>NC_134405.1:148568685-148917685 GCF_038048845.1 Mixophyes fleayi | reverse complement strand
GGGAATTTGGAGACCGATGTACCAACTCGCTTTGCACTGTCTAAGCTGCCCACCTTCCAGTGTGTACACGGAAAAAGTTTTCAGCACAGCCGGAAACCTTGTCAGCGATCGGCGTAAGAGACTACTTACTCAAAATGTGGAAAAGATGATGTTCATAAAAATGAACTTCAATTTCCACAAGGAAAGCCTTTCCCGCCGATTACATCAAAATACTGAAACTTCTGTAATGGTGGATTCCAGCGATGTTGAATTAATAATGTGTGAGGATAATGTACAAACTGATGAGGGTGAGGATGAGGCTGAGGATGATGACAACATCTTGCCACAGTAGAGTTCATTAACAGCACTGTTACCTTAGGTGCCTTAAGTCCATTGTTAGCTTGTTTTGTGGGGGTCCAAACAAACCAAGCACATCAGACTCCAAAAACATACTAGTAGGTTAATTGGCTGCTATTAAAATTGATCCTAGTCTGTCTATCTCTCTGTTTTTGTGTGTGTATGTTAGGGAATTTAGACTGTAAGCTCAAATGGGGCAGGGACTGATGTGAATGAGTTCTCTGTACAGCGCTGCGGAATCAGTGGTGCTACATAAATAAATGGTGATGATGATGATCAGCCTCAAAAGTAGCACTCCTTGTCACTGAATTGCTTGGTTTGTTAAAGTGTGCATGTCCTTTCTAAGATCCAACATAAGAATGGTTGGGAGGGCCCAAGGACAATTCCATCTTGCACCACTTTTCCTTTCAGCTACCGCTGTGTGCCAATGTTACCTACATGTGCTATATACTGTTGTGTGCTTTGCAAAACTCTTAGACACCCACTGATGATGCAGATGACTTAGCACAACATTCTGGTCTTGTCTACTGTAAAAGAATTGACCAGAAGTAGTGACACCTCTGCTGTAACTCCACCTGATCCTACTATCAACTATCAACATCCAAAGAATGGTGGAGGATTACTTTTAATTTTTTTGAACAGTATAAAGACAACAGTTATATTAACAAAGAACAACGTTGCTTGCAGAAGTAATGTAAGCATGGATGTCTAAATAGACGTGCATATGAATTACCTTCCACTTTGCTGCTGTTTCATCAGTATTGCACAAAGTGTTTGTAGTTCTGCACTTTACGTCAAAGGTACCTAACTATATTATAATTTTTTGAGAATTGGGGCTGATTCGAAGCTCAGTGATGAACTTGCGTTTTGCTGTGATATTACAATGGCTCTTTTTAGTGCATTGTCTGGCACCCTGGATTGGTCTGGGTCTGATAAAAGGTCCCATCCCTGGAGGGGGGAGGCAGCTCGTTGCCATGTATTAGCTGTAGAGTTACAACATGTGGAGCGATCAAATGAACCATAACGATCCAAGGACAATTCCAACTTGCACCACTTTACTTTACTGACACTGCTGTGTGGCAATGTTTCCTAGATGTGCTAGAAACTGCCATGTGTTTGAGTCATTGCTCTGCCGCTTAGCATCCAGCCAGGTCGCTGCAGTCTTTGTTTGAAAGTGTATGAAAATAATATTGTGACCTGTGAGGTGGTCAAAATTGACTGCAAATGACTTGAAATTAGTGTTATTGAGTTTAATAATAATGTAGGGGGGGAGCAAAAATATGTGATCTTAGCAACAAAAGCAAATTTGGGATTTTAGAAAAAAATCGGGATCCAAAACCAAAACACGAAGTTAATCCAGATCCAAAACCAAAACACGGGGGGTCAGTGACATCTCTAATCCTAAGTGTCAAATGATGATTAATATGTCTAAAGTAATGCAGTCAGAGATCCAGAACTATTTTTTAATATTTTAATAATTTTAATTTGAATAAATAGAATTTGAAAAGCTATACAAGGCTATCACTAAGTAAGTATTCATTACAACTTTATTTTACTTAGCCTTAGTCTGCAGCTTTCATATCTGTGTAAATTATGGAACAGGTTTAAACATTACTTAATCAATGCTGAATGCATAATTAAAATATGGGAAGCTCTACAAAAGAGGAACAAAATATAAAATATATTATCTCTGCCAGAGGTCAAGAAATTGGTCTTGTAGTTAACATACTGGAACATTACATTTTCCTAATGAGACTTGCTACATTACATGCCAGTGACAATGTTCATATATCACCCTGTAATGGAATGATCTGAAACTTTGATTAAACATTATAACCAGACATAGTCATTGGATTAAAATTTATTCATCTAATAAATGTTCAATTTCCTTCTTGTGCAATGAGTTCTATTTTTGCTATTTCTAATCCATCTTATTATTAAATCTTAAATAATTTTTTTAAAAATGAGCACATTTCATATTACAGAAGAAATTATAACTGCTGAAGTACAAGTAAAGAAATATAGATTGTGTATTACCATTGACTGAAACCACGGTACTCTTGGTAGATATTACAAAATGCACCTTGCGGAATGACTATAAACAATGTGCTTATATCAGTGCAAATTTTATTAAGCAATATTCAAAAATGCATTATTTACTATGAATATTTACTGTACTCAATCCAAAATGTTTTAAAGTGAAAGCTTCAAATAGTTGAAAGAGTTAAGGTACATTTAGGGGCCTGATTTCTGATAATTTACTTATTTGTGTCCTCACAGTAGAGCAAATAACTCATTTATTGCCCAGTTAAGATTCCCAATGACCATATAAGATTTGCTTTGAATGGACCATATTTGGGTCACTTCAAGCTCAGTGTGTAATTCTTATAGGAAATATAATGGATCAAGCAATACCTTCCATAATCCATGTTTGAGACGACCTCTGTATAAATTTGTAGCCATTAATAGTCAGTTAATCTGTGTCAATGACATATACAGGAACCTATAAGGATAATGGGCCTGGTTCTTTAAGGGACAAAAACGGCGATTTTGTGCACATAATCCACACAATTACTCTGTGCATGCCCAGAACAGGACCATACGCCATAGAATGCAGAAACGTTCAATTCAACTTCGATCGCAAGGGACACTTACTATCAGGGCCTGATCAACCACTAGGCTGACCAGGCTGCAGCCTGGGGCGCTGGGTCCCGGGGGGCGCGGCACTGCGGGTATTTATTTATTTTTATCTATTTTTTATTGTATTTAAAAAAAAATTCTTCATTCATTTGTTTTTCGGGGGGGGGGGGATGGGTCACCACGGGGGGTCGACGCGGGGGGTCGCCACGGGGGGTCGCCATGGGGGGGTGGAGGGCTCGACGATCAAAAGAATTGGTGGTCAGTGGTTAGCAACGCACAGCCAATAGCCAGGCTGCCTGTTGCTGTGCAGCAGACAGGAAGCAGGACGTCTTTACTTCCTATCTGCTGATCTGAGGAGAGGAGCGACGCTGGCACAACTACAGGTAAGTGAAGGGGGGAACTGCCCTGCATATCTATAGGGAGGGGGGGAACTGCCCTGCATATCTATAGGGAGGGGGGGAACTGCCCTGCATATCTATAGGGAGGGGGGGAACTGCCCTGCATATCTATAGGGAGGGGGGGAACTACACTGCATATCTATAGAGAGGGGGGGGAACTACCCTGCATATCTATAGGGAGGGGGGGACTATCCTGCATATCTATAGGGAGGGAGAGGGGGGACTGTCATGCATATGTATAGGGAGGGAGAGGGGGACTGTCATACAAATCTGTAGGGTGGGAGGGGGGGGTGCTGCCATGAAAATCTATAGGGAGGGAGAGAGGTTGATATGTATGAAGGAGGGCAGAGGAGGGGGGCTGATATATGTGACTGGGGGAGTTTTTATGTGACGGGGGGGATAGCTACAGAGTGGAGGTAAGGAAAATAGCTGCAAGGGGGATGGATGCAGGGTGGGAGGTAAAGAAAATGGCTGCAGCAGGGGTTAAGGAAAATGGCTGTGGGGGGGGTTGTGGTTAAGGAAAATGGCGGCAGGGGGTATTTAAAAAATAGAGCAGCTTGGGGGGCAGAATCTCATGATTGTGTGGTGGTCACATGGGTGGTCTCAGCAATCACTAGAATACTAAATATTAGTGAGATGGGGCTGGTAGAGGTTTGTATTTGATTGACAACAAATATTCAGATATTACTTATATATGCCTGTCCAATGGGGTACTTTTAGCTGGCCATAATGGAGTGTTTTGTTTTAACTAAAGATCCTAATCATTCAGGGTTTGCATTATAATACATTTTTGCATTTTCAAAACAGGACGCCAACTTTCCAGAAGCCAGCGAGAGGATAACAAAGTTGCAAGAGAGAAGAGCAAGAACAGGTAAGAGACAATGTCACAATCTGTCTAAATTTGAATGCTGGAGAATGCACCTGAACATTCATATTCAGGAGTGTTCCTATACACCTATATATTCGGAGGAGGGGGGGGGGCTGCGGCCGTATTAGCCTAGGGCGGCCAGAACCCTTAATCAGGCCCTGCTTACTATAGCCTACTATTTCAGGCAGGGAACAGGGCAGAGAAGGGGGGCTTGTTCGCAGTCAATATACAGTAAGAGCATGCCAAGCTCAAGCACATGCAGAAGTGTCCGATTCAAACTCTGGGCATCTCTCAGGTACTTGTTTTTCAGCCATAGCTCTTGCTCCAGCTACAAGTCTAGTCTAAGTGCCGATTACTAGTGATGACGGTTTAGTATGCATGCTAGGACATGTGTTTGCAATCAGAAGCATCTGTAAAAAAAATATTTTATGTACAGTAGACATTCATAACATTCTAATAAATGTATTATGTTTTATCATTAATGCCTATATCATTAACAGTTGACATTAGTTGAATAGTTTTTTTTCTGTCCGTTCTTTTGTGAGTTTATATTACACATATCTATTGGATGTACCCTGCAGTGTCTTGTCTAGTAGAGCAGAGCCGACCTACACCCATATTCATCACCACCATATCTTCAGATTCGTTCCTTGTTGAATTCGGACGTGCATATACCCAATTTACGCAAGTTTTTTTTAAAAATGTACATTACATTCAGTTTGTGTCCCTTAATTATTATTATTATTATTATTAATTTTTATTTATAGGGCGCCACAAAGTATCAGTAGCGCCGTACAAGGACAAACAATGGCACAGTACAAGGTGAAACAGCACAGTACAAGTAACAGTAAGCACTATAACTCTGGGGGCTCAGGCACAGCATGAAAGAGAGGGAGGGAGGGGAAAAGTGAGTATAGGCAGGTAACTATGGCCCAAGAGGGTGGGCACGGATGACAGGTTGAGAGTCACTGAGGGGAGCGGAGAGAAACGAGAGGAGACAGAGGGCAGAGGGACTGAGAGGAGGTGAGCTGAGTAGCTGGAGAGCGCAGTTAAAAGTGATGGAAACAGAAGGTAGGAGAGCCCTGCTCAAAGGAGCGAACAATCTAAAGGGAGAGGAAGACAGACAGACACATGGATGAGATGGAGAGACGGGAGAAACGGAGACGGAGTCGAGGAAGGGGGAGAAGGGAAGAAGGGATGAGAAAGAGAGGTAGCCGACCGATGGGAGTTTAGGCATGAGACTGGAGGGCTTTAAGGAAAAGGTGGGTTTTTAATGTTCGTTTGAAAGAGGACAGATTAGGGGAAGTTCTGATGGAGCGGGGGAGCTTGTCCCAATGGAGGGGAGCGGCGCGGGAGAAGTCTTGGATACGTGCGTGAGAGGAGGTAATCAGAGGGGAAGAGAGGCGACGATCGTTGGACGATCGCAGTGAGCGGGAGGGAGTGTGAATAGAGATAAGGTTAGAGATGTAGGGAGCAGTGGAGTTGGCGAGGGCCTTGTAAGTCAGAGTGAGGAGCTTGAAAAGGATTCTGTAGGGGAAGGGGAGCCAGTGAAGGGCTCGGTAGAGTGGGGATACAGAGGAAAATAAGCCTAGCAGCGGCGTTAAGTACAGATCTAAGGGGAGCGAGATGAGAGAGGGGGAGGCCGATAAGGAGAAGGTTGCAGTAGTCCAAGCGGGAGATAATCAGAGAGTGGACGAGAGATTTGGTGGCATCCTGGGAGAGGAAGGGCCGAATGCGGGCAATGTTGCGAAGCTGGAAACGGCAGGATTTGGCGAGAGAGTGAATGTGAGGGGCAAAGTAGAGAGAGGAGTCGAGGATGACACCTAGGCAGCGGAGTTGGGGAACAGGGGAGATAGATGATTTTTCAACAGTGATGGAGAGGTCAGAGGGGAAGGAGGTATGAGTGGGAGGAAAGACAATGAGTTCAGTTTTAGCAAGATTGAGTTTAAGAAATCTAGAGGACATCCAGGAGGAGATGGCAGAGAGGCATGCGGATACCCTGGAAAGAAGGGAGGGAGAGAGATCAGGAGAGGAAAGGTAGAGTTGAGTGTCATCAGCATAAAAGTGGTACTTGAGGCCGATGGAGCTGATGAGTGCACCCAGAGAAGAGGTGTATAGTGAGAATAGTAAGGGTCCAAGGACAGAGCCCTGAGGGACCCCGACTGGAAGGGAGGAAGAAGGGGAGAGAGAATCAGAGGTGGAAACAGAGAAGGAACGGTCGGCAAGGTAAGAGGTGAACCAGGAGAGGACGGTACCGGAGAGGCCAATGGACTGAAGGGTGTGAAGCAGGAGGGGGTGGTCAACGGTGTCAAAGACCACTGAGAGGTCGAGGAGAATCAGGAGGGAGTAGTGGCCCATGGCTTTAGCCGAGAGGAGATCGTTCGTAACTTGAGCCAGGGCAGTTTCAGTGGAATGGAGGGGGCGGAAGCCTGATTGGAGAGGGTCAAGGAGGGAGTGTTCAGAGAGGTAGGTGGAGAGATGGTTGCAGACAAGTCTCTCGAGTATTTTGGAGGCAAATGGGAGAAGGGAAATGGGGCGGTAATTAGAGAGTGAGGTGGGGTCAAGATTGGGTTTCTTGAGAATGGGTGAGACGAGAGCATGTTTAAAGGTGGAGGGGAAGATGCCGGTGGAGAGGGACAGATTATAGAGGTGAGCGAGGTGGGAGCAGGTGGAGGCGGAAAGGGAGCGAAGAAGGTGAGAAGGGATGGGGTCCTGGGGGCAGGTAGAAGGGGGGGATAAAGAAATGAGAGAGTGGACTTCCTCACCCGAGGTGGGGAGGAAGAAGAGAAGTAGTTGGTGGCTGGGGGGAGAGGGGGGGAGAGTGGAGGGGGGAGGAAGGGCGAGAGGGGGGGTGGCGGAAGAGTGGGTGAAGGAGGAGATTTCAAGTCTGATGGCCGCGATTTTTGAGGAGAAAAAGGAGGTGACGTCATTGGCAGATAAGGAGGAAGGGAGGGTGGAGGTGGGGGAGACAGGAGAGTGTTAAAGGTAGCGAAGAGGGGGTTGGAGGACTGGGAGGAGATGAGGGATTTAAAGAAGGATTGCTTAGCGAGCGAGAGGGCAGAGCTGTAGGAGGAGAGGATAAACTTGAAGTGGAGGAAATCAGCCAGGGAGCGAGATTTCCTCCAGTGGCGTTCGGCAGTACGAGAGCATTTTTGGAGGAAACGGGTAAGTTTGGAGTGCCAGGGTTGGGGATTGGAGCAGCGAAGGTGGATGGGCTGGGCAGGGGCAACCGCATCAAGGGCGGCGGAGAGGGTTTGGTTATAGAGGGAGGCCGCCTGATATGGGCAGGACAGGGTGGAAAGGGGAGAGAGGAGAGTTTCGAGAGATTAATGAATCAGACCCAATGTATCTCCCTAAAGAACCAATAGAGTAATAATGTTTCATATGTATGAAAACAAACAATATTTAGTTGAATTAATGTATAATAATAATAATAATAATAATATCTTTGACTTATAAGGCGCCACAAAGGGTCCACAGCGCCGTACATTACATATACAGAAAACAGAACCAAGACACAACATGATACAAAAATGTAAACAAGCACAGGTGACAGGGTAAAGCAAACCAGATTATATCTGGCACGGATAGTGAAAGGGATTGTAAAAATCAGTGAGAAGAAGGCCAAAGCTTAAGAAGACAGGGAAAATAGGGCTAGCGAAGCAGGCCAAGTGGTACAGAGGGTGAAGGAACAGTAGAAGGAGCACACAAGGAAAGAGTGCCCTGCTCATGAGCGCTTACATCCTAAAGGGAAGGGGGAGACAGAAATAGTGTGGTACTAATTGGGGGATATAGCCAGGACAAGGAAGTTAGGAGGAGGACTGATAGACTTGAATAAAGAAATGAGAGTAGTTGCTAACCTGATGGAACGTGGAAGAATGTTCCACAGCAGGGGAGCAGCCCAGGCAAAGTCCTGAAGATGAGAGTGAGAGGAGGTGATCAGTGAAGTAGTGAGGCGGCGGTCACAGTCAGAGCGGAGGGGGCAGGTAGGAGTGTAGGTAGAGATGAGATTGGAGATGTAGGGAGGGGAAGATTGACTAAAAGCTTTAAAGGTGAGGGTGAGGAGTTTAAATTTAATTCTGTAGGGTATGGGGAGCCAATGTAGTGACTGTTGGAGGGAGACTGCAGATACAGAGCGGCGGGAGAGAAAAATGAGGCGGGCAGCAGCATTGAGGATAGACTTAAGAGGGTCAAGGCCAGAATCAGGTAGGCCAGAGAGAAGGAGGTTACAGAAGTCAAGGCGAGAGATAACAAGCGAGTGAACAAGGGTTTTCGTGGCTTCCGTGGTGAGAAAGAGACGTATCTTAGATATATTCCCAATGTGGAAGTAGCAGGATTTTGAGAGGGACAGAATGTGAGGCTTGAATAAGAGGAAGGAATAAAGGATGACCCCAAGACATCGGACTTGGGGGACAGAAATGAGGGTAGTGTTATTAACAGAAATAGAGAGGTTGGGAGGTGGAGTCCTGGCAGGGGGGAAGACTATAAGCTCGGTCTTGGAAATATTGAGTTTAAGGAAGCGTTGAGACATCCAAGATGAGATGGCTGAGAGACAGGAGGCGACACGAGACAGAAGGGAAGGGGAGAGGTCAGGGGATGTGCTATGTTCCAGAATGAAGTTATACTATACTTGTAGAACCTATAATTAAAACTGTTCTTGGACGAAAAGGCAATAAATCACACATGAACATTATATTTACACCATAACACACCATTACACATACATTAATACCTTCATACAAACATTATATTACTATCATCACACACAATATATTATAGTACCATAGTACCAGCTGGCCCAGCACTATGATAAGGCAGCTTTAGGCAGCTGCCTAGGGCGCCTGGATTCTGGAGGTACCACTGATGCCTGGTGACACCCAGAAAGAATAAAGTGCTCTGGGTAAAGTGCTCCATAAGGAGTGCATGGGGCACGGACCGCATGCCAAATGGAGTACATGGGGTGCATGGAGCACGGAGCGCACAGCCCTTATCTTCAAGCAGCTAGCTGCTCACACAGGGACTGGCACAGCACATATGTACCAAACTGTGCTTCTGCTAGCCAGTGTGCTGATTGTGCTCCTTTCTCAGGCTGCAAAAAATATACTGAGATAATAGATAAATTCTTGATTAACGAAACTTCTGAGCATAGAAATATGAAATGTAAGAATGGGAATACACTCAATAGTTGTGGCATAAAATCAAATTTATTTTTTTACATATTGTTGATCTGTGCAATTCTTCATTATTAGCATTTTGAGTATTCGTGCTGTTTTTATTATTTTTTGGTTAATAAATATTTTATAACATGCCGCTGTTTGCTCGTATATTAATTAATTAATTCATTATATATATTATATATTTTATTTTATTTTTTCACTCTACCTGTTTTGCGCTGTTCTTTTTCCTCACTGCAGGGATGGACTTCACTGCATAGTTAGAGCATTCAGGTTAGTCTGTCAATGCAGCTGCTGATTGACTAAAGGACTCTATATATATATATATATATATATATATATTGTTCTCCCCAGCACCTATTTCCCGAGTTCTTCATCCGGCTGCTTTTACTTGCCACCGAGATATATTATAATAGAATAAACCATTGTTTCTCCTATTATAACAAGCACTATGTGAGCACTACAGCCAGCAGTGTGTGTTAGACAACAGATGTGGGCAAAAACCTCCAACATTTTTCATTATTATTGCAAAGTATTACAGCTGCCCCCACCCGGCTGCTTCTTAATGCTACCCTACTCGCAAAATTTTCTGCAGAGAGCTCGATATATTTATACTTAAAGGAGTGAATAGGCACTGACAACTGTCTTTTTGCTATATATATATATATATATATATATATATATATATATATATATTGTGGCAAGAGCCCGCTACTGCAGAAGCACACGCGTACAACTTCTTCCTTTTTATGGTTCTTTATTGTCAGGATGGTAATAATGTTTTGACACCGTATACTTGCACAGCAATTATGGAGACCCTCAATACTTACTATACATAGTCCAGCTCTCTGTCCAGATCAGCCAGCTAGCCCAGCGTTGATCTCCCTGAACAATGAAACAAGCAGGGTTTTATACCTGACACTCCTCCCACAGGCCTAGCTTGATGGACAGGTGACACACCCACCTTCTCTTTAAAAGGAAACGCCCATCCCTGGCTCTGTTTAGACTATCAGACCCACCCTGTCTGTTTGCTGAGAGGAAGCAGCTTTTAAATCATGTATGTAAACCAATTTTAAACTACACATATGTTTTTACCTGGTTTAATCTCCACCTAGGTACATAACTGTGCCAATGTTTTACTCTACTTCCCTGCTTTCTCTGCATATTGCCAGCTAAATGCCTCCTTTTGTTACATATCCCTCCCCCTAGCGTCTCCAAGTAGGGGGACGCGGACTTCGCGAGGAGCGCATATTTTCGTGACAAAACATCTGCATTTTTGTGTAGAATCCCAGGCCTAGTTCTACTGAGAATTTGAAAGTTTGTAGTGCCAAGAACCAACGGGTTACCTTGGCATTTACCTCCCAGTTGTTCTGCATCCATCTTAATGGTGCATGGTCTGTTATTAGGATGAACTCTCTGCCTAGGAGATAATAGTGCAGAGCTTCTATAGCCCATTTTATGGCGAGACATTCTTTCTCTACAGTGGCATATTTTTGTTCCCTTGGAAGCAACTTACGACTTAGGTACAGGACAGGATTTTCTACTCCATTCTTCTCCTGTGATAAGACTGCACCCAAGCCAACACCAGAAGCATCAGTTTGGAGGAAGAACCTCCGGGTAAAATCTGGTGCTTGTAGAACTGGAGAGGAACAAAGAGTTAACCGAAGATCAGACCAGGCGGTTTCTGCAGAGTCAGACCAGGTTAATCTATCCGGACAACTTTTTTTTAACATGTCCGTAAGTGGAGCAGCTCTAGTGGCGAAGTGGCTTACAAACCGCCTGTAGTAACCTACTAAGCCTAAAAAGGTTCTTAACTGTGACTTTTTCTCTGGTCTTGTCCAATTTTTGACTGCCTCCACTTTGTCTAGCTGGGGTTTTACATGCCCTCGACCAACAATGTACCCCAAATATTTGGCTTCTCTCATGGCTATGACACATTTCTCTGGGTTAGCTGTTAACCCTGCGGATCGTAATGAAGCTAAGACCGCCTTAACTTTGGCTAAATGTGATCCCCAGTCTGGGGTATAAATCACTATATCGTCCAAGTAAGCAGCTGCATAAGCTGTGTGAGGTCGTAGCAATTTATTCATAGCCCTTTGGAAGGTGGCAGGTGCCCCATGCAACCCAAAGGGTAGGACTTTATATTGATAGAGACCATCAGGGGTGGAAAATGCAGTCTTTGGCTTGGCCGTGGAAGTCAGGGGAACTTGCCAATAACCCTTTGTTAGATCAAGGGTTGTTAAATAATTGCTACCAGCAAGATTTTCCACTAGTTCATCCACTCGTGGCATTGGATAGGCATCAAACTGCGACATACTGTTTAGGCGCCTAAAGTCATTGCAGAACCTAATTGTCCCATTGGGTTTTGGGACAAGCACAATGGGACTATTCCATTCACTAGTGGACTCTTCAATTACATCTAACTGGAGCATCTTCTCGACCTCCTTTCTCACGTCCACCCGTCTGGCTTCTGGAATACGATATAGCTTCTGGTTGACAATGACTCCTGGCGCAGTGACAATGTCGTGTTCGATTAAGGTAGTGCGCCCAGGAATGGAAGAGAAGACATCCCTGTTCCGGCGAATCATTTCTTCAGTCTGTCGTCTCTGCTGAATGGACAAGGCTGGCTCTATGGGCACTTCAGACTTTTCAATGGCAGTACTCACTACCTGAGGAGAGGTTTCCTCATCATGCCAGGGTTTAAGGAGGTTCACATGATATATTTGCTCCTCCCTTCTCCTACCTAACTGGTGGACTCTGTAATTGACAGGACCGACAGCCTCTAGAACTTCATATGGACCCTGCCAATGGGCAAAAAGTTTGCTTTCCTGGGTAGGAACCAGGACTAGGACCTTGTCCCCAGGCTTGAAAGATCGAACAACAGCACTTTTGTCATAACTTTTCTTCTGTCGTTCCTGAGCCTCTTTTACATGTTGCTGCACAATGGGCCCTATCTTTCCTAGCCTCTCATACATTTGGGACACAAATTGTACCAGATTTGGCTCCCTGGGACCTTGCTGCTCCCACGCTTCTTTTAACATATCCAAGATACCCCTGGGCTGTCTCCCAAACAATAACTCAAAGGGACTAAACCCTGTTGAAGCTTGAGGTACCTCACGGATGGCAAACATCAAATAGGGAATAAGAGTGTCCCAATCTTTTTTCTCTTGAGCCACTGCTTTCCTGAGCATGTGCTTTAATGTGCGGTTAAAGCGTTCCACCAAGCCATCTGTTTGTGGATGGTATACAGAGGTGTGAAGCGCCGTAACCCCTAGCAACTGGCACATGTCCTTCATCAGTTTAGACATGAATGGAGTACCCTGGTCTGTGAGAATTTCTTTGGGTATTCCCAAGCATGTAAACATCAATACAAGTTCTTTAGCTATGGTGCTGGACTTTATGTTTCGTAGGGGAATTGCCTCTGGATACCTGGTTGCATAGTCAAGCACCACTAGTATATATTGGTGCCCACGTGCAGATTTTTCCAGGGGCCCCACAAGGACAAGGTCCATAGCTATCCGTTCAAAGTGAACTTGTACTATTGGTATTGGAATGAGAGGTGTCCTGTACATGGGTTTGGTACAGGTTCTCTGACAAATGGGACCGGACCAGCAATACTTTTTCACTGCCATGTGTACACCGGGCCAGTAAAACCTAAGCAGAACTCGTTCCCGTGTTTTATCCTCCCCTAGGTGTCCCCCACAGACATGTGTATGTGCTGCTTTTAACACTAGGGTTACATGGACCTGAGGAACCATTAATTGTTCTACTTTTTCCCCCTGTACATTAGCAACTCTATACAGGAAATCATTTTTAACAATAAAATATGGTATACCTTCTGCAGGCTGGGCGGCTTTCACTACCCCATTTACCTCAGTCACACTTTTAAAGGCATGTTCCAAAGTGGCATCATTAAGTTGGTTTCGAGCAAAGTCCTGCAAAGGAAACAAAATTGGTATTGCGGACCAGTCCGTATCCTCACTGACAGGCGGGGTGGGCTCATCTGCGACATCACCGACCAATGCTAGTTTAGACTGTCCATGTTTCCCCACAGTTGGATGCTTTTGTGGAACTCCTGCTGTGACTCCCAGGATGGCATTCCGGTTTGGCGGTTCCCAAAGATCGATGTCCGGATGTTGCGGTTCCTTTAAGACCGGGCTTCCGACCGTTGTATCAGTTGCCGGCATGTCCGGCCGGATCCGCTCACCGAGGACATCATTAAACAGTGGGAAGTCTGGCCCAAAATGAGTGGATATGGGAGTTTAGGTGCTATGGCAGCTACCACTATAACAGTTTTGTCTTTGAGTGTGACTGGTAGTATTGTTCTTTCATACTCCTCTGTTGTGCCATGTATGCAAAGAACTTTCACTTTGGGCAACCGAGAAGTTATGGTTTTGGGTAAAGCAAAGCTGGAAACCAATGAGAGTTCACTCCCCGAGTCAACCAAGGCCAGAACAAGGTTATGGTTGATTAGCACAGTCACCCGGAACAAACAAGGACTTCCTGATGTGGGACTCATGGTAAAACAGCTTGGAAATGCAGGTCCAATATGTGCTACAGAACAGTCCATGAGTTCCTTTAGTTTAGGACACTCTGCCTTAAAGTGGCCTGGCTCACCACATTCAAAACACTTCAGATTAGACAGCTTTGCACCTGACCCTCTGTCCGTAGCAGTTTTGCCATTGGGCCCTGTGGCAAGGATTGTCAAACCTGGCTTTTGGCGTGGCAGCGGCTTTGGCACAAATGCAGGTTCTTTAGTCATTTGCTGTAGCGCACAAAACCTTTCTACCACGGTGGCAAGCTCTTCATAAGTTTGTGGGTCTGATTGCAGAACCCACCTTTGCAAATCGCGGTTTCAGCCCCTGGATGCAGTGATCTATCGCCAGAACTTCAATAATCCGAGAAGGCGAATTCTCCTCAGGCTGCAGCCATTTCTTTAAAATTTTAGAAAGCTCAGCCACTTGCGCTCTGACCGGTTTTTCTTTATCATAGCGCCATTGGTGATAGCGCTGGGCTCGGCCTGGCCTGGAAACTCCAATGCGAGCCAATATCTCAGACTTTAGACACAGATAATCAGAGGCCCGTTCCTCATCTAGATCCATATAAGCTCGCTAAGCTTCACTAGTCAGATATGGCGCCAGTCTCTCAGCCCAATCTTTAGGAGGCCATTTTGCCCTTTTTGCAAGTCTCTCGAAAGACACCAGATATGCTTCTACGTCATCAGCTGGGGACATTTTCTGGAGAACAGGACCAGGTGGTTCATTTCTGTTATGCCTCACCTGGCTTAACTCTTCTCTTAAGAGCCTTGTGTTTTCCACCTGTGCCTCGGCGACTTGTAGCATCTGAGCTTGCTGCTGTTGCTGCGCAGCGGCCACATTCACAAGGGTTCTCAGTACTTCCTCCATGTTGGCGTCTGCGCGGGTTGGGTAGCGGAAACTTGCTTCCCGGGGCATCCCACTCCTGACACCACTTGTGGCAAGAGCCCGCTACTGCAGAAGCACACACGTACAACTTCTTCCTTTTTATGGTTTTTTATTGTCAGGATGGTAATAATGTTTTGACACCGTATACTTGCACAGCAATTATGGAGACCCTCAACGCTTACTATACATAGTCCAGCTCTCTGTCCAGATCAGCCAGCTAGCCCAGCGTTGATCTCCCTGAACAATGAAACAAGCAGCGTTTTATACCTGACACTCCTCCCACAGGCCTAGCTTGATGGACAGGTGACACACCCACCTTCACTTCAAAAGGAAACGCCCATCCCTGGCTCTGTTTAGACTATCAGACCCACCCTGTCGGTTTGCTGATAGGAAGCAGCTTTTAAATCATGTAAGTAAACCAATTTTAAACTACACATATGTTTTTACCTGGTTTAATCTCCACCTAGGTACATAACTGTGCCAATGTTTTACTCTACTTCCCTGCTTTCTCTGCATATTGCCAGCTAAATGCCTCCTTTTGTTACAATATATATATATATATATATATATATATATATATATATATGTATGTATATATATAGTAACAAAGGGAGGCATATAGCTGGCAAAATGCATGGAAAACATGCAAGCAGCAATCATCTTCATCACCATCTATTTATTTATATAGTACCACTAATTCCGCAGCACTGTACAGAGAGCTCATTCACATCAGTCCCTGCCCCATTGGAGCTTACAATCTAAATCCCCTAACATACACACACCTAGTTTAAAGATAAAGACTTATGTGTGGCAAATAATAGTTTAAGTTTGGTTTAACTTACACAGTTTGAAATGTCCTTCCCCACTGCAAACAGACAGGGTGTGTCTGTGTCAGTGCAAACAGATCCACTGATGGGAGTTTCCTCTTAAAGGGAAGGTGGGCATGTCAGCTGCCCATCAAGCTAGGGCTTTGGGAGGAGTGTCATGTATAAAACCTTGCTTGCTTCATTGTTCAGAGTGACTAATGCTGAGGAAGCTGCCTGGACTTTGTTGAATGGGTCTCTGTCGAGCTGGCGTTTAGGGTCTCAAGAAACGGTGTGAAATCTGTATGGTGTCAAATACATTTACCATTCTGACATTAAAACTGCATAAAAAGGAAGAAGTTGTTTGCGTGTGTGACGGGCCCGTGACACTATATATATATATATATATATATATATATATGTATATTAATGCTTTGAAAAATGGAAATGTTAATAGTTTATTTTTTTATCAATTAACAAATTGCACAGTGAATGAACAGAGGAGAAATCTAAGTCACATCAATATTTGGTGTGACCAAGTATGCCTTCAAAATAGCATCAATGAATCCATTCTTCTATGTACACAGTTTTTGAAGGAACTCAGCAGAGAGGTTGTTCCAAACATCTTGAAGAACTAATCACAGATCTTCTGTGGATGTAGGCTTGCTCAAATCCTTCTGTCTCTTCATGTAATCCCAGAAAGAGTCAATGATATTGAAATCAGGGCTCTGTGGGGACTATATCTTCACTCCCAGGGCTCCTTGTTCTTTACAATGAAGATAGTTCTTAATGACATTGGCTGTATGCTTGGGGTCCTTGCCCTGCTGCAGAATAAATTTGGAACCAATCAGACACCTTCCTGATGGTATTGCATGATGGATAATTACCTGCCTCTATATCTCAGCATTGTGGACACCTTTAAACCAGACCAAATCCCTAACTCCATTTGCTGAAACGCAGCCTCAAACTTGCAAGGAACCACTACTATGCTTCACTGTTGCCTGCAGGCACTCATTATTGTACCGCTCCTTATACTGTGCGCCTCAATACTGTCCCCCTCATCACACTTCCCTACCATAACACTGCGCCCATCATTACCGTCCCCCTCATCACACTGTGCCACCTCTTCACTCTGCCCATTCATTACTGCCCCCTTCTTTACACTGTGCCCTTCATTACTGTGGCCGCATTACACTGTGCCCCTCATCACGCTGTCTCCCTCTTTACACCTTGACCCTCATACTCTCCCCCTCATCACACTGTGCCTCCTCATTACACTGTCCTCCTCGACACGCTGTCCCGCTCATTACACTGTGCACTTCATTACACTGCTCTCTTTCATAACACTGTGTCCCTCAATACTGTCCCCCGATCATACTGTTTCCCTGACCATACTATGCCCCTCATTACTGTCCCCCTCATCACACTGTGCCCATCTTCACCTTTCCCCCTATCATCACACTGTCTCCCTCATTACTGTCCCCCTCCTTACACTGTGCTCATCATTACTATCCCCCTCTTTACACTGTGCCCCTCATCACACTCCCCCCTTGTCATGCTGTTTCCCTTATCAATAAGTAGAGTGTTAAGTCAATATAGTGTTTGAGATAAAGACATCAACCGATGGAGTGTCTATTGAAACTACATGTTCATTATGCACACATGCAATGCTGTCTTTCTCACAGCCTTTACCCCTCCCACAGAGAAAGTGCTGCGTATGTGCGGTATTGAGCTCTGGGAAGAGCTGACTGATTGGTCTAATCTCCCGCTCTGTGGAGCACCAGGGAAAACAGATAGCCTCTAGGTCCTATCTCCTGCACTGTGGAGTGCTGAGGTGAACATTTTGCAACAGAACAAGATGCAAATATTGGTGGTAATCGAGCACTGGTGCCTAAGCCCCTAACAACACCCTTCTTGCACGTGTCGAAGTCAGCAAATTGGATAAAGTCATTTCAATTAAAGTCGAGCAAACTTGGTTGTCTTTGTCTGAAAAGATGCGTACGGTACGCTACGGCGTACAAGGGCACGCTACGGCGTGAAAGGGCATACGCAGCTATTACACGTGGCAGCAACAGTATTTGGTCTTTTACCATACATTCGCGCAAACACGCATACTTATAAAATAGTACACATTAATGGTAGTTGCAACACATAGTCAGTTATGTCGAAATATAGTAGTATTTATATGTTATATCAGAGTTACATGCATATTAGTGAAATACACGGAACGGGTTGAAGGAATAACATCATGAGTGGTATCATAATGAACCTTGTTACATATCCTACTGTTTGGTTCACTCTGCGAGGGAATCGCAGAGTGCATACGCAAGTTGTGAATGATAGGGAATTATGATCTACTTAAGACTAAGGAATCTTGGCGGGAAGAGCAGAGCATACCCCCTGCAGAGATGACCCCCTCTTTTGGATTCCTTAGGATGAACCAGCCAATGATTGACAACCCCTTGGACCTTCCTGAGACCTGGACCAATAGATGCAAGCTATACCATCTTCATTGTATTACTGTATTTGATTGTGTATATAAGCAGCAGCTTGTGATCCAGATTGCAGACATCTTGTCCCCAGACTTCAGGATTGAATGACTGCACTGGATCCAGAGCGCCTGCGGTAAGTAACAGCTGTATTTACTATTACTTCGCTTGAGCATATTATTCTACTTATTGCGAATAAATCTTTGTGCTTTGGAAACACAAATCAAGGTTCGACAATCGTTATTGGTTAGCGACAATACGCACATAACACACGCATGCTAGTCTAATCCACAGTTGTGCCACATTGTCTCTACTTATGAAATTGACAGTGCACCAAAAAGTCTTTGGGGGGTATTCAATTCACAGCGGGATCTCCGGAAAAGGAGCCCTCGAAAAATATTACCGTTGATACGGTAATTACTCGCTGAATTTCAGCTCGCAGCTCCCTGAGCTGCGAGCTGAAATCCAGTGAGTAAATTACCGTATTAACGGTTTTTACGCGCATATTACCGTATTAACGGTAATATTTTTCAAGCACTCATTTTCCGGAGATCCCGCTGTGAATTAAATACCACCAATCTTCTTATATCCTTCCTCTTATTGCTGCTTTTCCATAACATGTTCTCAGCTTTGCTTTGAATGTTGTTATTTTTTGTGATGAAGCTCTCATTTGGAAATCCCCTAACCAACAATGGGATCTATCACAGACAGGTGTATTTATTATTAAATCAATTGAAACACTTAATTGCACACAACTGTACTCCAGTTAATTAATTATTTGACTTATTATGTGAGATAATTGGTAGCTCCAGGCAGTGTTTAAGGAGGTGAATCTTGGCAAAATAGGGTGAATACTTATGTAATTAATTATTGTATGCTTTTGATTTGTAATCAGTTAAAAACACTTTAGAGTTATTTGTTTATAATATTTGCCATTACAAAATATTTTGGGGTAATTCAATTCAGCCGAGCTCAATGCAACGTTAATTCTAATACAGTTAATACAGTAATTTTAACCTTGATTTCTGCTCTTTCCTCCCTGAGCTGTGAGCAAGAACCGGCATTTATAATTACAGTATTAGCGATAATAGTGCGCACCATTACCGTAATAGGTAATAGGTTGCGTTACTTTCAGCAGTAACGTGCCCAATTGAATTCCCCCGTTTGTGCTTAGTGGTAAAAAATGAGGACAAAGACATATGTCAATGTATGGGTACATATTTGCTACAATTTCTCTGAATTGATCAATGGAAACCGTTATTCTGATCTCAATTCCTGCAAAAAAATGGAAAGTATTGTGTCATGCTGGCAACATAGCAACCTGCTCAGTTGATGATTACTGTGTAAGCTACTTGCTATAGGAAATGATGACAGATGCCCAGCACTGATTAAATATGTACCTGTCATAGTAACAACACAGCATGTTCTAGAAGTAAATGGTCAAGCAGACTGTTTGTTATAAATGACTAGGATCTGAACATGTACAGTACTTGGTGATCAGGGGCACCGAGAAGGGGGGTTACAAAGTGCTTAAGTTGGTGGTGTGGTGATGTGTCTCCATATGAGGGGGTTTGTGGATGAGAAAAGTGACTGCATGGACCAATCACTTCCTACTGGTCCACACGGTCACACCCCTTCTAGGTACCATGTTCAGCACTGTTTGTTGCCAAAACTCAACATGCAGCCTGGTGGGAGGGAGGCAGGTCCACATGGGTATAACTCCTGGTTAGTAGCACAGTCTTGGGTTCCCCAAAAAGTGGCAACACTAGGGCCCAAGGCTGCTCTCAATGACCCTGTTGGTGTTGGCTGTCAGACAGTACAGTATCTTATAAAAAACAGACTGCTCAGGCGTTCATTACTAATACAGGCGGATCACTATGAACGGTGCCTGACTCCTACTATTGCACCTGTAATGTTGCATGAAGATTGTGCACAAGAGGAATCAGTGTTATTCAAGGGTAAGCATCTGAATAGGATAGAAGTTATACAAAAATTGGGGTGCTTACACTAACAGCCATTTGAAAAATACAACTTAAAACCTTTGTGCCCCTTTAAGTGGGTAAGAGGTGTGTCTAGATGTGGATGTGGGATTGAGAAGCCTGGAGCTGCAGAGTTGCTATTGTACTGAGATGTCATGACATACAGGGCATAGACTACATCTGCTGCATCTGCTGAAGCAGTGTCAAGGTATTGTACATTTTTATTCCAAGCCATTATGCAAAATGTATTAACTGTCAGTACAGATTAGTGTGTGTTTAAACAATGCTTATTAACTTTACAAACAAGAAGTAATGTGAGTTAACTTAAAAAAAAAACATATTTCCATTTATTCTGCAACTAGAGCGAGTCCACTGAGTCCACATGTGTTCTTACATACTCACTTTTCAAATGCATTGTATTATTACATACAACACAGCTACTTGTGTAACATCATTTGTAATATATTTGTTTTCAAAGTTTCCTATTGATGGCAGTTATTTATATTACCCCACTGATAAACAGCAAGCTCTATTAACTTGATAGCAGAAAATGTGTAAATCAAACTTGCATGATTACTTTGTATGAAATTCATTTAAAAATATTCTATACTTGTGTTTGAGCTATAATAGTACAGTGTGACATTTCATTTGTTTTATCAAATAACAAATATCAGAGTTCTTGCAAGTGTTGCATAAAAGAAACAGAAACTATATGCAGACTCCCCAACATGTTCTTTTACCCCTAATGAAAGTCTTTGCAGACTAAAACAATTGTTGGGCACAGCAGCAGAAACTGCTTAGATTCTTTTGTCCATAGGAATAAACTACCCTTTCTTCTGCAAGCCGTTGCATGTCTGTTCTCCATGTGAACAAGTTGGTGAGTCTGCCTGTATATACTGTGTGGACCTTTGCACAGCGTTTTTTCTATGGAATATATATATCATATTTATATAGCTAATATTGCGTGTTTGGTGTTTGTGGCTTTACACCTCTCTGAATGTTAAAATGTTGCTACATGTATTCAAGACATTTGTAGAAATTCCTTTTAGATTTGGCAGTCTTTAGCAGACTTCATCTATACGCTGCTGACTACAGTGGTACATTTATTGATTGTTGTTTTGTAGACCTGAAAAGAAAGCTAAAGATTTTGTAAAAAAGGTCAGCCCTAATTTACCTGACTATTCAGTTTAAAAATACTCTGACAGCAATCAAACACAAATAACTTCCTGTCTGACATGTAGGTTTAGATCACAGTTGTGGAAAGTGCTTGTTAGTAAGTTCTTATACAGTGTGAACTGGCAGTGCATATCTATATGCACATAAAGGTCATTTGTATTCCAAGATAAGCAAAAGTGTGCAATTGTTACTAAACTAAAGGTATTTTGTTATATGGTGTTGGGTACTTACAAATCATTTAGTTGATTTTGTGAGTAGAGCTATTTCAGAATGGAAGTGACTTTCTGAAGTAGGGTTCTGTATAATGTAGCATGCAAGTTTACATACTGGATATAACAAAAAAAATCGAAAGATTTCAGAACCAACTCTGCAAACTAATGAACTGGGGGTAAACAAGGATCCATTTTATTACAGGAACATATTTACATGAGATGGCTCAGAGTTCCTTTCATGTGCTACAGGAAGTGATACTGTCAAATGTATATTAAAGAATCATTTTAGTTTGGACCCACACATCCTATTCAATTGGATTTATTTCCTCTTCACAGTGTCTGATTTTGCAGTAGCAGGTAACGGTGGGTCCCAAAAGTTTCCAAAAATGGGAAACTCCTTTTCTTTAATATTTTTCCCAATACATCCCCCCACCTATAGTACCTTTCATGATTAAGTAAAAGGTACAAAGAGATAATGATCACTGAATGATCCTTCTAACAGTTTTTTCACAATATTTGGCTGATGCATATAGGTTCCCACCCTCTACTAAAACTGCCAACTGCTATTCATACTGGCAGATAGAATGGACAGATCCTGTATGCACAGCTTTATACAACAGCTGTATGCGGTATGTAAAGCATACTTGCCTAGTCTTCCAGAATTTTCGAGAGGCTCCCGAAGTGCGGCTAATGGGTGTACAATATAAACCAGCTCTATTGTTATTTATTATTAAATTCATATTCAAGCAGTTATAGCACTGCCTGTTGCTAGTGGTGAAAGAATGTGAGAAAGATAGAATTGATAGATAGATAGATAGATAGATAGATAGATAGATAGATAGATAGATAGATAGATAGATAAGATAATAGGTAGAGAACTGGACTGAGATAGTGAGCATAACTAATATGAGCATAAGGGTGTGAGGCTCAAAGCACAAGTTGTTTGGTGGAGAGAGGGGGTAGTTAGAGGCAGCCATTTTGAGTAACAGGACATGAAGGGTAAAGCTGAGGAGCTGTTATTAAGAGAAAGGTTCCTAAGCATTGTGCAGTAAAAAAAAGCTGTGTCCACATTAATCAGTTCGACAAACAAGTGAGGTGATAATAAAAAACAAAAGGCTCAAATTCATACTTAAACTTTGGAAGAACTGCCCCCACCAGTGAAGTAATGGCTTCCTTATTCCCATGTTGACAACTGGGAACAATTTGAACTGAAAACATGTTGTGTCAGTTTCTATTACAGGTGCTGGTTGTCAGGGCCTGATTATTAAATAGGCTGAGCAGGACAAGAAGATCTAGCACCATTGGGAAGGAGCAGGTGCCTTAAATAACTGGGAGAGATGAGTAGAAGGGTTGCTTAATCAGCCAATGGTTGAGGACCAGAACAGATAAAAAAGTGGATCTGCTTATGCACAGACCCAAATCCAAGATGGTACCCACCATTGCCCGCGATGCCGAGCATCAGTGCTGAAATGAGTGATGGGAGTGGCCCCGACAAGCAAGCCGAGAGGTCCGCTGTGTAACAGAGCTATTGCTATTGTAATAGGCAAAGGTGTATTATGACTATTGGCATTGACCTTTTCAATGTGTAAGGAACTATTGCCAACCCAAACTCCAACACAGATCACTGGAATATTTGACCTTTCTATAAAAACCCTGAGATTTTTGGAGATTGATACAAAATAGAAAACAGCTTTTAAGTATCTTGACACAATAATAGACTTTCTCCAATAGGAACTAGTAGTTAGTTGTTTGTTTAGTACTTTTATATTGGGTACTGCCCTAAAATAAGCATCTTGTTTTTGATTACGAAATACATGGCTGCTCTAGCCTTTTGTATATAAATTTACAAGCTATATTATCCCTTGTGACAGGATTAATTTCACAAATTGCTTAAGTGCACAGAATATTTTCATACAGAAAGAAACAACTGTCCTTGGAAACATTTGAAATTAAGGCTGAGGCTATGCAAAATCAATCTCATATCTATTTTTGAAATGTGGCCAGGCTTGGCAAACTTTTTAATGAAAAGACTTGGGGCTAGATTTACTAAGCAGCGGGTTTGAAAAAGTGGGGATGTTGTCTATAGCAACCAATCAGATTTTAGCTTTCATTTTGTAGAAGGTACTAAATAAATGACAGCTAGAATCTGATTGGTTGCTATAGGCAACATCCCCACTTTTTCAATCCTGCAGTTTAGTAAATCTAGCCCTTGATGTAGCAAATCTTCCTACACTAATTCCACCTCTTTTCAGATTTGCCTCTGGTTACACTGCCTGGCCATGTGGCTGAAAATGAGAAATGCGCTCACTGAAAGGCTTCCCCTTGTAATCCTATTGCCGGCAGGGTTATCACCAGCGATTGCAGCATTATTGCCGGTGGTAACACTTTGATTTATAGAGCAAAGCTAAAAAGAAGCCCTATCGCAACAGGGCTTTTTGTCCTCTGATAAATCTTTCTCATGGGATAACTGGCAATCTCCCCACATGGTGTCTCCCCTGCTGTATTCTACAAACCCTATTACCCTATAAATCCTACTGTGGTGCTCTCTTTTCTATTTGCTCTGCTGACTATAGTATGGCTTTTATTTATATATTCAGAAAGTTCTGAAATAGTCATCTAGTATTTTGCCAGTGATACATATCTTTAGTAAAAAAGTAATGTAAAAAAAAGCTGACAGCAAAAAAACATCCATTGCTAGGAGCAGATAATTTAGCACTCTGTCCAGACATATTAAAGGTAACAAACATGTTTTTATTTGTAACACCCCCTCTGGTGTTGTTGTTGATGCCTCCCAGTGGCTGAGTGTGCGGTGCCCAGTGGAGACACAGCAGGAGGGTTGCTTAGCAACAATTCTAGTATGGGAGAATAAGAACCTGTGTGGAGAGGGAGTGTGACAGTTGGTGGAAGACATCTTACAAGCCAGGACCCAGGACTTAGGAGGGTGGTCCCAGGTCCTTGGCTAGTGAAGGGGGTGTGCAAGTCATGCCTCAAGGACACAATTATTTATGTCAGTCCTTAGGGACATGTCCATAGGAGAATCCCTAACACCACGGGGTAGCTCTTTGAAACCAACAGAGGGAAAATGTGACAGCTGCCATGAAGAAATTGAGCATAAGTGCCTATGATTGTACATCCCCTAATAATTGTAGTTAGTTAGTTAAGTAGTTTGGAAATGGATTTGGATCAAATGGCCTGTAGACTACATGCTTGTCTCTCTTTGTGGCAAGTCCATGTAGCTCAACTGTTGGTGTTATGCTACCTGGATTATTGTTGATATTTTTGTCTTTTCAAACAAAACATTCTTCACAGCACCAAGCTAAACTCCAAATATAGATATTCAAAGAAATCTTTTCTTATTTAATTAGTTTTTGACCCTATATTTAACGGGACCTCAATGTCTACACATATTGAGAAATAACAGATGTATATAGTATACGTGAACATCATAATACGCATATGCCATTATTAATAGTTATTTAGAATACAGTGGGACAGCACAGTAGTATTATTACTACTTCTTAACAGTATGTTCACCTTATGTCATAGGTTAATATGTTCAATCACACAGTGTTTTTATTATTTCGCTAATTGAATTTATGTAATAAAGATATAAATCTTAACAGAAACTCATTACATTACGTACAGTAAAAGAGTGCCCTGTATACACATTTTCTTTATCCCTTTTCCCCTTCTTTTTCCCCTATTTTTGGATGATATTTTTGTCTGTCTCAAATTCCCAAATTTGTTCACCTAGAGTCAGCTGTATGGAAATAACCTGGAATGTATTGCTCCTCTTTCATCCAAAAATTATTATATTGTGGCTGAATCTTATTGAAGTGGGCTAACCCATTCACCAAACACTTTGTCGCTTTCACTTTTGGGTTTGTCATGTTTTCATGGAGCGGCAGTTCACAATTTATCTTAACTGAGTGTAGTTCTGCCACTGGAAGCTATTTATCATTTTTGAACTCCATGGGAACTCTTGTGGTCAATTGTCAGTTCAGAGTAACTGTGTGTAGCCCGTTTTTATTCTTTAGTATCATGCTTGCTGCTGGAAAACGAGTCAGGGCAGTTGTTCCCCATGTTTGGTGGCAGCTGCTGCCACTGAGGAGGCAGCAGAGATCACAAAAAGGGAACTGCTGTTAACACTGATAGTTGACAGCAGTGACTGTTAAGCTCACTTGGTCCAGCTGCTGAATTGAGATGTTAGATTTTCAGTTGATCTTCTAAACAAACATGTCCCTGATGTGATGATGCTCCTTGGCACCACCATGTAATTTAAAACTGGCTTCACAAAATGTAAATGTTTTATATTTGCTGGAAGATGATTATGTTAGGTTAAGCAAATAGCTAATATAAACTGAGTTGTTTTTATGTTTTCTTTTTCTATTTCTAGAAAAATTCACTTTTTGGAGTAAATTTTGGAGAAAACCTAAAACATGCTTATGTTGCCTCATTAGCATACATTACCATACATGGTTTAAAACTTGAGTACACTTTTACAGAATATGATTTACAGCTGAAGTAACCTTTTAAATCGCTTGCACTCCATTTTTGGTCTGCCATTTTTAAAGAATTAACCCCAATTATACTTAATATTTCTAATTCAACAGTTTGCACTGGTGGCAGTTGGATTGATAGTAGTGGCAAACATATCGGTGATTGGCATTAACAAAGGGCTCAAGGAAAAAAAGCAGTCTTTTCTTTCTTGGGGTATATTTACTATACGACGGTTCCATCCGAATTCCGGCGCTTTGAAGTCATTTTCTTTAAACTGCAATTTTATTAAAGACAAAACCTGATGGGCTTCAAAGCGTCATGAATCAGCGGATCTACAGAACCACCGCATAGTAATATACCCATGGTATTTTGCTAGCCATTTCCCATAATATAGTATGCATATTGCAACTATGTTTATTTATTTTTACACTGAGTGTAGTCTCTTTCTGATACACTACAAATAGATTCACAACTAAATAATAACTAAGAATCTAGAAAACATTTATAATTTTCCTTCTTATAAAAAAGACTAAATTGACCCAATTTGACACATTTCTAAACACATTCCGTTAAAAAACAGTCTGACCTACAACACACTGACAGTACAATTTCTTGAAGTAAATATTAATTTTGAGATCCAAAGTAGGCAGGAGCCGATTGGGAACTTTAAGTGGCCCTGGAAAAAATTATTGCCTCATGTGGGTGGTACAAATCAACTTAGGGTGGGGCCAGCACAAAAGTGGGTGGGGTTTATAATTACTGGAATTTATTTGTAGTAACATTTAGGAAAGCCTAGATGTGAAGACTTAAGACACAGTGGGTCATTTCCAAAGCAATGCAGGGCAAAAGTCTGTGCTCCAACTTGTTTAGTTGCCTATTAACACATTCTTTTAAAAATCCCAAAATATACCTGACTTTCTTCAATAAGTTTAACTATTATGAAACATGTTGGCACAATCGTATTTGAGCAGTCTGCCGGAGCAGCATGTGAGCACTGTTACATCTTTCCCTGATGTCATGAGATGCAAACTACCATTCAAATCTCTCTCTCTATATATTTTATATATATATATATATATATATATATATATATATATATATATATATTAGGGATGTGCACCGGCGACTTTTGAGGTCTCGTGTTTTGTATTTTGGATCCGGATTTTCGTTATTTTTGAGGTTCGGATTTGTCTCGCAAAACACTTGACGAAAGGTCTCGGTTCGGATTTAAGGTATTGGATTCGGATTTTTTTTGAAAAAAACATAAAAAGTTTAAAAATCAAGTTTTTGGGCTTATTTTCACTCCTAGGCTATTATTAACCTCAATAACATTCAATAACAAGCATTTCCACTAATTTACAGTGTATTCTGAACACCTCACAATATAGTTATTAGTCCAAAACGTTGCAACAAGGTATCTTTCTGGACTGCGTAGAGGAGTGGGTCACCACAATATATATTAAAAACCCTGAACTTTTATGATTCGCACCAATAATTGTACCTGGACTGCGTAGAGGAGTGGGTCACCACAATATATTAAAAACCCTGAACTTTTATGAATCGCACCAATAAATGTACCTGGACTGCGTAGAGGAGTGGGTCACCACAATATATTAAAAACCCTGAACTTTTATGAATCGCACCAATAAATGTACCTGGACTGCGTAGAGGAGTGGGTCACCACAATATATTAAAAACCCTGAACTTTTATGAATCGCACCAATAAATGTACCTGGACTGCGTAGAGGAGTGGGTCACCACAATATATATAATAAGAAAACCATCAACTTGTTTGATTCGCACCAATAAATGTACCTGGACTGCGTAGAGGAGTGGGTCACCACAATATATTAAAAACCCTGAACTTTTATGAATCGCACCAATAAATGTACCTGGACTGCGTAGAGGAGTGGGTCACCACAATATCTTAAAAACCCTGAACTTTTATGAATCGCACCAATAAATGTACCTGGACTGCGTAGAGGAGTGGGTCACCACAATATATTAAAAACCCTGAACTTTTATGAATCGCACCAATAAATGTACCTGGACTGCGTAGAGGAGTGGGTCACCACAATATCTTAAAAACCCTGAACTTTTATGAATCGCACCAATAAATGTACCTGGACTGCGTAGAGGAGTGGGTCACCACAATATATATAATAAGAAAACCATCAACTTGTTTGATTCGCACCAATAAATGTACCTGGACTGCGTAGAGGAGTGGGTCACCACAATATATTAAAAACCCTGAACTTTTATGAATCGCACCAATAAATGTACCTGGACTGCGTAGAGGAGTGGGCACTGGGCACCACAATAAAATATATAAAAAACCTTCAACAGGTCTGCATTACACTACACATACGGCTGCTCCTCCATCCTCTCCATCATATACATGTTGGAGTTTTAGCGTGTGACAACCTCTTGTTTTTGATAATGTCAGTGCATTTTGAATATTTTTCAATTTGCCCCACACCACTGAATGTACTTTATCTATGATACGCATCTATCTATCGTGACTGCGTAGTGCGGTGGCCCCGGTACACAATTTGGTACCGAGGCCACAATATAATTAAAAAACCCTCCACGTGTCAGAATTCCACCAAACAAGTATCTGGACTGCGTAGTGGGGTGGCCCCGGTACCCAACTTGATACCGGGGCCACAATAAAATAAATACACCCTCCACGTGTCAGAATTCCACCAAACAAGTATCTGGACTGCGTAGTGGGGTGGCCCCGGTACCCAACTTGATACCGGGGCCACAATAAAATAAATACACCCTCCACGTGTCAGAATTCCACCAAACAAGTATCTGGACTGCGTAGTGGGGTGGCCCCGGTACCCAACTTGATACCGGGGCCACAATAAAATAAATACACCCTCCACGTGTCAGAATTCCACCAAACAAGTATCTGGACTGCGTAGTGGGGTGGCCCCGGTACCCAACTTGATACCGGGGCCACAATAAAATAAATACACCCTCCACGTGTCAGAATTCCACCAAACAAGTATCTGGACTGCGTAGTGGGGTGGCCCCGGTACCCAACTTGATACCGGGGCCACAATAAAATAAATACACCCTCCACGTGTCAGAATTCCACCAAACAAGTATCTGGACTGCGTAGTGGGGTGGCCCCGGTACCCAACTTGATACCGGGGCCACAATACCTCCTCCAAACATGCTACAGACAATTCGTCATTGAGATCCCATTAAGTATGTTAAAGACAGACAGGGTCCAAGTGTTATTAGTTGACTTTGTAAAGAAAAAAACTGTCCCTGTTGCACATAGTCGTGCAATGAAGACTGACTTTTTCATTTAAAGGCACGATCTTTCAAGTGTAGTGTTTGTAAGTCTAAGTCATATTATACTTTTGGTAAAATTGGTTTTTTTTGTTCCTCTTTATGGTAATTAATTAGTAATAGAATTAAAGTAGGAAATAGAATTAAATAGAATTAAAGTAGGAAATAGAGTGGTATAGAGTTGTAGTGTGGTATAGATAGAGTGGTCCACACAATATAATAATAAAACCCTCAACTGGTCTGAATTCCACCAAACAAGTATCTTGACTGCGTAGTGTGGTGGCCCCGGTACACAATATGGTACCGAGGCCACAATATAATTTAAAAACCCTCCACGTGTCGGAATTCCACCAAACAAGTATCTGGACTGCATAGTGGGGTGGCCCCGGTACCCAATTTGATACCGGGGCCACATTACCTCCTCCAATTTCCAAGTGTAGTGTTTATAACATCTTAACACTACACTAATTCTAGCACGTCAAAACCTCTTGTTTTAAATAATGACAGGGCATTTAACTTTTGATTTAATTTATTGAATTTGTTGGCATTTTCTTTTACTTTTTGAACATGGCAAACGACTGTTGAATGGTCACATAATGCCAAAAAAAAAGGTGCAAGATGGAATTGTCCTTGGGCCCTCCCACCCACCCTTATGTTGTTGAAATAGGACATGCACACTTTAACAAACCAATCATTTCAGCGACAGGGCCTACCAAACAACTGTGGCTGAAATGATTGGTTTGTTTGGGCCCCCACACCAATAAAACAATTCATCTCTCCCTGTACAAACTAAACAGGCTCTACTGAGGAAAGATGTCGTCCTTATCCTCAACCTCTGATTCCTCTCCCCCTACAGTGTGTACTTCCTCCTCCTCACACATTATCAATTCGTCCCCGCTGGACTCCACAACCACAGTCCCTCTGTACTGTCTGGAGGGCAGTGCTGTACTTCATTGAGGAATTGATTATTCATTTTTATAAACATCATTTTTTCAACGTTGTGAGGAAGCAACCTCCTTCGCCGCTCACTGACCAGGTTCCCCGCTGCACTAAAAACTCTTTCCGAGTACACACTGGAGGGGGGACAACTCAGTTAAAAAATAGAGCCAGTTTGTACAGGGGCTTCCAAACTGCCTTTTGGAGTTCTACCACGTCACTACCTCTAGTTAATTTAGATTGCAAGGCTTGTAAATATAAATACTTTGAAGATAAAAAAAAGCAGGCTGCACAGACTGTGGAGCTAGAAAGTGAAATTAAATGGACCACGTTACTTTGGTGGCTATCTATGCCCCCCCCCCGCCCTACACTTGTAGTTGAATATAAATAAAGCAGCCTGCATAGACTGTAGAACTAGCAATTCAAATATACAAAGAAATGGACAAAGGCAGTTTGGTATCTGTCTGCATCAGATCCCCTCTCCACTAGGAGTAAAACAGAAAACTTTTCAGCCGTTATATAATCTAGAATATAAATAGAAATTGAGAAATGCAATTTGGTATCTGTCTGCATCATAATCATCAACATCCTCCTCAGCGCCAGCTACATCAATATCCTCCTCCCAGTGCACAACATTCACACCTTCATTAGCCAAATCTGTAACTGGACTGTGGGTGATCCTTCCAGCATATGCAGAGGGCGTGCTGCAAATGCTGGATGGAGTCACCTCTTCCCGTACAGTGATGGGAAGGTCAGGGTTCACAACCAACAACACCCTTGGACTCGCCTTGGGGATTTGTGATGTCATCTGTTTATAAGGCAGAGTTCTTTGCTGTTTTGTTGTTGTTGCTGACAGCATAACTCTCTTAAATTTTTTGTAGGGGGGGGGGGGGAGGGCTTTGATCCTTGGGTGAAGTTGGACCACTAGTCATGAACACAGGACAGGGCCTAAGCCGTTCCTTGCCACTACTTGTCGTAATTGGCATATTGCCAACTTTACGTTTCTCCTCAGATGATTTTAAGTTTCTTTTTTTGCTGTTTTTTGAGAACTTGGGCTTTTTGGATTTTACATGCCCTGTACTAGGAGATTGGGCATCGTGCTTGCCAGACGACGTTGATGGCATTTCATCGTCTATGTCATGACTAGTGGCAGCAGCTTCAGCATTAGGAGGAAGTGGGTCTTGATCTTTCCCTACTTTATCCTCCAAATTTTTGCTCTCCATTATATGTAGCACAAGATACTGCAGAATGTGTGAACTTGGTAATATTGCAGTACCAATGGACTTATAATGCTGGATTGGTTTTGCAAATTTGGTTATAATTATTATATATTTTTTTTTTTTTTTAATTTTTTATTTTTTTTTACTTTTTTTTTATTTTTTACAAACTTGGGAATAATGGGGAAATAACTATGCCCTTAGAAGCACAGAGCACAGGACACAGCACCACTGGACTGAACAGGACACGGCACAGGACCCAGCAGCACTACGGAACTCAGCAGGACAGAGCACAGGACACAGCACCACTGGACTGATACTGCAGAATGTGTAAACTTTGTAATATTGCAGTACCACTGGACTTTTACTGCTGAATGTGTGAACTTGGTAATATTGCAGTACCAATGGACTTATAATGCTGGATTGGTTTTGCAAATTTGGTTATAATTATTATATTTTTTTTTTTTTTTTTAATTTTTTATTTTTTTTTACTTTTTTTTTATTTTTTACAAACTTGGGAATAATGGGGAAATAACTATGCCCTTAGAAGCACAGAGCACAGGACACAGCACCACTGGACTGAACAGGACACGGCACAGGACCCAGCAGCACTACGGAACTCAGCAGGACAGAGCACAGGACACAGCACCACTGGACTGATACTGCAGAATGTGTAAACTTTGTAATATTGCAGTACCACTGGACTTTTACTGCTGAATGTGTGAACTTGGTAATATTGCAGTACCAATGGGCTTATACTGCAGGATTGGTTGTGAAAATTTTGTGGTAATTAAAAAATATTAAAGTAGTTTTTGGTATTTTATAAAAAAAACTTTTTTTTATTTTTTTAAACACAGGGGAATATTGGGGAAATAACTATGCCCTTAGAAGCACAGAGCACAGGACACAGCACCACTGGACTGAACAGGACACAGCACAGGACCCAGCAGCACCACTGACCTCAGAAGGACAGAGCACAGCACACAGCACCACTGGACTGATACTGCAGAACACAGCACAGCACAGCACAGCACAGCACAGCACAGCACAGCACAGAACTAAACAGCACAGAACTAAACAGCACAGAACTAAACAGCACAGAACTAAACAGCACAGAACTAAACAGCACAGAACTAAACAGCACAGAACTAAACAGCACAGAGGACCACCTAACACACCCTCCCTCTACCCTGATCAATGCCCGAGTGAAGATGGCGGCGACTAGCGGGGAATTTATAGGATCCGAGTATCGCGAGATCCGACAACGGGATTATGAGTCAGAGCCTCAGTTTCACTTTTGAATTTGGCGCCAATACCCGGATCTGTCTCGGATCCGACTCGGATCCGCACCGTTCGGGTGGGCTCGGATTTCAGAAATCCGAGCGCGCTCATCCCTAATATATATATATATATGTGTGTGTGTACTGTGTGTTTAAATGCACTTAAAGAAATTCTTATTAAAAATGGCTTTTCCAGGTAAGATCAAGGTGAAATGCTTTAAGCATCTGCAGCAAAACACTTCTTTTGTAACAATTGTGTATGAGCTCTAAATGTGCCCAGTGATTGGGAGTGGTTTGAATTAATAACAGTGCAGAGAGGACAATGAGCTGAATACAGTGGGGACTGAGTATGGGCAGCACTGTGGCCTAGTGGTTAGCACTTCTGCCTCACAGCACTGGGGTCATGAGTTTGGTTCCCGACCATGGCCTTATCTGTGTGGAGTTTGCGTGGGTTTCCTCCGGGTGCTCCGGTTTCCTCCCACACTCCAAAAACATACTGGTAGGTTAATTGGCTGCTATCAAAATTGACCCTAGTCTTTGTCTGTCTGTCTCCCATATCTGTCTGTTTGTCTCCCTCTCTGTCTGTCTGTGTCTGTGTGTGAGTGTGTGTCTACATTAGGGAATTTAGACTGTAAGCTCCAATGGGGCAGGGACTGATGTGGATGAGTTCTCTGTACAGCGCTGCGGAATTAGTGGCACTATATAAATAAATCATGATGATGATGATGACAATGGCATAAGTGAAGTGGAGAGCTATTCCAAGGGTTTGCTGGTGGTATTGCAAGTGCAAAAGAGGCAGGGTTGGTGAAATTATCAGTGCAATGTGGATTAGCTACATGTTCAACAAAGTGATCTGAGAATGGGACCAGTGCAAGGGGGAAGGCAATGGCAATGGGATAAATGCAAAACCACTAAAGTATTACCAGGGCTGGATTAAGGCCCATGGGGGCCCAGGACACTTAAGCCAAGAGGGGATATCATTTTAGATAAATACACAGGCACTACTGTTAGGTGCACACAGCTCTGCCTTCACAAGCAGTACAGTGTGAAGTAGGACATATCTCATAACTGTCCTTGCAGTCAGACAAAATCCTGACTAAAAGAGACACCCAAATTCTGGACTGCCCTGACAGATTCAGGACAGTTGACAGACTGTCCTGCTCTTGTCACTTTCACCTCATATGGCTGCTGGTATATTTATCTCAGTTGCTGTTTGTCTGGATCCTGGAATGTTGGGGGCTCTATTTGGAATAAAAATGGGTACATGAAATTTAAAAAACTCCAACCAGCCACGGCATTAATTCAATAGCATCCACCTTCAATAATTAGGCCTCCTTCTGGCCCAAACATTAAAATAATAGTACTCACATTTGATAAATAGAACTATTTCCCTCCAACCAGCCCCAACATTAAATTGTATACACATTTAATAGATAGATTTATTTCTCTCCAAACAGCCCTAATATTAAAATAATAGTATTCCCATTTAATAAATAAACATATTTCCCTCCTTCCAAACAGTCCCAGCAATAAATTAATAGCATTTACATTTAATAAATATAACCATTCCCCACAACCATCCCTGGCATTATATAATTCATATTCACATTTAACAAATAGCCCTCCTACCCAACCTTAGCCCCATATTCATTCAATAGTCCTAAACCACCCCAGCATTAAATTAAATGTCCCGTCACCTTAAATTAATAGGCCCCAATATTGAATTAAATAGCCCTATCACCCTACAAATAAAATAGCACTCATTAAATAATTAGCCCCACCTACACTCCACCATTAAATGTATAGTCTGCCTTCAACCCACATTATATTAAGATCCCCCTTCTTTTTCTTACTCATTTTACTAACATAGCCCCCCATTCCCTCACACATTGTAGTAATATAGCAGCCTCCCCATTCCCTCACGCATTATAGTAATATAGCAGCTCCCCATTCCCTCACACATTGTAGTAATATAGCAGCCTCCCCATTCCCTCACGCATTATAGTAATATAGCAGCTCCCCATTCCCTCACACATTGTAGTAATATAGCAGCCTCCCCATTCCCTCACGCATTATAGTAATATAGCAGCTCCCCATTCCCTCACGCATTGTAGTAATATAGCAGCCTCCCCATTCCCTCACGCATTATAGTAATATAGCAGCCTCCCCATTCCCTCACGCATTATAGTAATATAGCAGCTCCCCATTCCCTCACACATTGTAGTAATATAGCAGCCTCCCCATTCCCTCACACATTGTAGTAATATAGCAGCCTCCCCATTCCCTTACACATTGTGGCAATATAGCAGCTCCCCATTCCCTAAAGCAGTGTTGGCTAACCTGTGACACTCCAGGTGTTGTGAAACTACAAGTCTCAGCATGTTTTGCCAATGTATAGCAGCTGGAAGGGTATGCTTAGACTTGTACTTTCACAACACCTGGAGTGTCACAGGTTAGCCAACACTGCCCTAAAGTATAGTTATATAGCAGACTCCCATCCTTCAGACAGTATAGTAATATAGCAGCCCACCAGTTCCCTTAGTTTTCCATGTGCAGTCCTCTCCCTATAGTTTTGTATGGCTGCCCTCTCCCTATAGTGTTGTATGGCAGCAACCCTCCCTATAGTTTCGTATGTCAGCCCCCTCCTTATAGTTTTCTATGTGCAGCACCCTCCCTATAGTTTTCTATCTGAAGCCCCTTCCATTCATGTGCAGCCTTCCCTTTCATCTGCAGCCCCCCTTTCATCTGCAGCCCCTCCTTTGATCGGCAGCCCTTTCCTTTCATCTGCAGCCTCCTCACTTTCCTCAGTTGCGGTGGCCGTTCTGCAGTATTGCTCCTCAGATCTGACAGACAGGTAGTGAAGTGAATACTTCCTGTCTGAGCGTACTATACTGTGGGACCCCATTCAGAAACAGGCAGCCTCCCGATTCGCTGCCTGTTGCTGTCCACTGACCACCAATGCATTTGATCATAACCCCCCCCAAGCACCCTTCCTCTCCCACACGTGTGCTGGGTGGAAAAAATAATAATAATTGAAAATAGTAATAATAATAATAATAATAATAAACAAAAAATGTAAAAACAATTTAAAAAGTGATACACGAGGCGGCCTATGCTCTGATAGTAGAAGTTTTCACTTCAGAAAATGACATTATTTGTAACACTATAAGTCGATGATTGTCAGAAAAATGTGCATTTTATATACCTTTTTCTGAATAAATATGCACAATATAAAAATTACAGCTTGGCTATTAATAAAAGGTAATGTGCTGGGAATAGGTATGCTAAGGTGGACCTGAGTTTGGAGTGACTATGGGCCTGATTCATTAATGAAAGCAAAAAATTTAGTAACTTTTCTTACTCAAGCTTTCTGGACAAAACCATGTTGCAATGCAAGGGGGGCAAATTAGTTCATTATTTTGCACATAAGAAAAATACTGTCTGTTTTTTCATGTAGCACACACATACTTGATAGCGTATTTGTACACTGAAATATAAAGTTGATCCAGGACTTGCCCTACCCCAAATATAAATCTGCCATCACATTTTAAATTTACCTCGACCTCCAATGCAACATGGTTTTGCTTTACTAACTTTCTTTTGCTTAACTTTCTTTAATGAATCAGGCCCTATGTTCCTGTATGTTACAAACAGACATTAAATAACCTGCCATATTCTAAAACAAATACATTAAAAAAGACACAGAATAGAAATTATAAAGTTGCATACAGTAACTGCTCACTATATCACTAGGGAACTCATTCCTGACCTGTTTTTTAGGGATTAAACACTTAAATCAAAGTATTAATACAAATAATGCCTCTCTTTCTTTGAAGGGTAGCACCACATAATGTAAAAGCACAGTAGGCATTGGGAAGTTGTTCTGCAAAACCTCAGTAAGGAGTCAGATGACAACCACAGTATCCACCTTTAAACAAACATTGTTTCTTATCCATCTATGTCATGGATATAGTTTAGAGAATGTGTTCCATAATAACTAAACTTTACAATGAGAAAGATGCCATCAATGGAGGAAATATAGTCACTTGCATTATATTGGTCAAGATAGCCCAGAATATGCTGAAAGGATGGCTAACCTCTAGCACTTGAACAAAAGTGATCTAAAGAGTACTTACTACTGAGAAAATCATCTCTTTCAGTCTGAGTAGAGAGGACCAAAGTTACAGAGGATTGTCATGCAAGTTTTGTGGGTTCCCAGAAGTGCAAAGTTCTGAGATCTACATAATGGCAGCACAGTTTTTGTAAATTTCACATAATTTATCATCTATAAATTGAGCTAAGGTGACAGGTTTTAATTCAGTTTGTTGGGTGGTCTATTGGAAAAGGGGGGGTTCCAGATGGAACACTTAAGGCCGTAAGCCTCAGGAGCTCTGCATGACTCTGAGGCAACTCATTTAACTCTATCCCCCTCAGGTTTCTTACTATGACACTTACTTTAATACTTAAATAAGCAAGCTGTTCCCTAATTCATTAAAGTGATGATCTTGTCTCAGATGGAACCATTCTAGGGATGGCAGCGACAAGTTTTCAACTTGTGTTTTGGCCCCGGTAGGCTCACTATCATATTCATCCCAGTTGATTACATGAGGGAGCTCAGTGTAAAACCAATTACCTTCCTTATGCCATCATTTGATTAGCAAAGTCCCATAATTTACCAATTACATTCATTTGGTGGCGTTCCCTTCTCTTTTTCCTTCTACTGAGGAGTATTCATATAGTTACATATAGTCAGGACCTCTGCCAAGTCTGATGGTTTCTTATTAGAGGAGCATGAGAAGGGGAGTGATCCCAACATTAATAAAAGGTGGAAAACACCCTTTAACTTTATGAAACAATCTTGTGGCTGCAATTTTACCAATGCAAAATGTGTTAAAAGTGATACTGCTGCTACCCAAGCAACACTGTAATCCTGCCTCTCTGCAAACCCTGATGTGATGAAGGAGGTGACTGGTCTCCTATCTATTACCCTTTTGTCCTCTCATTTTCATTTCAAGATACATTGAGTTCATCAGTCAGATGAAAATGTAAAGGTGCATTTGGAAAACATTTTGTTACATTGTTTTTGTTCATATCAAACGTGCACCCAAAGTACTGATTAACAAGAAGCCTTTGACTAAGGTATATTTTGATATAGAATCTTTTCACATGTGAGGACTGAAATTACTGAATTTGGCAGGAATTAGGGGAGTAGTCAAAGATACTCAAGTAAGTAAGATTAAAGGTTAAGCTGCTACAGTATTTCATTAGGAAACTGATGAGTAACAGATCAGTGCAGGAATTTGCATTTCAGCTGCAAAAGATTACACGAACCTAGTTGAAAAAATGTTTTTCACCAACTACTATATGACTCAGAGCGTATCACACTCTAGTGGTTAGACTTTACTATACATTACTTGGAAACTGTTCAGACTGAAAAAATAATGTCTCTTTTCTTTAGCCAAACTGAACAAGTTTGTCCTAAATGGGTATCCTGGGTGCATGTTAACACCACAACACAGATTGACATTTAGAAATGTCACATCTACCAGTGCCATACAGCAGATTGATGTTTTTAAACATTAAAAAAGAAGATGATAGGAGTGTGCGCCTGCATGATCGCCTATCTCCATGGCATCAATAATAGCAGCTGGGCGTAGCAATGGGGCCAGGAATGTTTTTTATTTAATTTATGGCCCACAGCCAATATTAGCAGTAGATCCTTCAGTATTGGAGCAGGGAATCCAAGGGACGTTACTTAGTGATGTCACTAAGGATTACCTCCAGGGCAGTAGGCCTGTAGCTAAATCACCTAACCCTTGTAAGGCATCCCTGCTAAATTGGACCTAATAGTAATTGCCATTATAGTTACTAATAGCTTCATTTTGCATTGTATCTATCAGTAATAAAATAAGAGAGACCTATTGGAATCTCTGACTACTAAACTTCTTTCCTAGTTAAAAAAGTGAAAAAAAAGAAAAAAAGAAATGAGGAAAAGAAAAGCAAAAGAAAGAAAAACACATCTATTTTTTTCCCTTTAACCACCAAAGACCTTAACTAAAAGTACACCTATTCAGTATACCTGTACTCGGATAAATACATATCATGGTAATGTTCTGGGATTCCTCTAAATATGTAAATACAACCTTGGGAAAAATTATGGTAAAGTATATTTTTATGATTCTCTGACCTTCCCACATTTTTACCTCCCTAATGGGCCTCAGATAGATATTTCCATATGTTTCTTAAAGAAACCCATATATGTCATTTAAAAGTAGTATAAAATTTAACCAGGTAGAATGAGAGATTAAATAGAAATTCCCAGTGAAACCAACCAATGTCAAACCATAAAAATTGGGCCTGGTTTAGAGCACCTTTGGGGTTGAAGAGATTAAGCAAATTAGTAGACACATTTTAGCTCCACAAAACTATAAATACTAAAGTTCTATTGTTTGGTGTTAATATAAAATAAACATGGCTAAAATAAATATTTTTGCATAATTTAGGTTTTTTTCTGTAGTTTGTAATTTACATACAAATTTAATCAATTCAAATATTATTCATCCTTTCTTAAATATTCCAAAAAATTAAAACAATCGCAGGTACCACATAAAATTAAAAAAATATTTTTTTTTATTTTTTTTCAATAAACAATTCTATCATTAGATCCACAAATGTATCTTAATATGTTTGTATTTGTATATTTTTGCTGCAGAAAAATAGAGAAATGCTAACATGTAATTACTAGGATCCTAGTAAAGCCCCATCACATCTGGGCATGTGAATTGAGATACCTTCACCTGGTGATATTTTCTGCTTAGTACCAGGAAATGTGTAAACCACAGCAGAAATGAGAAGCCACAGGAACTAAATGTTAACAAACTGTTCTTCAACGAACTATGTAACAATGCAGTGTGTTTCTGTAGTTTTCTTTAAACAATACACTTAATTTCAATGTTTCATAGATTACTTTCAATTGCAAAGATGAACCTGCTCACCAATATTTAATTCAATGAGACTTTTCTTGTTAACTTTAGCTGATGAAAAACAGTTTAACTTCTTTCAAAGCTCAACTTTCTTGCAATGTCAACAAAAAGTACATTACATCCTTTCTAGTATACTTGTGTATAGTGTCCGTTATAGGACATCACCAACAATCAAACATCAGAATGACATCAGATTAATATAATGACTAATGCTGAATTCATGACAAATTTTTGTCTTTAAATTACATCTGACCCTGATACTTGATTTAATCAGCGGCCAGTAATCAGGTCTGACGATCAGAACACTACCTATTCATAACAGCGTTTGTTCTTTTTCCGTAGATATACTCCTTGATTGGTTAACACTGAAGTTTTTGCCCTTCTACTTGAATAAACTTAGTGCTTCTGTTGGTGTACTGTCTGTAAATGGCTCACAGTTTCTTCAGGGTTTTCCCTGGTTAGTGCAGATATATATGTACTGTGGACATCAGATAATAAATAGAGGGACACTTCATGTAAAAACAAATCATTTTTCTTTTAACATAACTATATTTTTTAGGGTATTAGGATATAGATAACTTAGACAATTACAATCAATTTATTGAAAATTAATTTTATCGTGTTACTGCCTGCAAGCTATTGACATATACCGAAAACAACATACCTCTGTGCATTAAGAGGTATGTTAATTGAGGAATGTGCCTCAAGTAGCAGTGAAGGCGGTCGATCCAATAATAGCAAAATAATATAAGTACATATATAAATAGTATATATAAATATAAAACATTATATATAATATAAAACATATATGGCTTGATTCATTAAGGAAAGTAAAGCAAAAAAAAAATAGTAGCTTTGCACCTGGGCAAAACCATGTTGCATTGGAGGGGGATGTAAATTTAAAATGTGGGGACAGATTTATAGTTAGGGTAGGGCATGTCCTAGGTCAACTTTAAATTTCAGTGTAAAGATAAAGCTATCAAGTACTTCCAAAACTGAAAGAGACAGAAAAGCATGATCATATGGGGCACTGCGAATTAGTATAAAGTGTTTGTTCTGGATTCAGTTAAAATAAACCTTTATTCGATAAATCATTGAAAATTCTAGTAGCGAAATATTAAAAATTGCATATAGATTACATACTGTAAGATTAAATTAACACAGTTAAAATAGACAATATTCAATTGTCTAGCCGCGTCACTGCTCTGAATTAATAATTGGGTTGAAGTAATGTATCATGGTCCATGCCTTTAATTGCTATAATCCCATTTCATACCCTTTCAAATATAATCCTAAAATATCCTCTTAGTAACATTTGATCACCACCCAAATAATAAACAGGCTAGATGGATTAGAACAGGCCTGTCCAACCTGCGGCCCTCCAGGTGTTGTGAAACTACAAGTCCCAGCATGCCCTTCCAGCTATCGACAGGTTGTCTACTGGCAAAGCATGCTGGGGCTTGTAGTTTCACAAGACCTGGAGGGCTGCAGGTTGGACAGGCCTGAATTAGAAGATAGTGATTTATAGTATTCTCAGATAGAGCTAATCGGATTACTTATATCATCCACTGGAATTATATAAACCTACAATTTTATAGGCATTCCTTCTTAAATAAAGAGTGTCCCTCTTTTTCAATCTGATAATCTAAAATATCGTTAACCCATTTGTAGCCTAATAAAGGACTTGTAATGTGTGCCAGCATTGACTGAATTATCTGGATAGCGCTGGTGAGCCCTAACAGCCCTTGAGATACATCATCGCTAAATATTTCTATCTGATTCCATTCTTATTCACTATTGTGGGTTTACATTTATCAGGGTAATGATAAGAGAGCAGCGAACGCGGCGTCTGCCGACGCGCGTTTCGCTATTAGCTTTGACGAGGCAAACTGATAGTAAGGCTTGGTAAGCTATTTAAAGTAATGAGCCCTCCCCGTTATGACAACTTCCTTAACGACGCTATAGCAACTGAAGTATGCTAGTCCTATGACCGGATATAAACATTTTCACCAGACTACGAGGGATACCATTGACACAAATTAATTACAGTAAGACAATTGTCATGTCGTGCCATGATGACACGGGGCACCTGATCCTATCAGACCCAAACTAATAAATAAAAGTCAGACCATTCCTTAATTCATAGAGCAATAAGGCTAATAACGGAAGACCCCAGAGGTAAGTATATGTTATTAATATTGCTTAGTCACTCATCGGATAGGATATAATATGAAATCTAATGGGATAGTCATTAAATCTCGAGCAGTAAATTGATCTGCAACTTATGAGATAAAGAAATTGTGCTTTTGCTAACGGAAAAACCACAAAATAAATATATGGGCTCCATATTTTTGAATCACCTTTTATATTTTATTGGAAACTCCATTATAATAATATATCATTACTTAAGCTATCAGAATAGGTATCAAAGAGATTAGTCTAGAACTATCTTAAGTAGATATAAAAGTGATTAGTGATGTGTTAATGTAAAGATGGCAGAATGACAGCTTTAAATCAAATGTGTTTAGGCAACCTATGCCACCTAAAAATCAGGAAAAAACTTATGTACAAAATATATAATATTAATTACTCGATTTAGTATTACCAGTGTACTAATTTTATAATATACTGATGTGAGGGTGCCAGTATTGGGACCTACTATTAGGCAGTGCTTGTGTTACTCAATACTCCTCATAACAAAAAAGAGCAAAACATTTTGATATAAAATTATCTATATCAGTTGTAAAGTAATAAATAAGTGTATAGGGATGTGTTATCAATTAAGACGGTCATTTTGGCCGATAAACTAAACTTGCGTGAAAACTATGAACAAAGGTGAAAAGAATACCAAACCAAGGAAATATAAAGTGCACAAAAATAAAATTAATATTATTTATAGGAATTACCGTTCCAAAATCTACTATAATTAGATATTTTTATTGAATTACTATGTTTTAATACCCCTGAGTTAATTCAGAAATACTGAATAGTTACTCTGATCATTCAGACCATATGGAGCCATACTGCCCATGAGAAAAATTTGTTTGGTCTCTTTCCGTAAAAGTTCACTCTGAATGTCACCACCTCTCAGGCCTAAATTTATTTGCTCCATGGCAAAAGCTGTTAGGCCCCTAGGATCACTCTGATGATATTTCAAAAAGTGTTTAGCAACCACTGTTAGTTGTCTCAAGTTTGCCCTATGATTTGCAACTCTTTTGATGTTCCCTATATGCTCTAAAACAATTTTCTTGAAGGGTCTACTCGTCATTCCCACATACTTGAGATTGCATGGACATGAGAGACAATAAATAACATTTATGGAATTGCAATTTAAGTATTTTGAAATCTTCCAAGTTCTTCCAAATTTATCCTTATATTCCTTTGTCTGATTCATATTAGGACACGCTTTACACGAGCCACATCTGAAAAAGCCTTTGGGAATATTGGAGATCTTTTTTCTTGGAGTTAAAAAACTGTGTACCAATTGATCTCTGAGGTTTCTTGATCGTCTCCAGGTTATTGAGATTCTATCTTCTAATACCTGTTTGAGATCATCATCAAGTTGCAAAACGTGCCAATATTTTTGCAAGATCTGTGTAATGGTCCTCCATTCTGAGCAGAAAGTGCCTACTAGTCTTAATTTGGAGTTTTTTCCTTCAATCTTTTTCTTATTGGTATTTTGATGTATCAGGGTGTCTCTTTTTAAGTTGGATACGCTTCTTTCAGCTGTTTGAATGTTATTTTTATTATATCCTCTTCTCCTTAATCTATTTTTTAATTCAGCTGATCTTTCTTGATAAGTTTGTTCATCCGAACAATTCCTTTTAGTTCTTAATAGTTTGGCTTTTGGAATTCCCTTGATGACTGATGGAAAATGGGAACTTGATGAATGCAGTAAACTATTTGTAGCCGTTTTTTCCTGTACATATCGGTATGTAGTCTGCCGTTATTGCTTTTATAGATAGTTAGGTCCAAGAAATGAATCGACGAGTCGTGTATTTCAGATGTGAGTTTTAGATTAAGCTCATTCTTATTCAAAGATTCTGTAAATTCATGGAATAGTTTGTCATCTCCATCCCATAAGATAATCACGTTGTCTATATACCTCAACCATAATAATATATGGTCAGTAAATTTCTTATTGTGCTGATTGAAAACTACTTCTTTCTCCCACCAGCAGAGATGTAAATTGGCATAGGTGGGAGCACAAGCAGTTCCCATCGCAGTTCCCCTAGTTTGTAAATAAAATTTCTCTTCAAAAACAAAATAGTTCTTAGTTAATACAAATTGAAGTAGAGTGGTTAAGAATGTCACAAAGTCAGTATTTTTCTCCATCCCCAGAAAGTATTCAACTGCGTGCAGTCCATTCTCGTGTGTTATATTAGTATATAATGACTCAATATCATATGACACAAGTTTAGTTGTTGAATTGACTGTAATGTTGTCTAATTTAGACAACAACACATCCTTCGTATCTTTGATATATGAGTCCAAACTCATGACATGCTTGCGTAAATGATGGTCTATGAACTTACTGGCTTTCTCTGTCAAGCTTCCATTGCCCGACACGATGGGTCTCCCTGGGGGTGATCTTTCCCTCTTGTGGATTTTTGGCAACATGTATAACATAGCAATTCTGGGGTTGCTAATTTTGAGAAATTCGTAGTCTGTTTTTGAAATTACATTGTTCTGATGAGCCTGATTAATAATGATATTATAACCATTTAAATAGTTTGCAGTTGGATTGAACATAATCCTTTTGTAACAATCTTTATCGTTCAACTGACGGTAGACTTCCTTTAATTACTGTTGTTTCGGCCATAAGACAACATCCCCCCCCTTATCTGAGGGTTTGATCAGAACGTCTTCCCACTCAGAGATCTCTCTCAATGCTGCAATTTATTCTCTATTAAGGTTACTAGAGCGATATTTACACCGCTCTTTCTGGAGGAAAAGTTTATTCAGCTCCTTAGAGACTAAATCCCTGTAAACCCGCACCTGTGGGCAAATAGAAAAGTCAGGAAAAAAAGTGGACCTAGGTTTGATATTATGTATCTCATCCATAATAATTTTTCCTGAAGGGATTGTATCATCTCCACACTCAGGATTGGATTGATACAATTCTTCAAGTATCCTTAAAGCTTGTTCATCTTCCTCTGTGTCCAAAGACATATGACTATCATCAGGTACCACTATATTCTCTTGGGTGGGAACAGAATCCTCCCTTTGTTTGATTTTAAATATTTTTTTAAGTAATAGTTTTCTGGAAAAAGGACCAAATCTTTCTCCCACTCAAATCTATTAAAAGATTGTGTGGGTGAGAACGAAAGGCCTTTACTTAGGAGTGTAATCTGTACAGGGGTAAGATTTCTATCAGACAAATTGATCACTCTAAGGGAGTCTTCTAATACCTGGTTCATCTGTAATTCCTCCTCATAGAGAGATGGCTTCCCTGTTCTTCCATCTCTTTTCTTTTTCTGTCTCTTAGATTTCTCCCCCCCCTTCCCCCTGCGAATCTTGCGAGTCTTTGTTTCTAGTTCCTGAACCTAAAAAATCACTTGCCTGAATTGGGTCACTGGAACTAATAGGGCCAGATTGATCAACTATTTCATTTTCAGATGAATCTAACTCTGATGTACTATAGATCAGTGTTCTCTTTGTTAAGAGCGTTTTGTCGCTATCCAATAACGATTGTCGAATCTCGATTTGTGTTTCCAACGCACAAATATTTATTCTCAAAGTAGCTGAATAATTCAAACGAAATAATAATAAGTACAGCCATTACTTATCGCAGGCGCTCTGGATCCAGCGAACAGTCATTCAATCCTGAAATCTGTGGACAAGAAGTCTGTTCACTGGATGTGAGGCTCATGCTTATATGCAAACAGAAATACAGTAAAATAATGCAGATGATGTGGCTTGCTTCTATTGGTCCAGGTTTAAGGAAGGTCCAGGGGGTTGTAGATCATAGGCTGGTTTAATCTAAGGAATCAAAAGGTGGGGGTCAACTCTCCAGGGGATGAGCTCTGTTCTTCCCACCATAACTCCAATTACAACCAGTTCATTAGCATTTTACAGTCAGAATCATATTAAAGGTTTATTCCCTAACATCAATAACTAGAGTATGCAATGTGCGATCTCTTCGCCGAATGCACCGGACAGCTGCTGATTTAAAGGGGATTAATATGAAATCAAACATGACACATTTCCCTTAACCTGAACAATAGGTTTCACTAGTATGCATATACCTTCTTTATTAAACATGAATTCTACTATATTTCGACATAAATGACTATGTGTTGCAACTACAATTAATGTGTACTATTTACAAATGTTTATGTTTGTGCGAAAGTGTGTAAAAGTGTAGAAACTGTTTATTGCCACGTGTTGCGGCTGGATACGCCCTTTCACGCTGTAGCGTGCTCTACGCATAATTTCAGACAAAGACAATCAAGTTTGCTCGATATTAATTGAAATGACTTTATCCAATTTGCTGACTTCGACAGCTCCACCCTTTGATAGTACACCAAACTATCACATGATAACCATTTCAAGTTCAGGATTATACAATATTTCTTCACACACCAAGATCTCAGTATCTCTCACCACCCTTTCAGTCTCGTTTTCAGTGTTTCTCCCAGGAGACTATTTTCCACACTTCAACACAGTAGGAACACATTTGACACACAAACCAATTGCTAAGATGACACCAAGTATAAAAAGAAGGAGCTTACCTACACTAGCAAACATTTACTGTACCCACTCCCCTAGACCGGAGAACCATTTTACAGGGTTCAACCACGAGAACCAACCTGCCACCTTTTCCCTGACATCATATAATGAAGAATTATGATTCCTTCAAAATTCCTATTTCAGTTGCAGAATTTCGTCCATCTTCCGGTCTATAACCTCTTTGGGGTCATCTGTATTATTGGTGATGTACGTGCAACACTTGACACCAAACTGGGTAGCCAAAGTCACACAGTATCCACCAGTAATAGAGGTAAGATAATTCAGTACCAACCTATGTTACGCCAACTCCTTCTTGTACGCTTGTAGCTCCCTTCCAGTATACCTGAAAGTGTCATCATACATCTCGGTGATATTATCTATCTATTTAGCTAGGTCTTGAATATATTTCAAATTTAACGTTCCCCAAGCGGTCCTGGTGAGGTCTAGAGCAACCATAACTTGAAAACCAGCAGTTTCACTAATCAATTTTGTAGCTATGGGCTCCTCACCAGGAATCAAATTGCTCTTGTCACGGTGTTCATATTGTGTGTGTATGTATGGTGGTGATGTAGTCTTGTGAATACCAACCATTTCTTCATGAGTAATAGTCATGATTTCCGGAAACAATTTAGCTAAGAAACACAAACCCTTGGAACTCGGAGTCACCCAGGAATAAGCTTTCATTCCACAAACAAAATACACATCATCAGAAAGAACATAAGGAACAGTATGCCCATTAATTATATCACATAAGGTTTTGACAAAACTACCCATGCCTAGTGTCTACATTTGTTCAAGACACGTGTCGACATGGATGATATTCTTACAATTACCTATAGAGACCTTTCCAATGGATACTTTCTTATGTTTAGTTACACGCCCTAATTTGTGGTGTCCATCAACAGTCCTGCTTATTGGTGACCTTGCAAGTCTCCCTCCAACATGAGTGTGACAAGCCATTGTCTGATCTGATAGGTTAGCTTCCCAATTCTCCAGACACTTTGCATGAGAGATGTTTAGGCACAGTAAAGATCCGTCTAAGGAGTATTGTCGAAGCTTCAGACTAGGGGACCTAGTGTTATTGTACCTCCCTTCTATGGGCCTCCCTCCCCTCAATTCGACTACGTCAGAGATGTTTAGTGGGAACGGCACTAGTCCTACGTTATGCTGTCCCTGAGGCACGTGTAAGCACACCCAGCACTCAGTTTGATTTAGAACCTTACCCACTAAGGAGTGATAATCCTCCAGAGGATGCCCGCCCATGTCCAGGGTACTGGTGGACTGGCATCGCTGGATGCACTTCTCTTGAACTAGCGAGTCACAGAACTTACAGATGCAATACTCATCAGACAATAGCCCCTCACACTGTCTCCGAGTTCCCGAGCTATCAGACCTTTTCATAACCCCTGGACTAAGCTTGATAATGGGCTGCTCTGGGTATTCTAACTCCATCTCATCCGTATCACTACCAGAACCTGCCTCTGTCCTCCATCCTCCTTCGCAAAAATCGAATGTCCTAGAAAAAGTAAAAACAAGGAAAATCCTGGATCAAAAGAAAACAAAAACTGCCACTCCATCGCTGGAAAGATAGTTCTGAAGCAACGACTCTGGTTCAGGTGTCTTGACTGCAGGCTTTAGGTCTCCCGGAACAGGTTTACGAGTGACAGATCAGTGTCGTCGGTCTCAGCTTTATCTCGCACTTTCTCGGGGTTCCTGACTTTCCTACAGTGGGTGGAATGGACCCAAGTGTCTCTCTCTGCAACCTTCAGTGATGTGGTACTGGTTAGCAGCACTTGGTACGGGCCTTCCCAAAGGTCTGTTAAACAACCTGAGCGTAAGCAATTGCCGATCATAACATAGTCCCCAGGTTCAACATCATGACAATTCGTTTCTGGCATACCAGGTGACAGCATTTTGAGTTTTTGTTGTTGTTGTTTTAGCTGTCTGCTCATTTTGATAAGATATTGTACAGTCACTTCATTATTACATTTTAAGTCGTCTTGCGGACTCACAATCAAATGAGGTTGTCGGCCGAACAGTATCTCAAAGGGGGACAGATTAAGAGGAGGTCTAGTAGTGGTTCGGATGCTATGGAGGACAAGTGGCAAAGCTTCCGGCCACGCTAACCCAGTCTCAGCCATTACCTTACCAAGCTTGTTCTTAATAGTACCATTTACTCTTTCCACCTTACCACTTGCTTGTGGTCGGTAAGGGGTGTGAAGTCTGCTACTGATTCCCATGAGTTTACACATATTTTGGAAGATATCGCCAGTAAATTGGGTACCCCTATCACTTTCAATGATTCTAGGGATACCGGACCTACATACAAAATCTTGTACAATTTTCTTTGCAGTGAACACAGCAGTATTACTGGCTGCCGGATATGCTTCTACCCAACCGGAAAACACATCAATACATACTAACATATACTTTAGATTCCTGCAAGGTGGTAATTGGATATAGTCAATTTGTATTACCTGAAAAGGCCCGTCTGTAGGAGGGATGTGGGATGGCTCAGTTGGAATAGTTTTCCCGACATTTTTCCTCACATAAGTAAAACATGACATTGCTTTCTTACCAGCCTGAGAGGAAAATCCAGGAGCACACCAGTATGCTCTCACTAGTTTGCACATACCTTCTTTACCCAGGTGAGTCAGACCATGTGCTGCTTCAGCCAGGCTTGGATAGTATGTTCAGGGAGCTACAGGCTTACATTGTCCATCCCTCCAGAGTCCTGAGGACTCTTGACCACATCCCTTCGCCTTCCAGACCGCCTTTTCCTGCAGGGAACACAAATCTTGCATATCAATTAATTTCTGCATGTCTAATGTCTGAAAAACCATCATAGTCTCGGTCGATACAGTCATAGGTTGCCCTGCCACCCATTTAGCAACTTCGTCTGCCCTGTTGTTGCCCAATGACACTGGGTCTTCTTCAGAGGTATGGGCTTTACACTTTAGGACGGCTACTGTCCTGGGTAACTGTATCGCTGTCAGAAGTCCTTTTATGTGTTGTGAGTTTGCCACTGGCGTACCTGCTGTTGTCGTAAAGTTTCTAAGACGCCAAAGGGCCCCAAAATCGTGCACTACCCCGAAGGCGTACCTAGAGTCAGCATATATATTGGCTGATTTACCGTCTGCCAATTCACACGCTCTCCTTAATGCTACTAGTTCCGCCACCTGGGCTGAGTGAGGTGGACCAAGGGGTTTAGCTTCTACAACATCCTGATCGTCTACAACAGCGTAACCAGTACCTAGTTCTCCTGTCTCTGTCTGTCTATGACAACAGTATAAAACGTAAAATAGACATTTTCTAAGGGGGTGTCACGTATGTCGGGCCTTGCAGTAAAGGTCTGGTTCAGGTATTCCATACAATCATGCGTATCAGTACTCTTGCCAAACTCATCATCACCCAGGGTCTCCTCACCTCCCACCCTTTGTGTCTCTCGAGACACATATGGAAGGTATGTAGCTGGATTTAAGGTGCTACATCGTTTGATGGTGATGTTTGAGGGTGCCATCAGAGCTAGTTCCCATTTTGTGAATCTAGCTGAGGAAACATATCTGGTTTAAGCTGAGTTTAACAGAGCTGATACAGCATGGGGTGTACAGACAGTTGAATCATGGTCTAATACTACATCCTCGCTCTTACTTACCAGTAGAGCTGTCGCTGCTACACTTCTGAGACATGTTGGGAGTGATCTTACCACAGTGTCCAATTGTGCACTGTAGTATGCTACAGGTCTGCTAGCATCACCATGTTTCTGTGTGAGAATACCTGCTGCACAACCATCAGCTTCCGTACAGTATAGCTCAAAAGGCTTTTCATAATCAGGTATTCCCAATGCAGGTGCTCTAGTCAGACTATCTTTGAGATTAAAGAACGCTTGCTCTGACTCTTCTGTGTGTACGACACGTTCTGGTTTCGAGGAAGAGACTAGTTCCTGCAATGGTAATGCCAGAATAGAAAAACCTGGGATCCAGGATATACAGTATCCATACATCCCCAAGAAGGTACGAATTTGCTTCTGGCTCTGCGGCAGAATCATGTGTTGTATGGCCTCAATTCTGTCAGTCGTCAGATGTCTTAGCCCCTGGGTGAGACAGTGCCCTAAGTATTTGACCTTAGTCTGACATGGCTGTAACTTGTCCTTTGCCACTTTGTGCCCTGTTTGCGAGAGATGGAGCAACAACAATTTAGTATCATGTAAACATGACATAAAAGAATCAGAGCACAACAACAAATCGTCCACATATTGAATTAGAACAGACCCATTGCTAGGCTGGAAAGTTTGTAAACAGTCATGTAAGGCTTGAGAGAAAATACTGGGGCTGTCAATGAACCCCTGGGGAAGTCTGGTCCATGTATATTGCACCCCTCGGTAGGAGAATGCAAAAAGGTATTGGCAGTCAGGGTGAAAAGGGACTAAGAAGAAAGCAGAACATAGATCAATGACAGTGAAATGACTAGCAGACGGTGGAATCTGCATGAGGATGACAGCTGGATTAGGCACTACGGGGAATTGGCTCTCAACCACTTTATTAATTCCCCTTAAGTCCTGGACTAATTTATAGCCCCTCCCCCCACTATTCTTCACAGGGAAAAAGGGACTATTTGCTGTGCTGGAGGTACGAATTAAAATCCCTTGTTGTAACAGCCTCTCAATAACAGGATACTGTGGGATTTTTGGAGCTATCCTACCACTTTTTAGATTTACCATCACAGGAGCTACGTTTGCCATTAATCCAGCGTCTTGTCCATCTCTGGTCCATAAGGACCCCGGTATTTCCAGCAACATCCCCTTTACTTAAGATGGACTCTGTTCTATAACGTGGAGTGCAACATTAACCTTTGAGGGGTGTCTAATATATCCTGTACCTCATGCACTACCTTCTCTGGTATATCTAAGAACACACCATCTGGGGTACAGTAAATGACACATCCCATTTTACATAACAAGTCTCTTCCCAGCAAGTTAGTAGGAGCCGCCGCAGCCAAGAGAAACGAATGCTTGGTATGCAGGGGCCCGATAGTAACTACCGATAGTAGGGCTTAGTTAAAGGATAATGTAAAACTCTTCCCGTTACCCACATAGCTGGAATAGTTTTACTGGTCACCTGTAGATTGAAAGGAGAGGTTATCACAGATCTGGCCGCCCCTGTATCTACAAGAAAAGTTTGTTTCCTACCAGCTATGTCAACTATCATTGTTGGTTCTTCTCTCAGAATCTCTGTTAACCTCACTGGCTGTAGACTACAGGTATGACCTGACCCCTAGCGCTGACTATCGCTTTCCCACTCAACATTTGCTGCTATAATATGCGCGGGTAGATGTGAGTCTTCTAATCTATGTGAATTCTTCCTTGGAGGATATTTATGTGTCCCACCTCTAGGGTTGTATCTGTCCTTTTTACAATCCCTCCTAACGTGTCCTTCTTCATTACAGTTGAAACATCTGATCAATCTATGTTTCTTATTATGTGGGTTGTATGCTGGTGGTCGTGTATGCATCCCCTCTAGAGCCTGTATACTCACCGTCATCAACCTATCACTCTTCTCTTCCTTTTTCCTAAAGATATTTTTTTTTTTATAATTTTTTATTTTCAGTGGTCAATCAAGAAAATACAGACAGCAAAATGATAACACTGTGTAGCATACACAGTAAAATCACAACAGTTATTGTGGTGTATCGCATTTTAGGAAACCTTTAGACAAAAATGACTGGTTTTTACATTTTTAAAGAGTAATATAAAATGGGTGTAGGAACAAAAGGGATTTTGGGGGAGGGGTGAGGGGGGTAGGACCACAAAGATAAGCACTGTAAGTATTTAGAGGATAACTAGGGTGTGTTGAGCCTATTGCAGAGGGGGAGATATGTGTCGGGAAGAGTTAGGGTCATCGCACATGGGTCAGGTCAGAGGACGCGGAGCGTTGAGGGGGGAAGGTGTGTTCCACGGCTAGCCATGGAGCCCAGACTTGACTGAAGACATGGCCTCTATCGTGGAGGTAGTACGCAATCTCCTCCATAGCGGCCAAGTGCCAAATCTGCCTCCTGAGAGCCAAAAGGGATGGAGGTGAGGTCTTTTTCCAATTAAGGGCTATGAGTGATTTGGCTTCTGTCAGGATGTGGGCAGTTAATTTCTTGGAGAATTTGTCCAGGTCTTGGGGAAGGTAACATAAAAGAAATATCCAGGGATCTTTCGGGATGGGGGCTTCAAAAAGGGTATTTAGGAAACTATGGACTGAATCCCAGAAGGTGGTGATAATCGGGCAAGACCACCAAATATGAAACATCATACCCCTTTGGCCACAGTCCCACCAACAGCAGGGCGAGGAAGAGGGAAACATTCTATGGAGTCTTGTGGGAGTGTAATACCAACGGTAATACATTTTGTAAGAGGTTTCCTTGAGTTTAGTTGATATAGAGCATTTAGCTATCCCCAGTCTCATGTCCTCCCAAGCCTCTTCATCCGGGGGAGGACCAAGGTCCTTTTCCCACTCGTCTTCATGAGGGTTTGGAGAGGGAGGGGCAGAAGTGAGAAGAATGCTATATATTTGAGAAATCATGCCCTTGTCCAAGGGATGTTTTCTACAAAGAGATTCAAATGGAGTAAGGTCCCTAAGAACATAGGTTGGTGGCAGGGATCGCAAGACATGATTAATTTGGAAGAATTCAAAGGGGCTGAGGATTTAGGACGGGGATTGGGGTTGGAGATCCGCTAGCGAAAGCCAGCGGCCCTGTTTGGAAAAATCTACTGGAAATTTAAGCCCTGCACGAGACCAGTTACGGTGGATGGTAGAGGCAGATCCGGGAGGGAACACCGGGTTATGCCAGATGGGGGTTAAAGGAGATATTGCAGTTGAAAGTTTTAGTTTGAAGGAGTTGAAGTCCCAGAGCATAGCATCAAATTTGATAGAAGGCAGTGCTCTAACAGAAGGGGGGCGACGGGCGGGTGATACGCCCCAGAGAGAGAAGAGATCGGGCAGGGTTAGATGGGCCGATTCTATATCAAGCCATGCAGTGGAGCCAGAGGGAGCGTAGGAGGCAACAATTTGCGAAAGGTGGGATGCCAAATAGTATAATTTGATGTCGGGAAGGCCTCTTCCTCCTCCAGGGATTGGTCGTTTTAAGATATTGGATGAGACTCTAGGAGGTCTATGGTTCCAAATAAAGCGGGTGAGTGCCTTCTGGATGTTGGCAAGGAAAGAGGCAGGGACAGCTACCGGAAGGGTTTGGAAGAGGTACAGCCATTTGGGGAGTATGTTCATTTTGACAGCTATGATCCTGCCCAGCCACGAAATAATAAGGGGTTCCAGGAGGTCAGGTCTGATTGCGTCTTGGAGAAAAGGGGTAGGAAATTCTCACAAAAGAGAAGGTCATAGCGAGAATTGAGGAAAACCCCCAGGTATTTGATCTTCCTGTTCTGCCATTTGAAATTAAAGTTAGCCTGGAGGAGCTCGGTATCCCGAGGAGGAACGTGAAGCAGCATGGCCTCTGACTTGGTATAGTTTATCTTATAGCCCGAAACATCGCTGTAGTTCTGAAGGATGGCATATAGGATGGGCAAGGAGATCCCCGGTTGGGTAAGCGATAGGAGGATATCGTCTGCAAAGAGTGAGATCTTGGAGTTCGTATTACCCACCTTGACCCCCTGTATGCTAGGATTAGACCTAATTTGGGAAGCCAGAGGTTCAATTATCCGAGCAAATATCAGACGGGAAAGGGGGCAAACCTGCCGTGTTCCATTTTGAATGGAGAGTGATTCTGAGGGAGTGCCATTAACCAGGACTTTAGCAGTAGGGGTGGTGTATAATGCTAGGACGCCAGTGAGGAAGTCGCCAGCGAAGCCGAACGACTCAAGAGCCGCTTTCATAAAGTCCCAAGAGATCCTGTCAAATGCTTTTTCAGCATCCAGAGAGAGCATAATAGTTGGGGATCTCCTGGAATTTGTAATATGGATGATGTCAATGGCACGTCTGGTATTGTCCCTCGCCTGGCGTCCCGGTATAAACCCTACTTGGTCATACTGGATCAGAGAAGGGAGGAAGGCATTCAGACGGTTTGCTAGGATTTTGGCATAAATTTTCAAATCAAGATTGAGGAGACAGATTGGCCTGTAGCTAGCACAGTGGAGCGGGTCTTTACCGTCTTTAGGGATAACTACAATTTTGGCCTCCAGCATCTCTGATGGTAGACCTAAAGATATTTTTATCATGCTCCACAGCAGACTACATAAGGGAATCTACTGTGATGCCTCTCCAATTAGGTAATGAGGTTTGTACTCTGGTTTTTAAATTTTCCCTAAGACCATCCATTAGTACTCCTACAGCTACTTCCCTGTGATGTGGGTCCTCACCTATGTTTGATATCCCAGTGAAGCGTGTTATCGCTGCTATAGCTCTAATAAAGTAATCTGCTGTTGTTTCACTATCTTTCTGCTTAATGGTGAAAGTTTTACTCCAATTTACTACTACTGGAAAATAGATGGCTAAATGTTTGATAATTTGTTCTATATTCTCTTGATTAATCTCATCTGTCAAGGTGTCGTCTTCCTCCAACGAACAATCTTTAATAAATTTTTGTATGTTAGTATTGGGAGGAAGACACGCCCTCAACATTACACGCCAATCCTTATTGGTTGGTTCGCGTGCATTTCCTAGGTCTTTAACAAACCTCTGACATTTAGCCAACTCTTTTCTAGGATCTGGGAATTCAGTCATAATGGAACGTAATTCTGATCTAGTCCAAGGAAAATGCATTGTTACATTTCTTAAAGGAACTACACCATCCTTATCCGCCTTCGCATTGGGAACTGAAAATTGTGCGGACTGGATACGTACCCACCGGTTCACTATCTTCAGGGTTAGCTACTTCAGTACTTTGAATATTATCTCCCCTAGTGGTCACACTACTCTCACCTATCTCAGCCATTGCCCCCTTTCCATACTTACGCTGAATCTCTAACATATTAACAGCATGGGCAATGGCTGAAATTACCGTGGGTTCATCCTCTTCTTCAGAAACACTTGCTTTAAACTGACTTAAAACAGGATATAACTTAGCAATTTCCTTTTTTTCATTTTTAATAACGGCTGTACTTACTCCTCTCGCCACATAGGGTGGTGGGGGCGCACTTGCGCTGAGTTCTCCACGCTTCTCAACGGCTACTTCCGTTGTGCGCGCGCTTTTCACCTTTTCACCACGCCTACTTCCGCTGTGCACTCGCTGCTCTGCCACATGTTGCCTTCCATTTTCCACAATTTTAAACAATTATTATGTTTATTTCTCACTTTTGTTGACTTAATCAACCACACTTTATCTTTTACGTTATTTAGTACCTCTGCATTAAAACTCCCTATTGTTGGGAAAGGCCTAACACTCTTTGGTCATCTCGACCCACGTGTCACAATACGCAGTTGCGTATGCACCATATTTCTTGCACATAAGAAACCGTGCTGAACCAATAGGCCCTTCCTTAGGCAGTACACTGGCCATATCTAGCGTATGCTTAGCACCCATGTTGAACAGTACCAGTCTATGCAGACCACACTTCCACAAACACTTTCAACCCTTTGCTACAAACACTCTACCGCTAGAGATCTCTTACTGCCCGTGGACGTATTTTCTCAAGCAGCGTCCACTCGCTTCCTCTCGTACCAAACGAGGACCCCTAACACAGAAAATATCACTGTGGGACCCAAGGGCTATCAGCTCCTCGATACCCTGGCTAAACCACAAAAATCTGTTGAGTTTATTACAGTTGGCAGAACAAAGTCGATACAATCGACCAGCCTTTCCAATGTAATTCCTCCCCGCTGCCTTCCCAAGTTACAATCACGGCTTTCCTTGCCGTGCGGTCCGATCGCAACGCTTACAAATACTAACTATAAATAAACGTTGCGATTACTATTGGGAGCACGCGCGAAAACTTCCTTTGTTTTCGCTCCCGGTATACCTGCCCCGTATACCGTCCTTCAGTTGGGCAACCCGCCTCGTCAGACAGCAACTGAGCACATCAACAATAAACAGTGTATCTACGTTACAAAATCACACACTATACACCTTTTCTGCGCAGAAAATCAAAAGTTCCCAACAATAGTAATAATGTCTCAGAGGCTTTCACAAGTAATTACACTCTGCACATATAATAACTATCAAAACGATTGTTTAACCACGTGGCAAATCTACCGGAAGTTCACATACGCTAAGCAGGAAGTACACATACGCTATGCAATACAATATATCAAAACGCAATATGACCAAAAAAGAAACAGTTTCTCTTTTGTCCTTAGATTCTAGTTAGCGCACATTCAGATTATGCAAAACGGACATTCGGTTTCACAACACAGAGTAAAATTCAGGTTTTGAAGACATTGCGTTCTTACCCGTATATGACGCGTCTCCACCCTTTGTTGCGGAACGGAAATCCGTTGATCTTGCGTATCTTCCGGCAACGAAACCTCCGCCGTGAGCCCCCAAATTGTTAAGAGCGATGTGTCGCTATCCAATAACGATTGTCGAATCTCGATTTGTGTTTCCAAAGCACAAATATTTATTCTCAAAAAGCAGCAGAATAATTCAAGCGAAATAATAATAAGTACAGCCATTACTTATCGCAGGTGCTCTGGATCCAGCGAACAGTCATTCAATCCTGAAGTCTGTGGACAAGAAGTCTGTTCACTGGATGTGAGGCTCATGCTTCTATGCAAACAGAAATACAGTAAAACAATGCAGATGATGTGGCTTGCTTCTATTGGTCCAGGTTTAAGGAAGGTCCAGGGGGTTGTAGATCATAGGCTGGTTTAATCTAAGGAATCCAAAGGTGGGGGTCATCTCTCCAGGGGATGAGCTCTGTTCTTCCCGCCATAACTCCAATTACATCCAGTCTATTAGCATTTTACAGTCAGAATCATATTAAAGGTTTACTCCCTAACATCAATAACTAGAGTATGCAATTCCTTAACAACGTTGTAGCAACGGAGGTTGCTAATCCTATGACCACCCCTGTCATGACAACTTCCTTAAAGACGCTATAGTAACTGAAGTATGCTAGTCCTATGGCCGGATATAAACATTTTCACCAGACTACGAGGGATACCATTGACACAAATTAATTACAGTAAGACAATTGTCATGTCGTGCCATGATGACACGGGGCGCCTGATCTTATCAGACCCAAACTAATAAATAAAAGTCAGACCATTCCTTAATTCATAGAGCAATAAGGCTAATAACGGAAGACCCCAGAGGTAAGTATATGTTATTAATATTGCTTAGTCACTCATCGGATAGGATATAATATGAAATCTAATGGGATAGTCATTAAATCTCGAGCAGTAAATTGATCTGCAACTTATGAGATAAAGAATTTGTGCTTTTGCTAACGGAAATACCACAAAATAAATATATAGGCTCCATATTTTTGAATCACCTTTTATATTAGTATTTGTCTGCTACATGAAAAACCAGGCAGTATTTAACTTATGTGCAAAATAATAAACTAAAATACACCTGTTGCATTGTAACATGGTTTTGTCCAAGAACAAAAGTACTCATTTTTTTACTTACTTTCCTTAATGAATTAAGCTGTACTGTCTATAAAACAAAATGAAACAATGAAGTCTCAAAAATAAGACATCTCTAAATAGAAGTCCTGCCTAGTTAAGAATATTTTCAGGTGCATTTCAAATTGGCTTCTGTACAAACTCCAATATGCTTCAATATCCCAAACATGGATTTTTGCTGATGTCATTTGGGCAGTACAGTGGCTTAGTGGTTAGCACTTCTGCCTCACAGCGCTGGGTTCATGAGTTCAATTCCTGAAAATGTTTTTTTTCTGTGTGGAATTTGTATGTTCTCCCTGTGTTTGCGTGGGTTTGCTCCAGTTTCCTCCCACACTCCAAAAACATACTAGTAGGCTAATTGGCTGCTATCAAATTGACCATAGTCTCTGTCTGTGTGTGTGTATGTTAGGGAATATAGACTGTAAGCGCCAATGGGGCAGGGACTAATGTGCTTAAGTTCTCTGTACAGCACTGTGGAATTAGTGGTGCTATATAAATAGCTGATGATAGTGTAGCAGAATCAGGAAACAATTAAGGCAGCAATTGCACGTATAATGTTTTTATCTTTAACTAGTAAGTACCCTTTAAATATACATCTGATAATAAATTTTTTTTGCTGTCCTCCTGCAAACCATTACCTCCTTTTCAAAATCTCTCTGGAGAGGTGACCAGTATTGCTATTAATCACACACACACACACACACACACACACACACAAACATACACACACACACACACACACACACACACATCTCATAGAGCTCAGAGGAGTGTTTAGAAGCCTTACTGCTTATTGCATCATGTGCCATGTGACTGTGGCTTCCATTGTAGTCACATGACCCTGTGTTAACTCTGCACAATTATAAATAATTAATGAGCCTGTAGAAAAAAATCAACGAAAATTATAAATACAAAGCTCACAAAATTTGTCACAGAGTAGTTAATCCTCCCTACAATATCTCCTACATGCTCTAAACAACATTTTGTTCACTAAAATAATGTAAGAGGCCTAGTTCAAAATATTCAAATATCATATTGTTGTAACTGTGAAATTTAAGTGTGCATGTTAGGAAAACACTTCTTCATCATCAAATACCACAAAATAGGGGTAGGGGGTAAAGTTAGGATATTATGCTGTATTCTACTTGTGAAAGAAAATTGTAAGTGTGTTTTAAACTCATTTGATATAGTTCAGATATTATACATTATTGCACTGAGACACCAAAACATGTATATGTATATATATATGTATATATGTACAAAACACGTATATTACCCATACTGTTTTAATACCATAACATGGGTGGCTGACTCAAGAGTAGAGATCAGCACTTCAGATTCAGGTTAATCCAACAAATCCAAATTTAAATATGTGAGTCTAGCCTTGGAGTGATTCAAAATTGCCTGCGTTCCTCAGATCTGAAAGCACAGCAAAACATTATTTTCACTTGATTACATCTTGTGAGATTGTCGCCTGCCCTGACTTTCTGGGAACAGTGGACTTGCTCAAGTTTCTGTGAATGATGTTATATCAGAAGCACATCTATAGATCCCAGAAGCCAATGCACAGGTCACCAAGTATTACTAGACCCATCAGTGAACAGGACACAGAAAGAGACAGCTGTTGTCACTGGTGGTTGGAGATATGCAGCGAACACTGCCCAGCAGCAGAGTATTGTGTACTGCAGCAGGATCAGCATTTCAACTGTGTACTGAGGTTTAACCATGACAGATAAATGTGCATTTTATTTTCTATGTCTTTTTTGCAATCATTATCATGTGTTTGATGGTCCATTTGTTTGTATGGTTTGCCATACCCAGGCATGTCTCTCTACATAGGACCTCATTCTGCATTAATTTACTATGTGGTCTTTACCCTTATAAACTGTAATGATGATGTCATTTGATTTGAAATGCTGAATATTGGGAGATTTGTGGACATGATGATGCTATTTGATTTTAAATACATGTGCTTATATAATGCTAATTATTGTAATATTTCTTATGATGAGAATAGACAAAGAGAAAAGATTGAAAAGATTACACCTAGAAATGTAGTATTTATTGTGTGACTATACTAAAGAATGCAATGAGATAAATCATGCTGACACAAACAAAATCACTCAAATATTAAAACATCTATGAATAAATTGTAAATTAGTGTAAATGCATGTAAATTATATAAAAACAAACAGTTCAAAATGTGCTGTTTGTATGTGTTTAGCATTTTTCTTCAAATTTACATTTCTTATGAAATCCAAAACCAAAACACTATCATGATTTTATCAAAGAAATATTTTATGCAAACAAAATAGTGGATGTCTCCATGAATTGACTTTATCCCACTATAACCAGACAGTGACCTGCTGGAATATTGCCAATAGAATCTGGTCCAATGGCCAGAATTATCCACATTTTCCAAAGAAACAATTCCATTCTCATACTGTCAGAAATTAACCAACAATGAATAACCCAACAATTTATCCCACCTGCTGGAGATAGATGAACATAGAAACACAGAATTTGACGGCAGATAAGAACCACCTTGCCCATCTAGTCTGCCCATTTTTTAACCTTTGGTAACCTCAAACCCTATTTGATCATTAGTTCTTTTGTAAGGATATCCTTATGTCTATCCCAATTGCGATACTGAATGCACTCAATTTACTACAACTCTGTTTTCTATCCTGCAATAATTTATCCATTCAACCATCTTAGAATCCAATCCTAAGTTTTTGAGTTTGTTAACAGTCTGAGATGTAGGACAGTGTCAAAAGTCTTACAAAAGTCTAGATAAGCTACATCTACAGCCAGCCCTTAATTAGACCCCTGACAATGTCTTAGTGACGAAACGCGTAGGGGCCAATGGGAGCTCGAGTCTGGTTACCGTGACAACACAACCCGGAAGTCAGTGGGAAGCTGACCGAGAGACGGAGCTGTAGAAGATTGTGACAGCGTGTTTAAAGATACCCTTATGAGAACCTTTTTTACTTGCTAAATGTAAGTGAATTTTATCCTGTGTTTTATTAAACGTTTTATTGGATTACCACACCATTGGAGAATCGATATTTGTCTTCTTATCTCCTGTATACATGAATCACTCGGGGGAAGGCTTGAATGTTAATGAAGACACTCCTGATGGTTGTAACGCCCCCTGCGGGGAATGACAGGGACAGACGCAACAGAAAATAACTCACCTGGTAAACGATGGTCACCTCCAGTCCGCTTCTGATTTCCCAGCTGCGATCCGATCCCAGCAGATCCGCAGCCACCTCCAATCACGTCCCTCTAAGATAGAGGCAGAGATTACGGCCGTGCCTACCAGGTAAGGGCTGTCCGAGATTACGGCAAAGGACAAGGACACGGTCAGTCCAAGCTCCTTGCCGCCTCCTCACTTTGTTCTTGCCAAGACGCGGGGGACTACAGGCACTGAAGGCCAAGACTAATCCGAGGACTAATCCCGCCTCAAGTGCCTCACACACCTGCCGGTGAGGGCCTAACCGAAAGGAGGAATCGAGCGTGATACTCACCGGGACACTCCCACTTCCGATCCGGTTCTCCTGCACCTTCCCGACTCCTGCGGATGACAAGACACACAGCCTCCCTCTACGCTCTCCGTGAACTAAGATGGCACCCACCAACTGGACTAACTACAACGGCGACCCGACCCTAACAACGTTCTAATGGTCGGCAACGCAACTAAGTCAAACACTAGGACTAACTAAATGTGGTGCACTAACGGAGCTACTAGTTACACGCTACGGGGAACACCAGCCGGTGTTCACAGCCTAAACCGGAGGGCGGTTCCTAACCCCCTCACCCAGGTCTTACCAAGAAGCTGCCTTCTTGCTATGGAGTCACACACAGGCCCTAAGTACAGGTTCTTTAAGCCCGGCTGAGGCTCAGTAAAACAGCACACTAACCCGCGGGCCGACTGCCGCACGGAACAGCCGATCGAACTGAACCGCCCGACTGCCTGTACTCGGGTATCTCACACGTGTCCCTACGTCCGGAACCACAGGTCCACCTGCACGGAACCGGCCTTGAGGACCCTTGATCAGAACCACGGCCGCCCCTGGAACTGCCTCAAGGTGTGCTGTACTGCCACCAACTCACTCAGCCACCCCCTCTGGGTACCAGTGTGACCCCGGGGACCTAAGGGACAGGGAAACTACATGTGTTCTCCCCTGACTATGTGTATGCTGGTACTTACACTTATCCCCCACAGCACGGGTTAGCACAGGAAAACCACAGGAAACAAGAGCCTACCTTTAATGGGGGCCTGACGTCTTGCCCCTGGACACAGTTAGAAAGCACACCAAAATACTGTAATGTAAACTACACTCGCCACACAGACAGAATAAATAGATACAGTATACAGTACCTTGCCCGCTACTTACCCGAACACACCGCTGCTAGCCAACCAGCAGGTTGCTACAGCACCACAGGAGCCTACGCTCGACCGTACCTCCTAACCACGTGTGCTCACCTCACACAGGACCGCGCCTACTCTCACGAGGCTCCCACGCCTCTACCTCACACCACCCGGGGCCTTATGCCCTACACACCATGGGTCTCTGCCCAGCTACACACAGAGCCTTCTGCTCTGACTAATGGGCCTCAGTCCCCTCTCTAACTCAGGGCTCTGAGCCCACTACTAGGGCCTTGTGCCCTACTACCTAGGGGTCCTAGCCCCTGCCTGAGGCCTGTGGCCTTCCTAACTAACCGAGGGCCTTGTGCCCTTCATAGCAGATGGGCTACCAGCCCCTAACCAGGCCCTCTGGCCTTCCTATGGCCTCTAGGCCACTAACTACCTAAGGGCCTTGTGCCCTTGTACACCTGGGGCTCTCACGCCCCCTGTCTAACTAATAGGGGCTTGTCCCCTTTATATCAATACCATGGCCTACTGGCCCACTAAACTCGTTGGGGCCTAGTGCCCAGGTCCCTGGGCCTTGTGCCCCTACTTTACAGTGCCACGGGCCTTGTGCCCGAATGTGCCCACGGGCCTAGTGCCCGAACTTAACGTTGAGTATACTTACCTGCTCTGCGCAGGATACTCAACTTGACACGCCGTCTTCTTCCTTTCTTCTCCGGGTCTTCCAGACCCTCCAGCCGGCGGCGCCTCTTCTCCGCTTCGGCGCTGTTGAAGGCTGCTTGGCGGGGGCGCTCTCAGCCCTGACAAGGGCTCCCCGCCGGCGATCTCCGCTCCGGCGGCTTGATTGAAGTCTTCTGGCGGCAGGGTAGCTCACGGCCCTTACAAGGGCCCCCTGCCGCCGCTGCTGCTGGCTCTGTTGATGGACGTCTGGACGAGACGTCCTCTCTCTTCCCCGCCGACGGACTTCTGCCAAAATGGCGCCACCCGGCGACTTATATAGTCGCCGGCGTGACGTCATTAGCCAGCGCGAGCGCTGATTGGCTCGCGTCGGCGCCAATCTTTTGAATGGCCGGGCGCGAGCCGCGATTGGCTCGCGCATCCGGCCGCTGATTGGCCAGCGGGGAAAGATGAGCCCTGATTGGCTCATCCTTCCCCCGCGCACAGGACCTGCAAAAAAGAAGTTATACTCACCGCCGCTGGATCGATGGACGGGTAAGTTCTTCTCCTCTTCTTTCTTGTAGCTGGGCACCATCGGGGACCTCTTCAGCCCCTCCAGGGGCACAGCGCTGCCGGACATCTTCGCCCTCTTCACGGGCACCGGCTCCGGCGTCTTCTGTCCCTCCACATTTCCGCCGCCTTTTTCCATTGTGGTCCCCACAATCAACGTCTTCTCCTCTACGTCCACCTCCAAGGGTCGCTTACCGGCATCCCTGACTTGCGTCCACCGGGTCCTTCGCGGTAAAGCCCTCTCGCGCAGGATCCACACCATCCTGGCAACTTCCTCGCCCGAAGTCGGTATCCAGGGAGTCTCTTCCTCGGCGCATGCCGGAACCTCCCATCCGTTCGATACCTCCTCGGTTGTGCGGGAAGCTTCTTCAGAAGGTGACAACATCCACCACTCTCCAGCTGCGCTCTCTAAAGTACAGTCTTCGTCAGGCAGTACTTCTTCAGCAGCTCTCTCTTCCGGGGTACTGATGGCTTCCATCCTCTCAGGTACCACCGGGCAGACATCTTCACATGTCTCCGGACACAACGTTGCCCCGTGGAGGGTCTGCTCAGTTCTCCCTTCGTCCTCAGGGACCAACTCTTCCACAGCCACGGACAAGTCGTCTGACGTATCCGACGTCTCCAATACCCCGGCTCCAGCATCCGGCTGACGCGGGTATTCCTGTCGCGAATCTTGCTTGGACGAGACGATCTCCTGCGATCCAACAGTCAGCAGGCTCTGCCGATCCTTCCCTCCAGATTCCGACTTCTCTTGAGACCATGGATGAAAGGCTTCCTCGTCCTTCCACTCGAAGACTTCTACGTCTTCCCATTCATCGGAGACTTCTTCGTCCTCCCATTCATCAAAGAGCTCCTCGGCAACTGGGCACTGGTATGCGAAGTGTCCAGGCAACCCATACTTCCAGCACAGCATTTCTTCCACCGGTTGCCGTTTAGTACCTTTGTTCTTCTTCTTCCTTGTCTCACAACGTTCCAGGATTTGCTTCGTGAACGCTGCCACTTCGTCACGAGAGATGACACAGCTGTATCCCTCGTACAGCGGAATGATCCCCCGATGAGCCATCGTTGATCCTGCCGACTACGCCAAAATGTAACGCCCCCTGCGGGGAATGACAGGGACAGACGCAACAGAAAATAACTCACCTGGTAAACGATGGTCACCTCCAGTCCGCTTCTGATTTCCCAGCTGCGATCCGATCCCAGCAGATCCGCAGCCACCTCCAATCACGTCCCTCTAAGATAGAGGCAGAGATTACGGCCGTGCCTACCAGGTAAGGGCTGTCCGAGATTACGGCAAAGGACAAGGACACGGTCAGTCCAAGCTCCTTGCCGCCTCCTCACTTTGTTCTTGCCAAGACGCGGGGGACTACAGGCACTGAAGGCCAAGACTAATCCGAGGACTAATCCCGCCTCAAGTGCCTCACACACCTGCCGGTGAGGGCCTAACCGAAAGGAGGAATCGAGCGTGATACTCACCGGGACACTCCCACTTCCGATCCGGTTCTCCTGCACCTTCCCGACTCCTGCGGATGACAAGACACACAGCCTCCCTCTACGCTCTCCGTGAACTAAGATGGCACCCACCAACTGGACTAACTACAACGGCGACCCGACCCTAACAACGTTCTAATGGTCGGCAACGCAACTAAGTCAAACACTAGGACTAACTAAATGTGGTGCACTAACGGAGCTACTAGTTACACGCTACGGGGAACACCAGCCGGTGTTCACAGCCTAAACCGGAGGGCGGTTCCTAACCCCCTCACCCAGGTCTTACCAAGAAGCTGCCTTCTTGCTATGGAGTCACACACAGGCCCTAAGTACAGGTTCTTTAAGCCCGGCTGAGGCTCAGTAAAACAGCACACTAACCCGCAGGCCGACTGCCGCACGGAACAGCCGATCGAACTGAACCGCCCGACTGCCTGTACTCGGGTATCTCACACGTGTCCCTACGTCCGGAACCACAGGTCCACCTGCACGGAACCGGCCTTGAGGACCCTTGATCAGAACCACGGCCGCCCCTGGAACTGCCTCAAGGTGTGCTGTACTGCCACCAACTCACTCAGCCACCCCCTCTGGGTACCAGTGTGACCCCGGGGACCTAAGGGACAGGGAAACTACATGTGTTCTCCCCTGACTATGTGTATGCTGGTACTTACACTTATCCCCCACAGCACGGGTTAGCACAGGAAAACCACAGGAAACAAGAGCCTACCTTTAATGGGGGCCTGACGTCTTGCCCCTGGACACAGTTAGAAAGCACACCAAAATACTGTAATGTAAACTACATTTGCCACACAGACAGAATAAATAGATACAGTATACAGTACCTTGCCCGCTACTTACCCGAACACACCGCTGCTAGCCAACCAGCAGGTTGCTACAGCACCACAGGAGCCTACGCTCGACCGTACCTCCTAACCACGTGTGCTCACCTCACACAGGACCGCGCCTACTCTCACGAGGCTCCCACGCCTCTACCTCACACCACCCGGGGCCTTATGCCCTACACACCATGGGTCTCTGCCCAGCTACACACAGAGCCTTCTGCTCTGACTAATGGGCCTCAGCCCCCTCTCTAACTCAGGGCTCTGAGCCCACTACTAGGGCCTTGTGCCCTACTACCTAGGGGTCCTAGCCCCTGCCTGAGGCCTGTGGCCTTCCTAACTAACCGAGGGCCTTGTGCCCTTCATAGCAGATGGGCTACCAGCCCCTAACCAGGCCCTCTGGCCTTCCTATGGCCTCTAGGCCACTAACTACCTAAGGGCCTTGTGCCCTTGTACACCTGGGGCTCTCACGCCCCCTGTCTAACTAATAGGGGCTTGTCCCCTTTATATCAATACCATGGCCTACTGGCCCACTAAACTCGTTGGGGCCTAGTGCCCAGGTCCCTGGGCCTTGTGCCCCTACTTTACAGTGCCACGGGCCTTGTGCCCGAATGTGCCCACGGGCCTAGTGCCCGAACTTAACGTTGAGTATACTTACCTGCTCTGCGCAGGATACTCAACTTGACACGCCGTCTTCTTCCTTTCTTCTCCGGGTCTTCCAGACCCTCCAGCCGGCGGCGCCTCTTCTCCGCTTCGGCGCTGTTGAAGGCTGCTTGGCGGGGGCGCTCTCAGCCCTGACAAGGGCTCCCCGCCGGCGATCTCCGCTCCGGCGGCTTGATTGAAGTCTTCTGGCGGCAGGGTAGCTCACGGCCCTTACAAGGGCCCCCTGCCGCCGCTGCTGCTGGCTCTGTTGATGGACGTCTGGACGAGACGTCCTCTCTCTTCCCCGCCGACGGACTTCTGCCAAAATGGCGCCACCCGGCGACTTATATAGTCGCCGGCGTGACGTCATTAGCCGGCGCGAGCGCTGATTGGCTCGCGTCGGCGCCAATCTTTTGAATGGCCGGGCGCGAGCCGCGATTGGCTCGCGCATCCGGCCGCTGATTGGCCAGCGGGGAAAGATGAGCCCTGATTGGCTCATCCTTCCCCCGCGCACAGGACCTGCAAAAAAGAAGTTATACTCACCGCCGCTGGATCGATGGACGGGTAAGTTCTTCTCCTCTTCTTTCTTGTAGCTGGGCACCATCGGGGACCTCTTCAGCCCCTCCAGGGGCACAGCGCTGCCGGACATCTTCGCCCTCTTCACGGGCACCGGCTCCGGCGTCTTCTGTCCCTCCACATGGTCGTTGTGAATCATTCTGAGATGATGTTACGATTTGAACATTTGGGACTCATTACATTGATATCGGGACTTTGAACATTTGATTTTATAATTTATTTTCATATTTGAGGTGTTAATTTATGTCACCTCTTTAAATTCAGGCATTGTTTGATATTGAAATTTCCATTTGTTCCTACCATCCCATTTGTGCCTTATCCCATATTCTATTTATATTGTTGTTTTTGGGGAAATCGAGTAGGTATTTCCTAGGGTATTTAGGCTGCATTCCACACCCTTTCCCCGAATCTTGAGGAGCGCAGGAGGAACTTTATATCTTTTTGTGTATCTAACTTACCTACCTACCTACCTATCTCTATCTATCTATCTATCTATTTGCTCTGACAGAGAACCCGGAAAGTCATAACAAATACTGATAGAAACAATAGCCTATCCGTCCATGTATTCATGCTATACAATCACTTGCACAGTATATGAGGAGTGTGTAAAGTTAATCATTTTTGGACAGAGATATGAATAATGTTTTGTGGGGGAACAAACAATGCACAATAAAGGCTGACAATGTGAAATTTGTTTATAGTTATTCAGGTTATTCAGACTTTGATTTATCTTTGTTCACCTAAATATTGCAGCAGCTGTGGGTGAGGATTCACAATACTAGCACCAGATGACAGCTCTCAGAAAACAATTACTGTGATGATTCACACACTAAATTCAGGTAACAACTGTCAAATAACTATTCACAATGACAGCTACAAAAACCTTTTCTCAATTCCTGTACTAAGCACTCTGCTGAGAACAGCAATCTAGCTAGTCACCTCACTTGGACTTCTGAGGGTAAATGTATCAAATAGCGATTTTTACAAATCGCCGATATCCAGCGACTTTAAATGGTAACTTTAAAGCGGCAATGGTTTTAAAGGCAAAACTTTTTCTATATAGCACAATCACACTCTGTAGCGCTTTGCAATTGAGGACAAACACGAATAAAAAAAAAGAGTGGGTATTAGCAGACAGACAAAGTGGTACAAGGTTGCTGCTCACAAGCTTACAATTTATAGGGAAATTATAGGAGTTTGATACAAGAAGTTAAGTATCACTTATTGCATATTGGTGCAGCCAGATTGCAATGGGAAAAAGTGCTTAGTGGTAATTCAGTCAGGGATCAGACGGTTTTTGAATATAGGAGAATGAATCTAAACTTGTGTGAATCTTGTAGTGTGGCAGTAATTAGGTAGAAGAGACTGCAGAGATTAAGAAGGTGGTTCAGGAACTTATGCTTGCCTAACATATGAGTTTTCAGGGAGCGCTTGAAGGTTTAGACACAAGAGCAAAGTCTCGTTGTGCAAGGGAGGGCATTCCACAGAAAGGAATGTATTCTATTACCTCAATTCAGACTTTAATCAAACATAAACACAGTGGTCCAATATGTGTGTGATAGCTCTGAACATGCTATCACACATATTATCACTGACATGTGAGGTGCCTCTGAGAGTTTTCAAGCTTGTTAACTTGTCATGAACTATCTATTTTTAGTGCTCACTCTTGTGAGTCGCTATGGCTGATAATAAATTGGACAAAGGGGAGTGGTTGGGTGGCTACAGTGTGCGGACACATGATACCAGAACTTCCGATCTAAATATCAGGTATCAAGTTCCACCATGGTCACCTTGCTTTCAGTGCACTCCCCACATGTCCACATGCCCTGTTCTGGCATACGCAGTCTATTTTCAACCTATTTCAGGTCTGTCTGCGTATAATTGAGGGGTCCTCATCTTTTGTCCATCGATGCCTTACTTACCTAGACGGTGTCCACCAGTGGAGCTTCAGCCTAGGGAGTGGCATTCACGCGACACCTTTATCTTCTGTCTGGACCTCTGCTCCTCCCCTGGGTGCCGTCTTCCCAATGAGCTGGGCTCTGCACGGCCCTGCCATGGACACACTGTGAACTGATTTGCCCTGTTTGTCGAGGGTTCACTTACTCTGTCCAGGCATGCGGCTGCACTAAAGATCTGCTGACAGGGCACCAGACTATCCCTCAACTCCAGTCAAGGTCCCGATCATAGATTCAGCACCACAGCGAAGCCAAAGACCCACCTGAGTTCCTGCATTCTCTTTGGATACATTTGGGGACTCCCTCTCTTTGTATTAGACCTTCCTGAACCAGCTCTCTGTAATAAAGTCCCACTGCTGGCACTGTGAGTACTACCCTTTCATTGGCTTCACGTGTGACCTGACCCATGCCTGAGGGGTGTCCTGCTTAAAGGGTTGTCTGAGCAACCTCCTATCGCTTATACAGTCAGGATGCCCACTCTCTACCTAAAGTGGTGAGCTCCATCTATACTTGAGTCAGGCCCTCTCTGGTTCCTGGAGACTTACCTGGCTGCTGGATTATATCTTCTACGAGAAGCTCCAGCAGTGATATCCCCCTTGTATATGTCTGATGACTCACTGTATCAACAGCTATCCAAGGCATCTTGCAGATATGGCTGACTCTTGCTTATTGGGTAGGGATGTATGCTACTTCACTGTACCATCACACCTGAAATGTATCCATGAGTAATAAAAGCTAGATCCACAACCCATGCAACACTTCTTGGAACTTTCCTTCCATCCGGGACTTTTTCATAAATCACATAACAACAGACTTTCTGCTTTTCAATGTATAATCTGCCTCACTATGCCTCAGGAAAAGGGAGAAAGTGCAGCGAGGGACCTTCCCTAGTAAAAGGAATAAGACCCAACAAGATCTGTCCTCTTCTGCCACCTCCTAGACGGATGTCACACTACAACTTGTCCTACGACTCAACATGGAGATGGATTCTCCTCTCACTGTATGCATTTTACATCAGCTGCTGATGCCCTTAAGAACTGATTTCGCTAGTAAAATGAGAGCAACGATCAGGGAATTAAAATCTGAAATCTCAGAATTAGATGATCGAAAGGATCACTTGGAAACCAAAATATAAGAACTCACATAATAAGCTAATCTCTTTCCATTACCATTTCCAAAGGGAAGTTTCCTTCGTTAAGGATAGACTAGCTGATCTAGAAGACCGCTGTCGGCATAGCTGGATTAAGGCTTCGGGAGGCCCGGGGCACTTAAGACAGGGGGGCCCCTAAGATCTAAAATTAAGGGCATAGTGACACATCCTGCATTACATCACCTACAGCATGACACTTACAGCTCTCCCAGAGGGCTCCCCTAGGTTGTCTGCATAAGACAAATCATTGCTTACACAAACTAAAATATTGTACATTAAAACAATCATCAAAACACCACATTAAAATGGGTATTGACACCACACATTAAAACTAGCAATGATATCACACAATAAAAATACCATTGATAACGTACACTAAAACTAGCAATGATACCGCACGCTAAAACTAGCAATGATACCGCACTTTAAAAATAAAATTTATAATGCACATTAAAACTAGCAATGATACCGCACTTTAAAAATAAAATTTATAATGCACATTAAAACTAGCAATGATACCGCAAATTAAAATACCATTGATAATGCATCATTGGGCATGGCCAGGCCACCCTCCTACAGACAAAAAGCCTGCATTGTTGTGTACACCATTGAATGGTCACCAAAAATTGGGATTGTCCCACTAGAATCACAACATTTCACAGATTTTGCTGCTCTCTCCTACCTGTTCTTCTCACTTTCACCACCTGTGCTTCAGGTTTCTTTAGTTGCGGCTTGTCTGGATCCTGGAATGTTAGGGGCCCTATTTGGGAAAAAAATGGGTACATTTAGAAAATTACAGCCAGCCCCGGCGTTAAATCAGTACCACCCATGATTAATAATTAGGCCTTCCTCCAGCCCCAACATTAAAATAATAGTATTCACATTTAATAAATAAACCTATTCCCTCCTTACAAACAGCCCCAGCAATAAATTAATAGTATTTACATTTCAGAAATATACCTATTTCCCGCAACCGTCACTGCCATTAAATAATTCATAGGCACATTTAATAAAGGGACCTCATTCTCCCGAAACTCACCCCCACATTCAGTAGCGCCCAAACCACCCCATCTTAAATTAATTAATTGTCCCCACTATTGTGCCTCTCTCCCCCCCCCTTTTTCCTCATGCTGTGTCTCTCACCCTTTTTTCTTATACTGTGCCTTTCTCCCCCCTTTATTCTTACTGTGCCTCTCTTCTCCCCCTTTTTCCTTACTGTGCCTTTCTTCTCCCCCTTTTTTCTTACTGTGCCTCTCTTCTCCTGCTTTTTTCCTTACTGTGCCTCTCTTCTTTCCTTTTTCCTCATAGTGTGCCTTTCTGCGTTATTCCCTTTTTGTTACTTACCTTTCTATTAGTTTCTTTCTGCTCTTCTCTTCTGTCTTCTTGTTTCTTCCTTGGTCTTCTCCGCGCTACTCCTCACTGAATGACAGGCATGACTTGATGACGTCACGCCTGTCATTCAGTGTTAACAGTGCAGAGAGGAAGGAGGAGGGACGCTGGCGCCGCGATCAGGTGAGTAGTGTATCTATTTTTTTTATTTTTTCTTTACTACCCTGCTCCCCCCACCAACCACCCCGCCATTAAAAAAAATAGAAAAGAAGAAGAAAAAAAAAAACATTAGAGGTTATGCGCGCGGCGGTGGGGGGCCCCGGGCACGTGCCCCCCCCCCTTAATCCGGCTATGGCTGTCGGAGAAATAACATCAAAATCCGGGGACACCTTACTCTGACTTACAAGAACATGCTAAATCCTTGCTTCATAAACAGCTGTCTACTGCAGATGATAAAAATCTTCGTATTGATTGCATTCATCGTTTGTCCCAACCACAGACAACGTCTGGGAATTTCTCTAGCAATACCCTTACCTGGGTCCACTTCTTTCATCTTAAAGAGAACATTCTATGAGTGGCAAGAAACTCTGATAACGCAGACACTCTAGGAGACCTTCAATTGTATTCCAATCTCTCCTTTACTATAAACAGGATGCTACATTTGATCACGAAGGCTCTATGTGTGAATTTCTTATTGATGGGTATCAAAGAATCAGTTAATGTATGTGATAATGTGCAATCATTATTTGCAAAAGTGACATGAATACATATTTTATAATTACATCATAAAAGACACATGCCATTTTTTTTTTCTATTCTATACAAAATGTAAATAACGACAACAGTAAGCAACAACTAATAGAATATTAAAAAAAACTAAAACATTAAACTGAACCATAACATTTTTCATAAGCTAAAATTGTTTTTTTTATTTAACTTTTTGGTATTTTTTTTTTTCTCTATTTTCCAATTTTCTGCATTAGGGAACCCGATGAAGGGTTTATATGTATGTATGTATATATATATACATATATATCTATAGTTTGTAGATGTCACCGCATAAAGTATGATTTATTATCACTGCTTATCATGACAATAGAAAATCACTTATCACTTGCAGTTATCAAAAAATATGGCTGAGGCTGCCTTTGCAATAAGGGCCTGGAGTTAACTTACCACTTTCAGTCTCTGTAGTTCCGTGCATGTGTGAATCGGCTAGCTGGATTACGCATGCACAGTAGAACTGACATCACAAATTTTAGTTTTCAGTTCCACTTGTGGAAAAAAACTAAAAAGTATTTAAAAAAACACACAGACCACAGAGATGGCCTTTAGCAGGGTTGCTTGGCCATTCATGAAACAAACATTAACACATTATGGATTCAAGGATAATGTTAAACAGGCAATTAAAGCACTGAACTATAACAATTTCACCACTGTTCTCAGCAATGGTATAGTCTCTGAACCATTCACCATAGCCAATGGAACTAGACACCGATGTCCCCCCACCACCCCCCCCCCCCCCCCCTGATATTTGCCATGTTTATTGAACCCCTGGCCAATAAAATCAGACATAACATTTCAGGAGTAGTAATGAACAGAACACATTATAAAATTGATCTATTCATGGACGATATCCTTCTTACCCTAACCAAACCCTTCACATCATTATCAATTCTTTCTAAAGAATTGTCTTACCTTGGATCTCTGTCTGGCTATAAAATAAATGATCAGAAATAAGAAGCCTTACCATTCTACCTACCGAACTCTTTAAAGAAACTCTAAAGGCTAATGTTATGTTCATTTCATCGCTACCAATAAACATTGTCCAATGCAATTATTGTGCATAACGCACAAAGAGATTTAATTGCTAAATATAGTAGGATTTACAGCAAGCCATTATGACGCATAAAAGATATTATATTAAACATGAAAGTATAAAAACCGAATACATTACATTTTTGCTAGCGCTTCACCTGGGCCCAGGTCCATGTAGTTTGCAGTCAGGAAGACAGAGAGCAATGGTCCAGGGAAGCTTGCTTGTATGCAGTTTCAATTAACAAAAAAACACTGATGATGTCACTATGTACACAGATACCAGTCAGTTGGTCCAGGGTTCAGGTCAGTCCAATATAATGCAAATCATAGGTCAGTTCAAATGATTCCTCTGATAAGGTGTGGCCAGCTCACTTCAACAACTGAGCACATGTTGTGCCTAAGGGAGCTTACCTAATCCAGTTTTTACCAACCTATTTGCATTCCAAACACAATATCATTTTGAGCTTTAATCCTTTTTCTTCCATAACTAGCGATCATAGGAAACAATCGCTTCACCGATAGTAGCGGATTCTTGATGGTAATATGCACATGAAAATGACACTAAACATGATACATTTCCTATATCCTGAGCCTTAGATAACTTTAATATAATATCATTTATGTATAAATAATCTCTAATACATTTTACTAATAAATAAATGTGGATTGGGACCTTAATAAATGTGTATTATTTACAAGTGTAAGTGCGAATAAAAATGTGTGTGTTATTAATCCGTGCGCCTTTTCTCATTACACGCGTCGTACTAATCACAATCGCACGGTAAAACAATATTAATTAATTTAGTTTACTTCATCCATTTATTTGACTTCCACACTAAACTTCAGCTTCCAGTGGAAACTTGACTCCATAAAGTACCTAGGAAACAAAATCACCATATCGTATGATCAATTATACAAAGCTAACTACCCAGTTCTGCTCAGCAAAATAAATCAGGATCTGGTACACTGAGCTAAGCATTTGATTTCCTGGGTTGATAGAATTATCGTGATAAAGAGGAATATCCTTCCTAGAATTCTGCATCTCTTTCAGACCCCACCAGTCAGATCAGATTATTAACAACGTACAAAAAGCCTGTAACAATTTATATGGAACAGCAAAAAACGTGAATAAGGAAACTGAACTTGACCAGGACACCTATCACAGAGGGACTGGGTTTCCTCTATTCCAGAGATATTATAATGCTATATCTTATAGCTTTTTCCGTGGCACACTCCACAAAATACTAAATGATGAGAAGACATAGAAAATTATCTAGTAGGTGAAAACTCCTTGGAATATATCCCATGGCTTGCACCATAATTTAGACCAAAAACAGTCCTGTCTATTCCTACTGGGAAGCTAACCCTAAACACCTGGGACAGAATCAATAGAAGCCGCCTCCAGTTTGAGCTAATTTGGTTAATGGATGGGCGATTAGTACAGTGTCATGGGAAATGATCAGAATATGAATTAATGTTTTTGTGCTATTGTTAGTGAGGTAAGGGTGTATGCAAGAGATATTTTTCAGGTAACGACAACATAATCAGTCTGTGGTTATGTCATGAGATTATGGTCATGCAGCCTATAAGATAAATACATAAAATTTCTTAAGTTAGAAACCCAGAGGTGCATTCCTTTCATACTGTATCATGGGACATTTGGGATTTATAAAATCTGTCAATTTATAACAAATAAACATCCAGACTCAGATTAATATAAACATAAAATGTCTTCTTTTATTTGTTATGACCTATAACAGGTTTATAGGATGCATAGAGTACAGATAAACGTATTTAAATGTATACATTAATTAGCATTAAATCCTGTAGCTTTATTCTCCAATCTGACATGATGGCTGTTGCTGAAGACAAATGGGTAATTATCAGTCACAGCCTACGGGGGATATTGACTAAATGGCAGTTCCGACAAACCGCCGAATGCACTTTGCTATAATTTTTTTAAAATGGCAATTTTATTAAAGACAAAGCCCATCCCAGTGTGGTTTTTATTCATACTTAAGGCAAGAGACTGAGATGTTGTTACTAAATGTATTGTAGATAAAAGTTATTATGAGTAAATCTGTTTTATGACCCATAAGCAAAAAAAATCTTTGCTTTCTGGTATATCTGCCTAGTTGTGAAGCTTATTCTGAAAAAGATCAACAGGACAATCAGGGCCATCTTAACAGCATTATGGGCCCCCGGGCAAAGCAGTGCACTGGGGCCTCTACCTACATAACCACTCACAGGAATAAAAATATAAATTATCGATAAAATTAGGCTTATGTTTATTGTTACCTGCAACAAAATCAGTGTTTAAACATAAAAAAAACATGCTGTATAACTGGTACCAAGCTGCTGTATCCAGCAAAGGATGGTTCAAAGAGGTACATATAGTCTCTGGACAGTACTTCACAATCGCTGTCGAGGGAACTGTTGAAGTGGGGATTAAAAAAAATCATAAATGGCCAATATACCCATCACACCACTCCACATGCCATCAAACTTATCTAAATGGCCCTTGCATGCCCATCAGATCTGTCCATATGCCCCTTACACCCACATGAGCTGCTTTTTCTCCCCTTTCTGTCTCCCTTATTTCACACTGTGCCCTCCATTATGCTGCTTTTGCTCCCCTTCATGTTTCCCCTATTTCACACTGTGCACTCCATTATGCTGCTTCTGCTCCCCTTTCTGACACCCCTATCATAGGCAAACCGAGGGGAGGTTTCCTAGTGCCTGGAATCCCCCCTCCAAGCCTGGGGCACTGTATAATTGAGGTGGCTGGACCCTGCCCCCGCTTCACTTGGCTCTGCTTGAAAAGGGAGAGCTGCGTGCACCTAACAGTAGTGCAGACAGCATTGCCCATGTATATATAGGGATAAGAAGAGTTGGAGAGCAGCCAAGCACTGTCTAAAATTATAGCCACGCCCCCATGCATGCTGGTCACGCCCACTGGTGGCGTGGTGTGGAAACCCCTCTCTACAAATCCTGCGTTTGCCCCCTGCCTATTTCACACTGTGCTCTCCATTATTCTGCTACTTGCCCCACTTAATCATGCTTCTGCGTCTCCTCTCAGTGTGCTCTTCACTGAAAATATCGGATGTGACGACACGCCCGACATCCAGTGCGAGCGCAGCACTGAGGAGGGGAACAGGGAGCTGGATCCAGGGCCGGATTAACCATAGGGCTAACTGGGCTACAGCCCAGGGGCCTATGGCATCCAGGGGGCCCTTGAAAGTGCTCAGCAGCAGTATTGATCGGTCGGGGCCAATCAGTGCTGCTGAGCACTTTCACTGCAGTACTTCCCCGGCGTGCTGTATTCTCCTTACTGAGGAGATCTCTTGAGTCTCACTCTCACGAGATCTCCTCAGTAAAGAGCGTACAGCGTGCCGGGGAAGGAGGTAAGTGGCGGGGGGTGCGGGCAGCTCGGATCACAAGGGGGGGGCCCTCATGGGGGAATGGAGGCCCCTTTAGCCCAGGAGCCTCCATTCCGTTAATCCGGCACTGGCTGGATCGCCACCGCATGACCGCAAAAAGGTAAGTTTTTGGGGGGTTTTTCTTAATTACCTCAGAGCCATGCCTATGGGGCCTCTTTGCCCGAGGAGACCCCGGTCAGTTGCCCAGTGTGCCCAATGGGAAAGACGGCAGTGAGTGCAATAGCAATAGGGGTGTGCGCAGCCATAAACTAAGAGCCTGGAATGCAAAGGCCTTGCACAAAGGTAACCTGCAGAACACTCCAGGGCCCTAGCAGGTGCACTTGTTGTGTGACATAACTCTGCTCCTGAGTCGCGACAGTTATGGTGTCACCATATGACGTCAGCAAAAAGCCACTCAGTGACTTGCTTAAGCACATTCAGTAAGCAGAGAAAAAGAGAGAGAGAGAGGTTGATGTCAACCTCATGAGTGGCTCTTAATGTTGTTTAAGAACCTTAGTAGCGAAACGTATGTTGGAACTGTTATCTATCTTAGGTCAATGTTGGATACATATATATATTGTGATAGTAGACAATTTGTGTATTCTAAGAGGCAGTGTTATGTAACACATTACATTCTGCAGCATGTCACTGTGCTGAGTGTATTCAACACCAGTATAGGATTACAGGAGATCATTTGTTAAGTCCATGTGACAGAGATGTGTAACAAAATTACATTCTGCATTGTGCCACTGTGTTGGATGGGTGATTTGGGGGACCCAGTGATATACCTAGTTTACTACTGTAAACCTGTTGAAAATTCTAACTCCTGAGCAAACTAGTCTTTTATTTCCAGTGAAAACAAAACATTGTTAGTATACAAGTATTTGGTTATATTGTTTCTTTTTTTTAAGTGACAAATAAAACTAAAATCTTATTATTATCATATTTCCACATAGTAACTGGTCTGTATGAGAGCAGACAATATTTTTCTTTTTTAGTAGATACTTGTGCAAGAATATTGATGTTTTTCTTTTTATTTTATTGTTGTATTACCAGTATGCAAATAAACATTTTCTTCTTGACTATATTTAGTTCATTGTTTAAAGTGGGAAGCAAGACCCAGTGGTTAGCACTTCTGCCTCCCAATGTTTGCATGGGTTTACTCCGGCACACCTGTTTCTTCCCACAATCCAAAAACATACCAGTAGTTTAATTGGCTGCCTTCAAATTTACCCTAATTTGTCTGTGTGTGTGTGTGTGTGTGTGTGCTAGTGAATTTAGACTGTAAGCTCTGTTGGGGCAGGGACTGATGTGAGTACTCTACAGTGCTGTTGAATTAGTGGCTCTATATAAATAAATAATGATGATGATGAAAGTGGACCTTGTAGGAAAAATATGTCTTGTTTATTTAGCATGAAGCTAGTGCTTAGGTATTACATTTTCTAAAAATGTTTTATATCTGCTCTTCAAGCTTAAGCCAAGAGAACCCCTACAAAAGACTTGGTTGGCACTCCACACTCTCCGTGCCACCTACTCCTCTACATCAGGGCTCCCATTACTTGTAATATTTGTTAGAAGAATACAAGTAGTACACATGTACAATGTACTGTTTTGGCTTTCAAATGAACTAGTTTAATTTACAGTTCATAATTACTCTGATAGAATTGTTTTATCTAGACAAAATGAGAGACTCTAAACGAAGAATAATATCACTTTTGGTGTTTTTCCCTGTGATGGTGTAATCTTTGGTAATGCATTTATCATTATCCCTGTTAATAAACAGGTGATTAAACTGAACTGTGAAAGACCCATTATTGATTTAAAAATAATATATAGCATTGGTATTTCATACCCTAGGTACAGAATAATCTACAATATAGTAAGCGCCTATGGTCCTTTTTTTATGCAAAATTTATGAAGAACCCTAACCTTCCTGTTTTGGTAAGAGGAGAATACAAAACGCTGAAGTCGGCTGCTCTCAATCAGAATTATTTTACCCTGTCACTCCGGCAGGACCTGGAACATGGAACACTTCCTTTATTTGCAAATACAAGATTTTATGATGTCCGATAAAATAATTAAACGTGCATCAAAGGGTAAAGTGTGCAATTTGGGAGCTGTTCCCAGTTAGTGGTTGGGCAAAGAGCGTATTTTCCTCTGCAAAGTGACAGAAATATTGTGTCAGTCAATGCCTGCCAAGCATGTCTTGTGCCCTGGATGGACAGCTGGCATTGTGTTGTCACATACTCTATCATAACATCACATCATGTCTGCATGTAACGATGTATGTGCCTGGTAGTGCACGACCACAGCCCATTCCGACCTACATATTTGTGTGACATGCAGGACAGTAGGAGGAACTTCTCCTGCGGAGGACAGACTCCTGCTTACATAGGGTTCCAAAATCAGTAATTATCATCATCATCATCATCATCATCTATTTATCTTGAACCATGGGCTGTTGCCTGTTCATGCTGTAGAACACATTTGTACAAACCAAGTGCATTTAATGTGTTAAAGTGAATTTTATTGTTTTAATTACAAGTGTAACATAGGAAGTAAAAACAGTTCTGGTGTTATCTTACTATCATTACTTCATTATAATATAGGTGAGACACTAGCAAACAGTATTTTAGTAAAAACAATTAAAAAGTTGTAATACATTAATAGAGTGACTTATTTACATTTTGTTATCAACCTCATTTGCTGACCATTCCATACAGTGCTGATGAATGCATGCAAAAGGTTCGCCTGAGTGCTGTAAAAGTGTTTTGGATGTCGAATCCCCCTAAAGTCAATCGTTAATTGAGATGTAACAGGAGCCTCCTAGTTTGGCCTATGTCCGCAAATACAGAAATTCTTTGACTGCGTAGGGTCACAGGCACTTTCCACTATTCATCAGTGGGATGAAGAAGACATTGTCCACAACAGTTTTTCTGTTCTAGAACTGATTTATTGAATTATAGTACTCTCCATCTCTATGCCAGGAGGTGCAACTTTTATGCTATTATTTGTCACACAAAAAGATAGTTGAATTGACTTAGCTGTCCAAAATATGGCCTGTAGAGCAAGAAATTGCATCCATACTCAAACTGGTACCAGACAGTTTCATCTATATTTAAAAAAAAATACTCACTGGGCAACCTTTACTCTGGCAGGAAGCTGAAAAACTACCATCTCCTCCCAGTGGGCCTAGTCATAAAGGAGAGCAAAGCATAAAAAATGTGTAATTTGCACCTGGGCAAAACCACGTTGCATTGGAGGGGCAGGAAAATTTGAAATGCTGGGACAGATTTATAGTTGAGATAGGGCATAGCATAGATCAAGTTTAAATTTCTGTGTAAAAATAAAGCTATCAGGTATTTGTGTGCTGCATGAAAAAATAGCCAGTATTTAACTTATGTGCTAATTAAACTAATTTGCACCCCTTGCATTGTAACATGGTCGATCCAGGAGCAAACCTACTCCTTTTATTTGCTTTGCTCTCCTTAATGACTCAGGCGCAGTATCTCTGATAGGAGGCCAATTTATCTAACCCCTCTTAACAATGGAAAGGGCAATGACTATTCCTTTTAATATACAGCTCCTTCAAGCTAAGGCCCTTCTGTCTTCCATGACACCTCTCAGTCACACTTTTTCTTATAGCACTGCTCAGGGGCAGGCTGGGCTGGGGGGAAGGGGGGCATCTGCTTGGCCGGTCCCATAGTGACCTACCTTGGGCTGGGTCACTGGGCCACCTACATTTTTTTTTCTTTAAAATGTTCCTAATAGGCTGCTGAGTTGAGTCTTGCCACCTGGGTTAGTATTTGCCAGCCCTCCCCTCCCAAGCACTACTTCTCATTATGTCTTGACCTTAAACTATGTAAAGGTTAGATTATCAAATGTCAGGCAATCATTGCATACATTGAATGTGGTCATCATTCAAATGAATGAATTGTAGGTAGAGACCGGTACCTGATGATCCTGTATTGGCCTCTCCTTTTAGTCTCATCTATGCTGTGGTTTGATGACAAAGTCCTCCTCAGACATAAAGCAAAACTTTCAGCTGCACTCCAAGTACCCTCTGCAGTGTGTATGGGCACCTTCACACAACAAAGGCTAACTCAGTCAGAAGTGATAAGGAGTAGACTTAGGCAGTAAGCAATTTGTAGATCTGATAAAGATTAAGGATGAGCGGGCACGGATGTCTGGAATCCGAGCCCATCCGAACAGTGTGATTCCGCGTCAGATCCGAGCGATGTCCGGGTATTCCCGCCGATTCCGAAACTTAAAACGAGGCTCTGACTCATAATCCCTCTGTCGGATCTCGCGATACCCGGATCCTTTAAATTCCCCGTTTGCCGCCGCCATCTTCACTCGGGCATTGATCAGGGAAGAGGGAGGGTGTGTTAGGTGGTCCTCTGTCCTGTGATTTCTCGTGCTGTGCTGTGCTGTGTTCTGCTCAGTCCAGTCCAGTGGTGCTGTGTCCTGTGCTCTGTCCTGCTGAGTCCAGTGGTGCTGTGTCCTGTGCTCTATCCTGCTGAGTCCAGTGGTGCTTTGTGCAGTGCTGTGTCCTGCTGATTCCAGTGGTGCTGTGTCCTGTGCTCTGTTCTGCTAAGGGCATTGCTATTTCTAAATTATTCCAAAGTTATAAAAAATTTATTAAAAAGTTATAAAAAAATAAATATAAAAAAAATAAAAAATTATAAAAAAAATTATACGGGAAAAAAAAAAAAATTAGGTTGAAAAAAATAGGTAGTACTATTTCAATTCAAAGTCACATTACGTTCACTCTTCCAGCTGTCACAAAAATTAGGTACTGCTGTATAACTACAGTCCAGTGGTACTCTCCTGTGCCGCAGATAATTTGTAAAGGCTTTGCCCAGTGTGTGTGGTTTAGGGGTACGCTCTCTTGTGCTGCATATAATGGAGTACCAAAATTTTGAGGATAAAGTAGGGAAAGATCAAGAACCACTTCCTCCTAATGCTGAAGCTGCTGCCACTAGTCATGACATAGACGATGAAATACCATCAACGTCGTCTGCCAAGGCCGATGCCCAATCTCCTAGTACAGGGCATGTAAAATCCAAAAACCCAAAGTTGACTAAAATTAGCAAAAAAAGAAAATTTAAAACATCTGAGGAGAAACGTAAACTTGCCAATATGCCATTTACGACACGGAGTGGCAAGGAACGGCTTAGGCCCTGGCCCGTGTTCAGGACTAGTAGTTCAGCTTCACCCAAGGATCTAAGCCCTCCTCCTCCCCCCCTCTCAAAAAAATTGAAGAGAGTTATGCTGTCAGCAACAACAACAAAACAGCAAACAACTCTGTCTTCTAAACAGATGACATCACAAATCCCCAAGGCGAGTCCTAGGGTGTTGGTGGTTGCGAAGCCTGACCTTCCCATCACTGTACGGGAAGAGGTGACTCCATCCACCATTTGCAGCACACCCTCTGCATATGCTGGAAGGATGACCCACAATATAGATTCAGATTTGGATAATCAAGGTGTCAAGGAGGCTATTGATGTAGCTGGCATTGTGGAGGAACTTGACGAGGAGGATGCTGATGTGGTTATCATAAATGAGCCACCAGGGGGGAAAACAGTTGTTGTCCATGGGATGAAAAAGCCCATCGTCATGCCTGGTCAGAAGACCCAAAACGCCACCTCTTCTGTCTGGAGTTATTTTTATTCGAATCCGGACAACAAATGTATGGCCATATGTAGCTTATGTAAAGCTCAAATAAGCAGGGGTAAGGATCTTGGCCACCTAGGGACATCCTATCATTTCAGCCACAGTAGTTTGGTAGGCCCTGTCGCTGAAATGATTGGTTTGTTAAAGTGTGCATGTCCTATTTCAACACCATCAGGGTGGGTGGGAGGGCCCAAGGACAATACCATCTTGCAACTCTTTTTTTGGCATTATGTGCTCTTTGGGGCCTAGTTCTATCTCCATCAGAGATATTCCTGCAGGCCATGTCACCGGCACAGCTATGTTGGTGTTAGACGTGCGCTGCATACTCTGTCTGATTTAGCAGAAGCTAGCCATTGGCCTTGATAATCAAATAGGCTTTCCGTGATATTACATTGTCAGGAATTAGGCTAAACAGAGTGTCATGGTATTTGAGATCCTTACCTTACCAACACACAGCGTATACAGCGCTGCTATTTGTTCTATCATATTAATGTTTAGATAGGGTCTCTACATATTAACACACTCGCTTGCTCACATCACCCAGTGAAGCAAGCGCTATATAAGTGCCAACTTTTATACACATTAGGCAGCGTCTTTAACGAGAATACAGTATCTATATAATTGTGAGTGCTTTAAGATCTTACATGACCTTTAATCAGGCCACTTTAATCGCTGCTCTATTACAGATGTCTGTACAGTGATCATCATGCATATTTTTGCAGAACCAATTTAAATATATAAACAGGGTCTCCTAGAATACGTACTATTTTATTTAAAGGAGTTTTAAGGGGCATTACACTCTAATAGAGAGACTCATCATTTCTGAATAAAAAAAATGCTCTAATTCTTGTTAAGTTCCCAAAAAGAGGAACTGCCATTTCTATTACTACGTTCATTGTTTGTGTAGTTCAAAAAACGAGGAACTGCCATTTCTATTAATATTTTCATTCTATATGTAGTTCCCACAAAGAGGAAATGCCATTTCTATTTATATTTTCATTCTATATGTAGTTCCCAAAAAGAGGAACTGCCATTTCTATTTATATTTTCATTCTATTTGTAGTTCCCAAAAAGAGGAACTGCCATTTCTATTAATATTTTCATTCTATATGTAGTTCCCAGAAAGAGGAACTGCCATTTCTATTTATATTTTCATCCTATATGTAGTTCCCAAAAAGAGGAACTGCCATTTCTATTGATATTTTCATTCTATATGTAGTTCCCAAAAAGAGGAACTGCCATTTCTATTAATATTTTCTTTCTTTCTTTCTGTATTTCAAAAAAAGAGGAACTGCCATTTCTGTTACTACTTTCTTTCTTTCTGTATTTCCAAAAAAGACGAACTGCCATTTCTATTGCTACGGTTTTTTTTTTTGTAGTTCCAAAAAAAAATAACTGCGGCCTTAATTGCTATGTTGGTGTTAGACGTGCATCCGGTGTCTGCCATCTGTGCAGTGGTATTCAGACCAGTTGAGGGTTTTATATTGTGGCCCTGGTACCAAATTGGGTACCGGGGCCATTCCACTACTCAGTCCAGATAGATGCGTATCAGATATTAAACTACATTCAATGTTGGGGCCAAATCCAAAATTAATTAAAATGACCTGTCATCGTCAAAAACAAGAGGTATTGACGCGTTAGAACTACACCCTGTATATGCTGCAGAGGATGTAGGATCAGCCATCTGTAGAGTGAAATTCAGACCAGTTAAGGTTTTTTCATTGTGGCCCTGTACCAAATTGTGTACCGGGGCCACTACACTACGCAGTCCAGATAGCTGTGCAGTGGAATTGAGACCAGTTAAGGTTTTTTTATTGTGGCCCCGGTACCAAATTGGGTACCGGGGCCACTCCACTACGCAGTTCAGAAAGCTACCTCGGTCCAATGTTTTGGACTAAAAACAATATTGTGAGGTGTGAGGTGTTCCAAATACACTGGAAATTAGTGGAAATGATTGTTATTGAATGTTATTGAGTTTAATAATAGCGTATGAGTGAAAAACAAACAAAAAACTAGATTTTAGCACTTTTTATGCTTTTTTAAAAATAAATCAGAACCCAAAAGCCTAAATCAGAACCAAAACCTTTCGTTAGGTGTTTTGCCAAAACAAATCAGAACCCAAAACCTCAAGCTAATCAGAACCCAAAACCCAAAACACTAAAAGAGCCCGGTGCACACCCTTAATAAAGATGATGATAATGACATACTTTATGTGGCTTTGTTTAGGGGTTCAGCATACACTAAAGAGGATCATGTATTCTCATCAAAAATAAATATATATTTACATTTTTATTTTTTAGTTATCTGCTTCTTTTCATTCATTTTAAGGGAATATACCTGACTGGAACCTCAGTGACCTAATAATATGGTGCAACTGCAGGATTTTAGCCAGTTAATATTAATCATATAATGTCCTTATTGCAATTGGCTGCTGTCATTTTGCACAGCTGAAATGTCACTAATACTCTCCTGAGGGATAAAAGGCATGCATCATACTGTAGAAATAGCTACAACACTTATTAGCAGAGATACAACTCACAACAACTTATTTAGCATTTACTTGCCACTGGCTGTCTGGTTTAAATAACTACTGCCATACTGTGACTGCGTTACTTTAATACGCTTGTACTGTTGGAAACTTAAAAACAACAGGTGCTGCTGACATTTGTAACTACCCAGCTAAATCAGGAAAGACTGTATTGAAGCTAGTGTTGGTGACATATGATTGCCAACACATAGACCACTGTACAGCTTCCTCCCACAGAGGAGGAATAGCTCTCTTTATTCAGATAGACTGCTTGTTTCACTCTCTTCCTGACTGTTGCAGATAACCAGCTCAAGGAAAACAACACTACCATTTATAAAGACGCAACTTTCTTGTCTCTATTTCTCTACTGTCACACAGGAAAAGCTATGTCTCCGTTTCTGCGCATAAGCCTCTCCAATTTTGAAGCTGGACCATACGTGCCATCTAATGGGGATACAATGCAGAGACCTTACTGTGCTGTTATAGTGAAAGAAGCTATTGACACAGGTATGCATTTTATTATGTTATGCTTATTCTTCTGTAGAGAACAGGAAGCCTTAACACAGTTTCAAAGCCATAACAGTACCTAGGGTTTAGCCATGCAATTGTTATAGAGCTCGACAGCATAGGGATCCCAAGAGCCAGAGAATAAATGTCTAATTAAAGATGCCCATTTTGGCTGAATATTTATTAATTTATGTAAAGATTACATTTGCGGGTTACAAAAGTATTGTGCCTATAGTTTACATCAGATTAGTAAAAATGTAAGTAATGTATTTTAGTGGGGCCTAGTATTAGAGGAGAGCTGAGGTGCAAATGCCAAGAGATACAATCCTCAAATTCCGCTTTTGTTTTGCCATTCTGCACTGTGGCTGTAAATATGCATTTCACTGAACTTATAGTCTATGACAGAGCTGGGATAATGGCGCTCAGTTAATTCTGCTGTGTTATGTGGTTGGGATCGGATAGGGAACAAAGGCCAAATTCTGCCAGTAAAACCTCAACGTTTTCACTGAAACAGTTTTGAAAATTCTGCTCATCTTTATAAGGTATGAATGTCATTTACTGAGTGTGTGCCATTAGGAGTTGTGTAGCAGCAGGTCTCCTTCCAAACATTGCTTTGGGAGCAAGAAAATGTCTAATTATGCCTTGAAATAGTTTTTGCATCAAAGCATATCAAGCAAGGCAGAACTACAGGGGGTGCGGCCACTACAGATCGGGAGGTGAAAATAAGCAAATGTTCCTCCCACCATTACAAACAACTAAAGCCACAACTCGCATCTCTAGTGCATTGTCTTCATGGCATCTGAGACAGAGCAACTACAGAGTACTGTATGCCAGTAATGCTAACTATAACATTTATGACCATGTGAATCCAACAAGTTGCACCCTGTACACAGCATTTCAGGTTCATTGGAAGCTAGCCAGCCACTCACATAAGCTCTGACTTTTTCCCCTTCAATAAGAGAAACTCTGTCCTCCTATGTAATGTCTGTTCTCTGCGGGATAGATTTAGTGAAGGATAAACAAATTAATTATTATTTAGCTCAGTAGTACATAGACTTTCATACATATCAACTCACTCCGGGGGGTAAATGTATGATCCTCCAATTTCTGCAAGTCACCAGAAATCAGCAACATTGCAGTGAAAATTTAAAGCGGCAATGGCTTGTAAAGGCAAGTTTTCCTTTACAAGCCATCGCTACTTTAAATTTTCACTGCAAAGTCGTCGATTTCCGGCGACTTGCAGAAATCGGAGGATCAGATATTTACCCCCTGATCATTGACCATATATTTACACCAGCAGTCAGGCTTTAGCCCTAGCAGACGCTAATTAAAATCCGTTAACTATGGCCACAGTGTACTCCAGCATGTGTTATTTATATTAATTAAAGTGTACTCTTTATTTTTTTGGTTCTATAACTCATATACATCATACTTTAGATAAAGTGCACATATTTCTTATTCCTTAAACATGCCAATTAGTTTCTGAGGTTTTATTACTTGTCCAATCTATAGGTCAGGTTTATTTCACTTTAGTTTGTGTTTAATTAAACATATGGTCAGGCAACTTCAATACTCTTTCATTAAATATTTTCCCTTGCACCCAATATAATCTTGCCACTAGTGGCCAAGTATTATGAAAAAAGTAGGAAACGAAGCAATGTTTTGGGTACAAACAACCTTTTTATTAGTATTCACCTTACCGAGACAGAAAAGGTAAGTTTTATTGCCACTTATCGTGCTTCCTTCAGGCTCCAGCCATACATTAGAATTACTCCTGACCTCCCCTTCTGCTTTACTTTGACTCAGAAGAGAGCAGAGCCTAACAATACACTGCTGCATGCAGCATACACATATAATGGAGGGGGAGTTGGATGGTGGATTAGTTAAGCACTAGTCTTGTCCTCTCTGGGCTGACCATGTATTAGCCAGGTCTCCTCATCGGCTTACAACTCCTCTCTGTGGACTTGGCCGCATCCTGCGCCACACTATTTTGTGGGTTCCTGCTTTACCCAGCCAGCTCTTCATACCTTAGTCTGACACTAATACAAAGGATATTCAGGGCATGGCTTAATTTTTTAATTGGGAAAAAAAATGTTGGAGGATATCTACCTTCCAACACTAAAATCTGTCTGTAAAAGGTACAGCCCTAGAATTGCGGAGGGTGCAAATACAACTAATATTACTGCATATAAATAAACTAATGCCTGTACATTGAGATTTTAATACCACCACTTGAAAACACCTGGCATGTTCTATCTGTCTATCAAATAAACTGCAGCCAAAATATTTCCACTCAATGGTTCATTTTTCAGACTACTTGGCACACTGCCGTCAGTTAAACAATTATCCATATCTGCTGCCTGATCAAAACTATACCTTTAATTTCTATCCCCTTCCACATAAGGTACCTAATTGGTGTCTGCCCCATGCTCTCTGGACTAGTGTGCAATACCTGGGGCAAGGTGAGATTATGATTATATGATCTGTGACAAAGATATGCTGTGTTACAATTCTTTGAATGTCTCTTCTGAGTGAAGTGTGAATGATGGTCCCACCACTGGGGTGTATCATAATGGTAGTTTTAGGAGCAATATCTCTAGGTGACAGAAGGGAGAAACCCTTCTTCTGTATTAGAGGGACCTTTGAACCTCATCTTCCTTTCATATGAGTTTCGGGGCCAGAGATAATGATGGCAGCCGTAGTTCAAAGGAGGCTCCACACCTGGCCATCATGAGAGTTGACTTTCGAGTGCCAAAGTAAGCCTAAGTTCCTAGAGAACAGTTCTGGAATCCAATGATAGCAAGAGAAGTAGGAGAAACTTCTGAGAGTTGTGATGGGAGCTCTAGAAGTGATGTTATTATCATCCTCATCATCAACATTTCTTTATATAGCGCCAGCAAATCTGTAGCGCTTTACACAGTAATAAAACAATACTTGATATTACAGACAGTCAGAGATGTAAAAAGTCCCTGTTCGCGAGCTGACAATTATGTGGTATACCAGAACTATGGTTTCTGCACCTAAGACATGTGCTGGAGTGAAAAGATACAATAAAGGTGATTATTTTATTAAAATCAGATGGTCTGGGCCTTACTAATTTAAAAACTTTAATTGTTCTATACTACTATGCCAGTGTCTGCATAATACTCAACTTTAAATTTGTTACTAAGCCTACATGTGCATGGGAACCTATGCACATAAATAGCCACTGTATCCTGGGATAAAGAGGAATGACCTGGACCCAGGTGGTAGGTAGTTGCCGCAGAGTAAACAACCAACAGACGAACCATGGACTCTTGCACAACGCTATTCTAAACTTTAGCTTTTAAGCCTCACTAATTAAGCAAAGCTTGGTGCAGTATTTTTTATTTTAGTATTAATTACAATCTTGGTACAGAAGGCCCTAGGGACTTACTTATAGTTTACTTTTTTGTTATCTACATAGACCCTGTGCTTTTGAAAGTAAGGATGTCACCAAATTAATATATGTTGTATTGCAGAAAATGGTAAGACGTATATCCAGAAGAAGCCAACCATCTACCCTCCTTGGGAGAGCACATTTGATGCTCACATTAATAAGGGAAGAGTAATGCATATCATTGTGGAGGGCAAGCCTGATGAGGTGGTATCAGAGACCACAATTGAACTGAATTCTTTGGCAGAGCGATGCAAAAAAAACAGTGGCATGATGGAGATATGGGTAAGATATTAATTTTATTTTTCCTTTACAAAAATAACATAGGATTACAAAAATATCTTTAAGACATTTGGTTTCTGTGCATTATTTGATAGATACCTTAACAGACTTTTTGGGATGTTTTGATTTTGAATCCTTTATTGGAGAGAATTGACGTTAATAAGCAGTATGGAAGAAGCATTGAAGAATTTGGAATGGAATTTTGACAGCGGGTCAGCTTCCACAAAGTTTAACCTGATGCGATATGAATGTAAATAGATATTTAAGGAAATGAAGTGTAGGGCTATGAAAGATATAAGGATGGTTTTGTATTGAATGCGACATTTATTAGAGAGTCGACAAATGGATTGATGAGTTTGCAATTCTGAGTAGCACTGTGGAAAGCTGTTCTTAAGACAGACCAATAAAGGAGTTTCAGTAATTGGATTTGTGAGACCACATCATTTTGGCAGTGGAGACAGATATGAATGGACAAAGATTAGTAAGATCTAATAGGAAGGAAAAGAAAGCTGAAAAATGTACACATAACTTGAAAGTGCTTCAAAATTATATGAAACAAATTCATGTTAGAAAAAAATATCTGTGGAACTGCTTGAATTGTGTATTACTGACTATTATCCTTCAGGGCTTTTATAGTGAAGGTTTAGGACATATGACAAACAGTTCAGTTGAAACTTGTTGATGTTGGAGCACCTATTAGTCATGCCGGCCAAGATAACAATGAAATTTGAAACAACACAATACAATTCATTGATCTTACTCAGTGTGGGTGGTGAGGTGTTTTTAACAAAGCTGGATATCAACTGAATGTACGTGGTATTTAAAGACAAACAACTTCATCAGAGCACCAAAATGCATAGTACAAACTGGAAACTGATGTGGCCCCTTTAGAAAACCTCAGTTAACACCAAAATAAATGTTTACAGACTAGAAAGAGAAATACAAAGTAATTAATGAGACAACATGTATACTGTTTTATGTCTAAACCCAACTGAATGCAGTACTGTAATTAGAAGAGTTTGTGCTACAGTTTCAAAAGCTTAAGAAAAAAAAGTCAAAATAATAGTTTACTGCATGAAAAACTTGTTAGTTAATTTAGTAGAGTGCTGCTCATTCCTGGAGAGTGAACGGATTGGAATCCATTTTTGGAGTTATAGAAATTAAGCATGCCTGTGATGTACAAGTTTGGGAAATAAAGGCTAGAGACAGGACTGAATACTAAGACAAAGTGACTTTTGTAAAAATTACTTTAATACCACATCTTTGAAATTAGGCTTTGGCTAATTTTAGGTCTACATTTAAAACTTTTGGTTCAACTTTAGGAGTAAGGTTAGGGAGCTAGGATTACCTCTATTCGGTTTAGGTACATAATTTTGATAAGATCTCAGGATCACCTTTTTCAGCCTAATCAATGTGTTCCTAAAACAACGGCAGAGCTGCCATACAAGTTCCATTAGGTTCTCTATTATCCAGTTTCCAATAGTGAGAAGTATAATATTGGACCTCATCACCTGCTGGTTCTTTTGGTTCTTAATATCTCTGACTTATCCAGACACACTGGTGTAGTTAATGCACTTTTCTAATTCATCTAAGTTTGGGTGATTCAGGGGTACAAATTAATTAATGCAAAGTTTGTCCATTGTACTCATTAGTAAAATAATAATATTTTGCACGTGGTGGAAGTTTACATACCATAAGTTAGGTTCCTGGCTCAAACCTGACTACATGAACACGGAGGACGTGTCTCAGAGTAACTTGTGGAATATAACGTGGGATTTTCTCACCTCTTCTCAAAAGCCATGAGTCACAGCTGTAGAGAAATGACTGTTGGTGATTGGAACACAAACACTTATTGAAGAAAATGATCACATAGTATTAGATCCTTTGCAATTAATAGTAAGGCTTCCCCCTTTCACTTGCGAGCCTGGGCTTAGGGGCCGGTGGGATGTGGCAGTGATGGCCTAGACTAATATTTAATCGTTTATCATCCTTTTGTTTGTATGAAGCTTTATGTCTGTAATACATGAGGTTTTTAAAACAGTTTATCTATTTTATGCCCTTTCCTTACCCCCACCCCTCTACAGGGCAATTGCTCCCCTCCTACTTTACCTATATGTATACCTGTTATTTATAAAATAAAATTAATAAAGTATTAAAAAAACATTACATTTTAAAGCAGTCACAATTTCCATTTTTTTGTACAGCTAGCTTATGTAGGAGGAACATTTTTGTATTTTTTTATGTGTTGGAAAATGCACAATCTTTCTTGTTTTCTGTACAGATAGAACTTAAACCACAAGGCAGAATGATAATGAATGCAAGATACTTCCTGGAACAGTCAGGCAAGTCATTTTCTCTTTAAATTTATACCCTCACAGCAAAATACATTACTTGATCAGTTCTAACTTGCTAACAGCAGGTGTTTTATGAGTATGTATTAAGTGTCTAATAAACTTTGTTGACAGAATGATGTTCAAAGTTATAAAATAACTTGCTGGAAATTAAGAGAGATGATGAAACATTTTAATAAGAATGGTGGCTGCACAAGAAAAATATACTAAATTATCAGTACTCTGACATCTCGAAATAGATTACATTATATTAAGAGAAATTACCCAATCTTTTCCAGGTGTAAATGTAATGTAACAAGCTTTGCAGTATGCATGTATTAAAAAAAAGTTGTTCTGTTATGGTCCCTTTTAGACAGGACAGGAGCACACTTGTCAACCACTAGACACCCAAATTGATCTGCGTTATGCTCTACACTGGGCTGCTTTCTCATACGCCTTCTTAAGTGCTCCCAAGTCAGGGAATCTGTGACATTTCAGGAAAAAGTGAAAGATTTTCTTTAAAACTTCTATGTCCTGTGAGTTTGTGTACAAGGATGGGTTTTGGTGATGTAGGTATATGTACATGTCTGCACGTCTGTCTGTGTTTGGAGCAGAGCTTTGTGTTTGCTATTTTGTATTTGTATGTAACAAACACATGGTGGTCCCATGTTAGGTAGAACCAAGGTATCCCAAAGTAGATAGATGCACATTCGAGAACCAGGGTAAACAGATGGAGATAAAGAGTCCCAAACTGCTGATGTAGACATGGGGTTCCAAAGTAAACAGAACAACACAGGGAAGAAGGTTGGGCACCCACATAGACTGACAACCTTTGGAAATCCAAGGGTAGTCTAATAAACACAGGAAAGAGGATCTGACAGGAGACAAATATAGCAGGCCCCACAGTAGACAGCTAGACATGAGTGGTCGTAAAGTAGACAGAAACAAGCTCTACTTTATTTGTACAGTAGGAACAGCTTCTGTTCTGTTCTATGTTCTTGTTGTCCCTCTTCATAACCTCCTAACCGGGAAACAGACCTGTGGCAGGACAACTCCCCCTGCTGGTAAAAAATGACCAACGATCATTGGACAACTCTATCATCAGGAGTAGACCCCAAATTTTCTATGTTTAGTACTGGCAGAGTTCCAGAGACAGACATGTACAGTAATTGTCCAACAATTGGAGGCTGCAAGTGGCTGAGTGCTATTTGGGACAGCAGTATTTGGCACTGGCTCCAACCTCTGCCAACTTTAGATAAGTACTGGAAGTAGCTGATTACCACTCAGAACAGTGGTTATCAGCTACATACAGCACCAGCCCACTACTTCTGATAATGAATGGTTGTAGGGCTGTTCTGCCATTACTTACTAGAAATATACAACTGTGAAGAAATAACGAGAGGGTGACAGTGCTCTAAATGGGCAAATACTTCTGTTTCTGCAAAACTCCCTCTCTGGTAGTCAGCCCCGGTCCCATAGTGGGTTACTTGGACTGGGCCACTGAGCTACTGATATTTTTTTCCATTAAAATGTTCCCAATAGGCTGCTGAGCCAGCTCCTGTCAACCACCAACTAGTGGCTACCCTGATGCTGGTGTCATCCCCGGTTCTGCATTTCTTGGTTTGTGTGTGGTCAGCAGACAGAGGTGTGCAGACAGAGTTATGTTTAACGTTATCTGAGAGCTTATTTAAAATTAAATTCCTTATGCTGTGTGGAAATAACTGTGTGCTCTTCCATACAGCAAATAATTCTACTATAAATGCAACATCGCCACTAAATTATCACCACTTTATTTCATTACAATAATCTCACTTCACAAAAATGAAACATAATTTTTACACTGCTCTGCAAAACTATATGTACTGGAGGACCTAATCTCTATTTGGCAGGGAACGCGCTCACTCTGCCCAACTCTTCTCATTGACAGCTGCAAGCCTTTTCTCCTGTATCTTGCTCTGCAAACCATGTGCTTAGCAAATATCTCTGCCACCTGCACAAATTGAGGTGAACAACAGCACCAAAGAGGGATTTGTGCTGCATTTCTCCTGTTTTGCACCTCATAAATGAGGCTTAGAGATTCAATTTTTTTGATTGGTTGAACAGCTGCCTATCTTTCAACCCTTAAAGCACTTACCAATTCACGCTTATGGGACCAGAGATCAAACAGAGGCTACTTATTATGACTTATGCGGTGCTAGGCTTGAAAGAGAGGGGGTTCTATGGGAGCTGGCATTAGCGTTTACTAAACAGCAGCACTGTGGCACAGTGGTTAACATTGCTTCCTCACAGTGTTGAGGTCAGGAGTTTGATTCCTGACCAGATCTCTATCTATATGGAGTGTGTATGCGTGTTTGCGTGGCTGTCCTCGGGTGCTCCAAATATATACTGGTAGTTTAATTGACTGCTGACTAAAATGACCCTATTGTGTGTTGTGAATTTAGACTGTAATCTCTCTTGGACAGGGACTGATGTGAATGACAATTTTTATGTGTACAGTGCTGCATGACATGGTGTTGAACTATAATAATAATGTTAAGTAGCTCTTGGCATCTTGATTTATTAATAATAAGAGACAAGTAACTGTACAGTGGACTCTGATTGGCTGCCCGAGTCTTTTCTACAATCAGCTTCCATATCGGAATCCTACTGGTATTAACAAATAATAGGACTGATATTTTCCTATACACAACAGGCTTGTGAGGGTGCGAAAAGCAGGAGCTGGCAATGAGTGCTGCAGGAGCTTTGTGCACTCGAAAACAATATGAATGCTGTAAAGTTTTGCTGAAGTCGATTTAAATGGCATGCAGGTTATGGAGAAATCATACAAGAATTTAAAAAGAAATTAATTTGCCCAACGGAGAGAGTGTCGGGCCAGCAGTGAATTGAACAGGTTTTCTCACATGCAACTAATGTTTTTCAATGGGAAGAGGCCTTGCACACAAAAACACATTTTTTATTAAATTAGAAAAGCCCATCAACAGAGGCATAGAGGCACCAGCACAGAAATGTCCAGCCTGGAACTGCTTTTGACTATAGGAGGGGAACAAGACAGTCACGGTCTCTCTGTCTTAGTGGAAATCATCCCAGGCTGCTTCTGGGGCTGTTTGAATACTAGGGGCAAGGAGGCAGGGTCGGGGCTAGAATGTCCATCTGCCGGTGCTTGCACAGCCACATCCCTTTCTCCCATACTGCTGCACTTATTGTGATTCCTGCCCTGTTCAGAGCAGAAACTCGTAATACAAAGAGGTACATCACCAGTGCTGAAGAAACAATCTCTACAATTTCCAGAGAATGGTGTGCAAAACAAAAACATCCAGTTAGCGTTAGATCAGTGGGCAAAAATGCTCTGTTAATGAGAGAGGTCAGAGGAGATGGACAGACTGGATCAAACCTCGGTATGCCTATTCCGATCTCTGCTCTGTTCAGAGTGGAGACTCTGAAGTCAATGGAGATGGAGCCTGTGGTGAAAAAAATATTTGACCGGGAAGGCTGGTGCAGTACCCTTCTGCCGCACTTAGTGAGCTTACTGTATTCCACTGGCCCTGGTTACAACAGTGGTATGCTGAAGAGCATCTCTGAATGCACAGTACATCAAACCTTACAGTGTATGGGCTACAGCAGCAGAAGACCACACCTGGATCCACTCGTAAGAACAAGAAACTGAGCTCAGTGGGCACAGGCTCAACAAAACTGGACAGTTGAAGATTGGCTAAACATTGCCTGATCTGACTGACTTCAATTTGTTACTGTGACATACAGATTGTAGGGTCAGAATTTGTCATAAGCAACATGAATCCATGGATCTATCCGACCATGTGCCAATAGTGCAGGATGGTGGTTGTGGTCAGGGGCAGATTGGGAACTTAAAGTGGCCCTGGAAAAAATTCTGAAAGTGGCCTCACATGGGCGGGACCACACAAATGGTGGGTGGGGCCAGCACAAAGTAGGAAGGCTTAACTCAATTATTCGGAACCACATCGGTCATCAGTAGCATGCAAGGAAAATGCAACACGCAGTGGTAGGTGGAGTCAGAGCAACACAAGGCGGAGCCTGTCACAGTAAGCAGTATTGTGCTCTACCCCAAGTATTTAATGAATGTAAAGATTTGAAATGGGGGAGCATGATTACTTTGTGTAAATAAAAAGACATTTGATCCTCTGCACTCATGAGGGAAGACCGCTAGTCCTCCCGCTCACACCAGCATAACGCACAGGCAGGCCAAGCCAGCCTCCTATCTATAAGAAAGTCATTCACTACAGAGATCCCTCTCCCCTTCCTATACTTCCGCCTTAAAGCATTGAATTCTTATTAAATTGCTCCCCATGTGTGCGAATATGCGGTAGATAACTTATATTGTAATCTACACAGGGACTGATGTGCATGAATAAAATACTGGTATTGTACATCTGTGTTGAACATGTTTGTAGTATATAAATAAAGAGCTATAATAATAAGTAAACGCTCTGCAGTGGAAGAACTGTGAGTTTCCAGATTTATAGGATAATCCATTCAATTCCTAATGAATTTACTTGCAAACCCTGCTTAAAAGTGACCAGGTGTAGAAATTAGGAAAGACGCTAGTGCTGGTATAATGCAAGGACGGCAGGAATGTCAGATGTGAGAGTACCACTGTTCTTTTCATTAGGATGTGCACCCAGGGATACTCTGTGTGGCAGCTCGCAGCCGAAGGGCACGTCTAACAACATCTAGAGGTGAGGGTGCCTAAAAGTGCCTCCAGTTTATATTATGCCACACAGTAGTACCCCAGATCATATTATGCCAAACAATAGTGCCCCCAGGGTCATATTATGCCAAACAATAGTGCCCCCATGGTCATACTATTCCAAACAATAGTGCCCCCAGAGTCATACTCTGCCAAACAGTAGTGCACCCAGGGTCATACTATGCCAAACATAAGTGCCCCAGGGTCATACTATGCCAGACCATAGTTCCACCAGGGTCATACTATGCCAAACAATAGTGCCTCCAGGATCATATTATGCCAAAGAATAGTGCTCCCGGGATCACATTATGCCAAATAGTGCTGCCAGGATCACATTTTGCCAGTTAGTGCCGCCATGATCACATTATGCCAAATAGTGCCCCCGGGATCACATTATGCCAGTTAGTGCCCCCTTATTCACATTATGCCAAATAAGACTGGCCACACATTGTGATATCAGCATTAATTGCCCCAAACTAGCACTATTTTCTTATCTAAATGAAAAATGTAATCATATTTACTGTCAAAAATATACTGCATCTGTTACATTTATACAATTATATTGCTAAATTAGTCATTTTATTTGTGAAATATAATATGGGGCCATTTTTATTTTTATATTTTCTACAGATCCAAAAAGTCATTATGAATCAGATTCAGAAAGCCAGTTTGCTTTACATCAACGTCGCGGAGCCATTAAACAGGCCAAGGTTCATAACGTCAAGTGTCATGAATTCATAGCAACCTTCTTCCCACAGCCAACATTTTGTTCTGTTTGTCATGAATTTGTTTGGTGAGTTTCAGGTTTTTCAGCTTGTGCAAATGCACAGGGCAGACAAGTGTGTGTGTGTGTGTGTGTGTGTGTGTGTGTGTGTGTGTGTGTACACCTTTGTTTTTGGCATTTTTCGTGTTTCGTGGTCTGTGAGATCAATGTGTACAGGTTTAACAAGGAAAACCTATCAAATACAGCCAAGTTGTAGATTTATTGATTCTAACACCCAGTGGTCGAAATGGAAATTTAGAAGTGGCGGTATGGAAAATGTAAGTAAAGTACATGCATGTGTACCTTTCTATAATTCATACTGGCTCCGATACGTACACTTTGTGACATAAAGTGTGTTAATGTGCAAATAGTTGTGACATCACAAACCCTGGCTACTTAAGTAGCTCTGGCCAACTATCATGTGTTATTGTGTGCTAATTATCATGTATTGGGAGCTTGTCCAGTTCTTGTATTCAAACAAATTATAATTTGTTTGATTTCACGTTGCTTATTGCAGCTAATATCTGAAGCCTAAATCTTTTTTTTATTAATTATCATAATTACAACAAAAACAGACAGCCAGAAGGAAAACAATTGGTAAGGGTAACAATTTCTGTATATTGAAGAGTAATACATAACAGAAAAATGTAAAATAAAAAAAGTAAAAAGAAGTCTCTCAACTGGTGAGCTGGGAAGACACTTAGGTGACTACATAACATTTTCAGTATCCAGAAAAAACAAAAAAATTCCAATATGGATTTTACATACCTCTAATAAATATACTACGCTTCAAATGAATTAATTATTTGACTCAGTCTGGTCAAGAAATAAAACACTTATTGCAGACTTCAAAAAATATCTACATTTATTAGAGATGGATTTCCAACTTAGTGAATCAACAAAAAAGCAATATAAAAACAATAATCCCAAAGACTGGACAAATGAAAATGTATCTCTAGACCAACAGAGTGATATAATTCATCTAGAGGCAGCTAAGAGACCTTTATTTTCCCTGTGTATAATCCTTCATTGACCATCCCAGTTTAAAGTCAAGTTTATAATTTCACAACCCTAATTCCCTAAAAGAGCCCCAAGTTATTGTTTTTATGACTATCCCTCTAGACCACCCATGTATCAATAAAGAGGGTGAAACATTATGAATAGGTCTAAGGAACTTTATTTTTTTATGTAATAAATGTAAAGAATTGTCATCTAAAAACATTAGTTTTATTATGTCAAAATGTTTCTATCTATGGCCCAGTCTACAATTATTCCTGATTTTGTTGCCATAATAATTCATCTTATTATTAGCTATATTATTATTATCTTTTCTCATTACCTATAACTTTTCCTCACCAGCTACACTGCGCACCTCCTCCTTGGGCTCTCTGCCGATTGAGTTCACTCCTCCATTGTCTTTGCACCTCTTTCAGTGGCTCTTAACCTGTTAGTAGCGCCCACGCTAATGGGCACAGGATTCAGCCTGCACTGAATATACACCTTTCACCTCAGTAGCTGTACCGAGAGTGGTAGTGTTATCTGTTTACTGTATGGTACTGTTATACCATATACTGTCTTGTTGTTTTCCCTCTGTACAGCGCTGTGGACCTCATGTGGCACCTTATAAATAAAGATTAATAAAAATAATAATAATAATAATAGTCTTATGTCAGGAAGCTCTAATCCACCCAATCTTACTAGTGTAATCATCTTATCATACAATATTTTTGCCCAGATGAATCTTATATCCATTATTACATCTTTCGTTACTAATAAAATCTAGTGACTACTCACTGTTAGGGTCTAGATTTACAAAAGTTTTGGTATAATTAACAAATTTGAAAGAGCTATTCTACCTTGAAGATTTAAGGATAACACTTTCCACATTTCTAAGTTAGTACTTATATATTTAATAACTTCTGAAACATTTTAGTTGAAATACAAATAAAAGACCAAATCTGAGCTTTCAGTCCACTGCAGTAAGTTGACTCTTACAGCTCTTACAGCTCTCAGTACCATTCAGCTGCCTTGGTGATACTTTTTTTTGTCAATTTGCGATGATAAGGGATTTTATACCCTACAGCAGTGTTTCTTAAACCTAGTTCTCAGGACCACTAACAGTGCAGGTTTTCCATATCTCCTTGCTTTAGCACAGGTGTATTCATTACTGACTGACACATTGTAACAGAACAGGTGATATAATTATTTCACTTGTCACATGGAAAACTGCACTGTTAGGGGTCCTGAGTACTGGGTTAGAGAAACACTGCCGTACAGCACTAAACTCAATTTGCATGCTTGGTTATAAAAAGACTTACTGTGGCATGTTATGTACACTTATCAACACTTTTCAGCATATTTTAATCTTTTTCAGGGGTCTTAACAAGCAAGGATATCAATGCAGAGGTAATCATTTTTCAATATATTATATTAGGCTATAGGAAACATGTTATTAGACTTACATTTATTTTTACTCTCTAACAATATTTAGAGTGCAATGCTGCTATCCACAAGAAATGTATAGATAAAGTCATCGCTAAGTGCACAGGATCTGCAGTCAACAGCAAGGAAACAGTGGTATGTCCATCATTCAGGTCTTTACATAGATAAATAATGGCAATATAGGCGATTCCACTTATGTGTTGATGCAATACTGATCTAAGACATTTTCCAAGTTCTCTAGGGATAATTAGACATTGATGTAGGAGGAAAAAAAGTGTTAAATCAATTGATAACTTCCAGAAGGTACAAAAGGGATAGGTCACTGCAACTCGAAAACAAAAGAAACAGTTTTCCCCTCTACTCAGCTGCCTGCCAAAAAAAAACAATTTAAAACCTGCCTGTGAAACAGTAATAAAAATAGTTTTTAAAAGAAGTTTTACTTGCATACATTTGAAAATACAAGTAAAAGTAATTGACCACTTCTAAAGTGGCAATTTGTAAAATGATAGTGAATGGTATTTGATAGTTTTACAATCAAAGCTTCTTTTTGCGCGACAGGTGCATATATACAGTTTGCGGCCACCCGCCCCGGCTTGTGGATCCGCCACTGCTCTGAGTTGAGCTATATGTTAATGTAGATGCCAGTAGACAGAAAGCAGGAGACAAACAGAAACAGACTTGAATGATGCCACTAGATATCAAGATTCCAATATAAACGCAGCCAGAACCCAAAAGATTGCATAACCATGAACTGGTGCAAGGACAGGAACAAATTTGGACAAGATAAACTGGACAAGATGCAGGAGTCAAGAAGCACACATTTCTGATGCTATCAAACGATATCACTGGCAAGGCATAAAGGCAGAGGGGTCTTTAAACAGTGCAGCTCACCAATCAGCTATTCTGGGAAGGCTCATCTGCACTGCAGCACTGCAGAGGGAGACACACCTACCCAGCAGCTCAGTCTTGACAGACAACAAGATGCAGGGAACAAGCAGCTGAACCCTAACACCAGTGCCCCATGTATTATGTCACTTATTCAAAGTTTCAGGAGCCCCCTAAACATTGTTGCCCTAAGCTTGGTATGTCTATTGGTAGGACCGCCCCTGCCCCTGCTCTACACTTCACAATGCAGAAAATCAAATGTTGGAGGTTTGAAAAAGTGTCGATTTAGCTTCGGATTAGCTTTCGTAGATAATATGCAAATTGCCATGGAGATCACTAAATAATTGATTTGGTCAATTTGACTTTTGACATAGTTTAATAGTTCTAAAACTGGAAGCAGATGTTTATCAAACATAAGAGATAACTACCTTTCCCCAATGGTGGAATAGCAAACCATACTGGACTTGATATCAACTAATAGTAATAATATTATATCTAAAATGCAACTATGTGGGTATTTAGGCAAGTGATCACAATATGATAAGACAATTTGCAGGACGGCTGCAAAAATAATAAATTTCATAAAGGTTAAATGCTAATCAATTTAGAGAAGCATAAAAGCTATTAAAGTGGAAAAGTATGGAATGTATGGTAACAAAAGCTCTAGGAATAAAAAGAAAACAATGTAGCTAAATAACAAAGTATTAGAAGTAATACATGAAAAAACATTGAAAAATGTTAGAGCAGAGACTAAAGAGGCATTAAGTAAATACAGGAAAATATCAAAATCTGTTAAAAGGATAGAAAACAGACAGTTGTTAAAAAAAACAAACATATTTAGATTACAGTTAATAGTGGCCTAGAAAGTAATATGCCCATATTTGCAAATGGCACTAAACTATGTAGAGTTATACATCTGGAAGAGCATAGTATGTCGCTGCAAAAGGAATTGGTAAACTCTAAGTTGATCAGAAAAATGGCAGATGAATTTTAACGTATATAAATAAAATGTTACGAACTGAGGCTGTAGTAATTTTATGCTATTTACAGTTTAAATGGGATACAATTTTGACTATTTTCTTAAATAATTATACTATAATTATTTAAGAAAATATTTTATTTTTTATTTTGATAAAATAAAAAATAAATATCAAAATAAAACCCCTTATGAACTGAAAACCTATATGAAATTCCTTAGGGCATATTCAATTGTTGGTGTTACAGCCAAAAGTAATGCTCCCCGCGCACTATTACCGTCATTACGTCATTAAATACCATTATTACGGTACATTACTCGCTGGATTTCAGCTCGCGGCTCAGGGAGCTGCGAGCTGAAATCCGGCTTATTATTACCGTGATAACGGTAATACTTTTTCAGCGGCGGAAAAAGTAAACAATTGAATATGCCCCCTTGTGTGGAAATCCCAGTGTTATTCTCAGTGTACCTGACAAATTGCATTTTTTTTAACCAGTCTTGTTATTGAGATGTCACAAAGGGTTTAAATCACAGGAACGTGGATTATAATCTTTGCATATACAGCAAACTATGTCTTGTGCAACTTTTCTGTAACATAGTTTAACACTGTAATGACAATAATATGAATATATTTCACTGACAATATTGTCTGAACATTAGAGGCTTATTCTACCCAAAGCTTAAATTTCAGTTCTTTTATTTCCTACTCCTGGAATAATAATATCTAACTTACCGTTATAAAATGTACTTTTGTAAAGTATTATGAACCAAGGCACTTTGTATAAATGCTCAGTTGTGTCCAATGACCCATATTTTTTACAGCTCAACAAAGAGAGATTTAAGATAGACATGCCACACAGATTTAAGGTGTACAATTATAAGAGTCCAACCTTCTGTGAACACTGCGGGACACTTCTCTGGGGCTTGGCGAGGCAAGGATTAAAGTGTGCAGGTAAGTACTAGAGACTTTTTACTAACAGCAGTAGAGGTCCGTAGGAATTATAAATATAGCATTACAGATGTTTTACACTGACTGAGAATTGCTGCCTGTGGTTTTCGTCTTAAAGTTCTACTTGCAACCAAAAAACAATGACTTATCCTCACAAGCTGAGTCTCTCCTACAACCAGAACTATTAACTCATGATATGATGTATTGTACAGCTTTACAGTAAAATTACATCCATCTCGTGTTTACTATTTACAGCAGTATTTAGTACTCAGAGCCTGTGTCCCCACCCCCTGCTGCCTCTTACCATGGCAGGCGGGTGGTGAGGGTGGCATCCTCAACTCCGCACATGTAAGAAGCTGCTGGATGCTCCTCCTTCAAGTAGGCAGGCCAGAGTCCCGTGTGGGTGTGCTGCTGGGGTATTAAAATCACTGGATGACTGACAAACTTCTAGGTTTGCCTAGGTTTGTCTACTGGTAACGCTAGCCCTAACTATTTAGATGTAAGGTTTACATCATCTGAAGCATTACCTATGTACAATACTGCTCTACTTTCCAAAAGACCAAAAAAGATTTTGGACTTTCAATACTAACAATGGACAATAAATAGGCACAAATGCTAAATGTTTATTAAATTAAAATGCTAATAGAAGCATGAGTTTTGATGCTAGTGAGTAAGGGGCATTATGATTTATTATGCAAAACAAATGAAATTGGTGGCCCTATGCGTCTGCCCTTGACTGCAATATGGCTGGTTCAAATGCATGATATACTCACAAAATGCTAAATGCTGATCACTGGACAAGAGAAGCTTGGAAAAGGAGGTGTACAGCGCTAAAGAGAGTGGCATATGATTACTTGCGAGCCAGAGAAAGCAGCATGTGATTGGTGGCCACTCACCCAGCACAGAGCATACTCCCTAACCTTTTTACAGATTATTATTGTCAAATGTAGCATTTGGCATTTAGTGCAAGAAGAGTCCACACAGCGAAGTTCTGCGAAAGTGTGGTTGGATTATGAAAAAAACTATATGGAATCAATCATCTAACCAAGCTAAGTGGCCTCATAGGATTTTGTTTGTACACAAAAGGGTCAGACACAAGTTTTCTGGATATGTCCAGACACCTTAAACCCTAACCCTAACCAACCAACTTAAATTACTATTGAGAACATTATCTGTAAAACTCATTTCAGACTTCTTCAATAATAATACAGTTCTAAAGATCATCCTGAACAAGATCTTATGTTCATTATTTTACCTATCAGTGATTTAAATAGTGTTATAGAAAAAAGTTGATTTACACATGTCTGATGATGTGAGAATGAAGAGATAAAGAAGACAAAATATACAATAGTAAGTTAAATAATAAACACAACCCATATGTGTATGTAATGAAAAATAATATTTTATCTTGTTTAGTCATTGGATTGTGAAACAAATGTAACCAAATGAAACGAATACAAAAATATTTGTTTTCCCTCTTTCTTTATAAAGAATGTGGCATGAATGTCCATCACAAGTGTGAAAGTAAAGTAGCAAACCTATGTGGGGTTAATCAGAAGTTGATGGCAGAAGCTCTTGCAATGATAGAGAATGCACAACAGGTAAATATAACTATGCTTATGTGTTCACAGCAACTTAAGAGCTTCATTTATTAGTATACTTATATTGTTGCTGTCTATATATTAATAGCATATGTACGACTTTTCTGAGTGACTTATTTCTATGATGCCGTTGTCTCAACATATATAAAATTAAAGGCCTTTGTCTGTAGATTTTCAGAAAAATATTGCCGTTGTAATCGGTTGCAGAGTTATTTCGCAAAAAAATGTTCTGCGCATTACCCATAATCTCAGTAATAATGTAAAACAATAAATTTAATCAAAAAGAGAAACTATAGTAACAAATGTGGGTTATATTAATCCACATAATAATAATGTGCAAAGACTGGGCCTTACATTGAGAATATTGGGCCAGCCCAGTCTGTTATCAGTGGACCAATTGAATAACAGTGGCCAACTCTCTGGGTGGCCAGATCCAGTATTGTTGTGGTGTCTAGAGAGGGAGGGGGGAGGCAGCTCACAGGAAGTGTGAAACAGCTGTGGACCCTGTGACATAAAAAAAAGAGTGGAAGAGGTTAAAAACTAGAGATGCTCACTGACCCCCGTGAACTGGTTTTGGATCTTCTGGATTAGCTTCGTGTTTTGGTCTTAGTTTTGGTTTTGGCAAAACCAGCCTCGTGTGTTTTGGTTTTGGTTTTGGTTTTGGATCTGTATTTTTTTTATTTTTTTTTAAAAATCCTAAAATATGCTAAAATCACACAATTTTGCTCCTTTTTTGTTCCTACATTATCATTAACCTCAATAACACTAATTTCAAGTCATTTGCAGTCAATTTTGACCACCTCACAGGTCACAATATTATTTTCATACAGTTTTGGACAAATACTGCAGTGACCTGGCTGGATGCTAAGCGACAGAGCAATGACTCAAACACATGGCAGTTCCTAGCACATCTAGGACCCATTGCCACACAGCAGTGGCAGAAAGGAAAAGTGGGGCAAGATGGAATTTTCCTTGGATCATGAAATCAGTTATGGTTCATTTGATCGCTCCACCTGTTTCTTGGATAAGTGATGTAATTCTACAGCTAATACATGGCAACGAGCGCTGACCCCCGGGATGCCTGCTTTTATCAGACCCACACCAATTCTGGGTGCCAGACAATGCACTAAAAGGAGCCATTGTAATTCCCAGCAAAAAGCAAGTTCATCAGTGAGCTTCGAATCGGCCCCAATTCCCACAAAATTATAATCTAGTCAGGTACCTTTTATGTAAAGTGCAGATTACAAACACTTGATGAAACAGCAGCAAAGTTGAAGGTAATACATATACACATCTATTTAGACATCTATGCTTACATTACTGTTGCTTTACAAACTTATTTAGATGAATTACTAATAAAGACTGAGTTTTCAATTATTTTTCTTCAACCACCTACAGACAACAGCTCAGCTCTTAGAAACTCATAGATGGATAATCAATTATCAAAAATCAAAGTTGATTCTGGCTCAGCATATTGTATTTTCATTCATTTCAACATGCACCTTCAGAGAGACTTTTTACCTCAGGAGAAAATCATACATACAGAAACTAGTAAGGTCTGTTCTAGCTCAATGTAGAAGATCAGTTCTCAGGTTGAGGTTGTTGGGAAGGTAATCTCAACCTATGGAGCATTAGAATACACACGCTTTCATTCTCAGATCTTTTCAAAGTCTTTTAAGAAAGTGGTCCAAGTCAAACTTTTACTTAGCCACACAATTAATCAGTCTGACATCTCAAACACAACAATCCCTCATATGGGAGCTGAGGAAGGACAATTTCAACAAGAGCTGTTCTCCCAGGAGAATGGTCTCTCCACCCAGAGTTTTTTGGTCAGATAGTGGAAAGGTGGGGGTCTGCCAGAGGTCAACGTGATGGCCTCTCAGCTGAACCACAAGTGGATTAATTCTGTTTGAGAACCAGGGATCCACAGGTATTCCGCCAATAGCCATGATTCCTCATGTCCTCAAAAAGACCAGTGATCTTAATGGCTCCAAATTGTCCAAAAATATTGTGGTACACCAACATACTAAAAATGGCAGCAGTTCCAAGTTTCCAAGTTGGTGACTTCCGCTAAGGAAGGATCTTCCATCTCTAGGGGCCTGATTCATTAAGGATCTTAACTTGAGAAACTTCTTATTTCAGTCTCCTGGACAAAACCATGTTACAATGCAAGGGCTGCAAATTAGTATTCTGTTTTGCACATAAGTTAAATAATGTCTGTTGTTTCATGTAGCGCACAAATATCAACTTTAAATTTCAGTGTACAAATAAGCTATCAAGTATTTGTGTGATGCATGAAAAAACAGTCATTACTTAACTTATGTGCAAAACAGAATACTAATTTGCACCCCTTGCATTGTAACATGGTTTTGTCCAGGAGACTGAAAGAAGAAGTTTCTCAAGTTAAGATCCTTAATGAATCAGGCCCTAGGACCTTTTCTATATCAGGACCTTGCTCATCTGACTTTAACGTTGTGGCTGTTGAGGCTGGAATTCCGAGAGGTAAAGGTCTCTTCGAAAAGGTATTCTAGACTATGTTGAAAGCCAGGAATTCAGTTTCAGCTAAAAGCTATCAAAGCATATTAAGACTTATATACTCTGGTGCGAGCCAAAAGAATTCCACACTTCATCGTTTAGGCTATCACGCCTCCTTGTTTTTCTTCAAGGCGGTCGTAATAATGCGCTGAGACTAAATTACCTAAGGGTACAGGGATCAACTCTTTGTGTATAATGTTCACAGAAAGTTAGACCTCATCCCAGAAGTCCGCACTTTTTACCAGGAATATTCAGGATGCAGCCTCCAAATGCTCCTCCTATTGAACCATGGGATCTCAATTTGTATTGTTGTTACATCTTCCGTCGATAAGATTCCCGAGTCTAAATAGCTGTAAGCAGAGTTCTTTCCTGTATGCCCTCTGTGTAAGAGGCCTGCATTAGAGTGGTAGCTTTGGTGTTCTTAGAATATTTGTAGTGTACAATTTTAAAGAACAATGGAAAAGCTTATGAAAAGGTCATTACAACCAAGAAAATGAAATAAAAATAAAAAAAAGCATTTTTCTATTCTCTCTTCTGAGCAGAGAGAACACAGAAAAACTCAGAAATAATGTAAATGTGACATGTGAATAAAACCAGGATTGTATCAAAGCATCCCCAAAATCCTTATTTACAAAATATAAATAAATATTTTTATATTTCTTGATCTGAGGCAATGCACCCTCCCCAAAAAATGCAAAAAAACATAAAAATCACCACAAAAAGACTCTCCCACACACTATGGCTGTCTGAAGCTTCATGATTATAGCTGGGAGTCCCCAAGACTATCCTTTACTGGCCAGCCAGTCACAAGTGTTTTCCCACGGCCAACCAATCAAAAGCAGCCAACATGGGAAAATATGTGTGTGGTTTAGCTAGTTAGTGAAGGTAAGTTCTGGTGACTCACAGCTTTGGTGGGTACTTTCTACTATGGGGAAGGAGGGCTCTATCTCAGATCAAGAAAGAAAAAACAACTTTTTATATTTAAAAGTGGTGATTATAGAGGATCTTTTAACCAATTTAAATTGATTTAAAAACAGTGTACGTCTTTTTCTATGCACCCTCTGCTCAGTAGGGAGACTAAAAAATCAGTGCTTCCTGTAACCTAAATTGGCTATAGAAAGCATTCAGCCTGCTTGGTATATGCTTCATACCATGTTACATACCCCATTACATTCATTTATGTCAATATGATTTGCAATCGAATATTCACATATCTCATTTTGCCTTTCTGTGACCTTTTTTGCACCAAGTGCCACATTTTCACCAAAAGTAGGACTAGAATGACAAAAGAAAGCTTTTTGCCTTGCAATTGTTAAAGTAATTCTATCATTTTCAAATAAGCATTGCATAGGCGATTGTATTGTGTTTCTAACGCACAAAGTGATTTATTTTAGCAGATGTAAATAGTCAACAATTCAATACATTATTATATTATGATACAGTACAGTACAGCCAATACCAAAAGATACATACATACCGCGCTCTTATCGCATGCGCTCGCTGCGCTAACCACGGGACCCGGTGGACAGTATATCTGTTAGAATACTGTGATCAGTGAAGACTGAGGGCCATGGGGGTGCAGCTATGATTATATACAGTACAGTGTTACACAGTGAACAATAGAGATGACGTAGCTTGCTTCTATAGGTCCAGACAAGGGTGGTTCCAGGGTAAACAGGTCATAGGCTGATTCAATCTAAGGAATCCAAAGGTGGGGGTCGTCTCTCCAGGGGGGTCTGCTCCTTTCATAGCCAGCATCATACAAAGGTTTATTCCCTAATATCAATAACTAAAGTATGCAATTTGTAATCTCTTCGCCAACTGCACCGGACAGCTGCTGATGATTAGGGTTTCAATATGATACTAGGCATGATACCTTTCCTATAACCTGAACCTTGAATATCACTGAAGTGTACATATAATCTAGAGATGGGCGGGTCCGGTTCTCCGAGAACCGAACCCACCCGAACTTTGGGTATCCGAGTACCGAGCTGAGCAGCTCGGTACTCTCCCGCCCATTCCGAATCCAAATCGAGGCCGAACGTCATTGTGACGTCGTCGGATCTCGGGACTCGGTTCTCGCGATACTTCAACTTTATAAATACACGCCTCCACAGCAATCCATCGCCATTTGACAGAGGGAGAGAGCAGGGTGTAGTCATAGGCTAATTAGAGCAGGGACAGAGAATACCATATTGTTCTTGCAATTGCTCTATCCAAAATCGCTAGTGCAGAGAGGAGGATAGAGGTTTATTATTTTTTCTTCATATTTGGCACTCCCCAGCGCTTTTGGGGTGTCCCCCATAATTGTGCATTAATATTTCTGGCTGTCAAAAGTCATATCTGTCAGCAGTATCTACTAAATAATTTGTAGCACACCTCAGTGTTTTTGGGGTGTCCTCCCTAATTGTGCATTAATATTTCTGGCTGTCAAAAGTCATATCTGTCAGCAGTATCTACTAAATAATTTGTAGCACACCTCAGTGTTTTTGGGGTGTCCTCCCTAATTGTGCATTAATATTTCTGGCTGTCAAAAGTCATATCTGTCAGCAGTATCTACTCAATAATTTTTAGCACTCCTCAGTGTTTTTGGGGTGTCCTCCCTAATTGTGCATTAATATTTCTGGCTGTCAAAAGTCATATCTGTCAGCAGTATCTACTCAATAATTTTTAGCACTCCTCAGTGTTTTTGGGGTGTCCTCCCTAATTGTGCATTAATATTTCTGGCTGTCAAAAGTCATATCTGTCAGCAGTATCTACTCAATAATTTGTAGCACACCTCAGTGTTTTTGGGGTGTCCTCCCTAATTGTGCATTAATATTTCTGGCTGTCAAAAGTCATATCTGTCAGCAGTATCTACTCAATAATTTTTAGCACTCCTCAGTGTTTTTGGGGTGTCCTCCCTAATTGTGCATTAATATTTCTGGCTGTCAAAAGTCATATCTGTCAGCAGTATCTACTCAATAATTTTTAGCACTCCTCAGTGTTTTTGGGGTGTCCTCCCTAATTGTGCATTAATATTTCTGGCTGTCAAAAGTCATATCTGTCAGCAGTATCTACTCAATAATTTTTAGCACTCCTCAGTGTTTTTGGGGTGTCCTCCCTAATTGTGCATTAATATTTCTGGCTGTCAAAAGTCATATCTGTCAGCAGTATCTACTCAATAATTTGTAGCACACCTCAGTGTTTTTGGGGTGTCCTCCCTAATTGTGCATTAATATTTCTGGCTGTCAAAAGTCATATCTGTCAGCAGTATCTACTCAATAATTTTTAGCACTCCTCAGTGTTTTTGGGGTGTCCTCCCTAATTGTGCATTAATATTTCTGGCTGTCAAAAGTCATATCTGTCAGCAGTATCTACTCAATAATTTTTAGCACTCCTCAGTGTTTTTGGGGTGTCCTCCCTAATTGTGCATTAATATTTCTGGCTGTCAAAAGTCATATCTGTCAGCAGTATCTACTCAATAATTTTTAGCACTCCTCAGTGTTTTTGGGGTGTCCTCCCTAATTGTGCATTAATATTTCTGGCTGTCAAAAGTCATATCTGTCAGCAGTATCTACTCAATAATTTTTAGCACTCCTCAGTGTTTTTGGGGTGTCCTCCCTAATTGTGCATTAATATTTCTGGCTGTCAAAAGTCATATCTGTCAGCAGTATCTACTCAATAATTTTTAGCACTCCTCAGTGTTTTTGGGGTGTCCTCCCTAATTGTGCATTAATATTTCTGGCTGTCAAAAGTCATATCTGTCAGCAGTATCTACTCAATAATTTGTAGCACACCTCAGTGTTTTTGGGGTGTCCTCCCTAATTGTGCATTAATATTTCTGGCTGTCAAAAGTCATATCTGTCAGCAGTATCTACTCAATAATTTTTAGCACTCCTCAGTGGTTTGCGCTCAGAATGGATTCAAAGCAGTCCACATATGATCTAAATGAGCAACCAGGTTCTGTCACCAGTCCTGATGTTAGTGTTCCCAGTACGTCATCTGGCCAAGGCGATGTCAAACAACAGAGTGTTTTCAAATTAGTGCAAAAAACAAAAACCAAAAAAAAATTTACTGTATTGAAGCGAAAAAGAAGTGTAACTGAGCAAAAGTTAAGTGACGATAAAAAAAAAATTGCAAGCATGCCATTCTACACACGCAGTGGCAAAGAGAGAATGAGGCCTTCACCTTTGGCTATTAGTGGCAGATCCCAAAAAGTTACCCAGGCTACAATTGGTGCACAACTACTGTTACGCGTCAAAGCTGAGCTGCAAGATACCAGTGAGGCATTACAGGAGAATATTTGCTCTGATTCACAAATGACAACAATCCCTGTGGAGAGTCCATCCAACAGTGGGATGTCTAATCGTGAGCATTCTGCTGATGTGTGCCTTAATAGCCCGAGTGTAGCCGGTGATACCCAAATTGAGGATGCCACTTTGGAATTAGAAGAGGATGAGGGGGAGATTTGTGTAGGCGACGAGGGCGCTAATGAGGATGTTGATGAGGATGAGGTTGTTTGTGTAAGTCCTGCACCAGTGGCAGCAGTTCTGGCACGTGACAAGAAAAAGGCCATTGTCATGCCTGGGCATAAAACAAAAAAATCCACTTCTTATGTGTGGAATTATTTCTACCCAAATCCAGACAACAATTGTATAGCCATTTGTAGTGTATGTGAAGCCACAGTCAGTCGAGGGAGGGACCTTAACCATCTTGGAACCTCGTCTATGTTACGCCATCTAACGAGAGTTCATGGCAAAGTGTTGGGAAAAGCTGAAAGTTCTTCCCAAAAGAATACAAGCACTCCCTCATCAGCTAAGACCCTCCGCTCACCGACATACCGACGGCTACAAAATACACCCACCACACCATCCTCATCAATATCCTCAGTAGCGCTCGGAGTTAGCCCGGCATCCCACTTAAGGCTGGATGACTCCGGCACTATTATTGATTCCTCTGAAGAAAGCGTTAGTCCTGCTGCTGCTGTTGCTGCTGCTGGGGGTGAATCGTCATCCCAGAGGCAGGTGAATAAAATGAGCAGTCCTACATTTCAGCAATTAACTGTGAAACAATCATTTGCGAGGGGAAGCAAATATGACAGCAGTCACCCAGTCGCCAAGCGAATCACAGACGCCATGGCTGCAATGTTAGTGTTAGATCTGCGTCCAATCTCCACAATAAACGCAGCTGGTTTTTCACAGTTAATTGAGGTTTTGTGTCCGCGTTACAGAATTCCATCGCGACACCATTTCTCCCGTAAAGCTATTCCACAACTATACCAAAAAGTGTGTAAAAATGTAGAGATTGCGCTGAAAAATGCCATTCTGCCCACTGTTCACTTAACCACAGATATGTGGACAAGTGGAAGTGGCCAAACCAAAGACTATATGACTGTGACAGCCCACTGGGTTGGTCATTCACCTTCACCAGCAGGAACAGCAGCAGCATGTACACCACTACGTAACATTTGTCACAGGCAGGCCACTCTTTGTATCACCGGCTTCACTAACAGGCATACGGCTGACAATTTGTTACGCAAACTGAGAGATGTGATTGATGCATGGCTTATACCACTCGGACTCTCCCCAGGGTATGTCATTTCAGATAACGCCAACAATATAGTGCGAGCATTACAGCTGGGTGATTTCCAACATATTCCCTGTTTTGCTCACACCATCAACTTGGTGGTGCAGAGCTTCCTACGAAATAACCGTGAGGTGCAGGAGATGCTTTCGGTGGCCCGTAAAATTTCAGGCCATTTCAGGCATTCAGCCACAGCATGTAGGAGATTACAGCAGCTCCAAGAGCAGTTTAACTTGCCCTGCCACCAACTTAAGCAAGAGGTGGTAACTCGGTGGAATTCCACCCTGTACATGCTTCAGAGGATGGAGGAACAGCGCAAAGCCATCCAAGCATATTGCACAAGTCATGACATTGGGAAAGGAGGGGGGATGTATTTCACTCTTGCACAGTGGGGAATCCTTTCAGTGCTGTGCAAGGTGCTGAAACCATTTGAAGTTGTGACATGTGAGGTCAGTGCAGACTCTGCTAGTTTGAGCCAAGTCATTCCTTTAATTAGACTATTGGAAAAGCAGCTTGAGAAAATGAAGGAGGAGCTGAAAGCAAGCAATTCAGCAAAGTATGTTGGCCTTGTCGATCAAGTACTTAATTCGCTTCACAATGATCCTCGAGTTATTAAGATCTTGAACTCGGATCAGTACGTTTTGGCCACTGTGCTTGATCCAAGGTTTAAAACCTACATTGAGTCTTTACTTGTAAATGAGCGAGATGTGAACTTTTGCAAGGAGCTATTGCTCAGCAAGTTGGCCGCTGAACTGGGCCTCGGCTTGACGACGTGTCCTCCTTCACTTTCTCAAGCTGTTGCTCGTAAAAAATTAAATTTCCAAAAAAGAAGCAGGGAAGACACAGGGGGCAGACGAGAACAATTTAACATCTGGGCTGGTTTGAAGGATTTTTCAAAAAAATGTGTCACTTTGCCCATAAGTCCATCCAATATGAGTATAAACATGCAAAGGATGGTGGAGGATTACTTTCAAGAGGTAGTTGATATGGAAATGTCAGACAGTCCCTTTCCTTACTGGGAAGAAAAGCAGGCCATTTGGAAACCCATGTACAAACTTGCTTTGCAATACCTAAGCTGCCCACCCTCCAGTGTGTACTCTGAACGAGTGTTCAGCACAGCAGGGAACTTAGTCAGTGATCGCCGTAGAAGGTTACTTCCCAAAAATGTGGAGAAAATGATGTTTATAAAAATGAACTACATCTTCCACGAGGAAGGCCTTCACCATCCAAGACATCCAAGCACTGACTGTTCTCTAATGGCGGATTCAAGCGGCGATGAATTGATAGTCTGTGATGATGACGTACACACTGATGAGGGTGAGGATGAAGCTGAAGATGATGCCGATAACATCTTTTTAAAACTTTCTATGTAAGTGTAGGGTGCAATCTACCCCCAAAGAGGAAAGGGACTTGTGGCATTTCCATATCACATACCATCTTGAAAGGCTGCTGTTAGGGCAATTTATCCTTAAGGGTAGGGTGTCATAGACAGAGTGACCCTAAACTGGCTTTGTCCATTTTTCATAATATTGTACAGTCTATAATGGCTGAATTTTTTAGTATTTTATACAAGTGGAGGGGGGCCTAGAGAGACAGAAACCAAACTGGCTTTCTCCATGTCAATTAATATTGTACAGTCTATAATGGCTGAATTTTTTGGTATTTTATACAAGTGGAGGGGGGCCTAGAGAGACAGAGTGACCCCAAACTGTCTTTCTCCATGTCAATTAATATTGTACAGTCTATAATGGCTGAATTTTTTAGTATTTTATACAAGTGGAGGGGGGCCTAGAGAGACAGAGTGACCCCAAACTGTCTTTCTCCATGTCAATTAATATTGTACAGTCTATAATGGCTGAATTTTTTAGTATTTTATACAAGTGGAGGGGGGCCTAGAGAGACAGAAACCAAACTGGCTTTCTCCATGTCAATTAATATTGTACAGTCTATAATGGCTGAATTTTTTGGTATTTTATACAAGTGGAGGGGGGCCTAGAGAGACAGAGTGACCCCAAACTGTCTTTCTCCATGTCAATTAATATTGTACAGTCTATAATGGCTGAATTTTTTAGTATTTTATACAAGTGGAGGGGGGCCTAGAGAGACAGAGTGACCCCAAACTGTCTTTCTCCATGTCAATTAATATTGTACAGTCTATAATGGCTGAATTTTTTAGTATTTTATACAAGTGGAGGGGGGCCTAGAGAGACAGAAACCAAACTGGCTTTCTCCATGTCAATTAATATTGTACAGTCTATAATGGCTGAATTTTTTGGTATTTTATACAAGTGGAGGGGGGCCTAGAGAGACAGAGTGACCCCAAACTGTCTTTCTCCATGTCAATTAATATTGTACAGTCTATAATGGCTGAATTTTTTAGTATTTTATACAAGTGGAGGGGGGCCTAGAGAGACAGAAACCAAACTGGCTTTCTCCATGTCAATTAATATTGTACAGTCTATAATGGCTGAATTTTTTGGTATTTTATACAAGTGGAGGGGGGCCTAGAGAGACAGAGTGACCCCAAACTGTCTTTCTCCATGTCAATTAATATTGTACAGTCTATAATGGCTGAATTTTTTAGTATTTTATACAAGTGGAGGGGGGCCTAGAGAGACAGAGTGACCCCAAACTGTCTTTCTCCATGTCAATTAATATTGTACAGTCTATAATGGCTGAATTTTTTAGTATTTTATACAAGTGGAGGGGGGCCTAGAGAGACAGAAACCAAACTGGCTTTCTCCATGTCAATTAATATTGTACAGTCTATAATGGCTGAATTTTTTGGTATTTTATACAAGTGGAGGGGGGCCTAGAGAGACAGAGTGACCCCAAACTGTCTTTCTCCATGTCAATTAATATTGTACAGTCTATAATGGCTGAATTTTTTAGTATTTTATACAAGTGGAGGGGGGCCTAGAGAGACAGAAACCAAACTGGCTTTCTCCATGTCAATTAATATTGTACAGTCTATAATGGCTGAATTTTTTGCTATTTTATACAAGTGGAGGGGGGCCTTGAGAGACAGAAACCAAACTGGCTTTTTCCATTTCTTTACATATTTAACTATAAGTGTAGGGTGTAATATACATTCAAAGACGATGGCTGCATTGCCAATATGCATAGATGGAGAGGAAGACAATCTGTTTTGTGTGTAGAATAGGCCTACCAACGAAGAATTAAACTGTTTTTTTGGATGATTTATTACCTCAACAATTAGATTACTTGTCTCTAAAACAGTTGGAGCACTAAATTGGGTTAATTTAGGCCCAAAAACATGGATTTTCCAAAAAAATAGCAAAACAAAACCAAACAAAACCAAAACCAAAACCAAAACACGCAATGGCGGTTTTGCAAAACCAAAACCAAAACCAAAACACGACGGTAATCCAGATCCAAAACCGAATCCAAAACCAAAACACGGGGGTCAGTGACCATCTCTAATATAATCATTATATATATATATATATATATATATATATATATATATATATAGACTAATAATAAACCAAATACTATCTGCTCATAAATTACAGTGTAACGGAACCAATATGAATATGAATTATATAAATAACTAAATGTTGTAGTGCGAGTGTGTGCGTGCGTATTTTACCGTGCGATCGCACCATTCCACGTGTTACGTGGCGTACGGATCGCAATCGCATGGCAAAACAATATTAACCAATATACTTTCGTTCATCCAATTATACGACTTCGACACTCTACACCATGCAATCATTAATGACTCTTGCAGTAATTTAACAGTAAGCACTAGTTTTCCATATCTTGGGATAGTTAACTTCTATTGCCAGTTTCTGATGAGCTATGCTGTTTCCCGATCCCAGGGTAGACGACAACGAGATTCGGAACATATTTACAGAGAAGGCCCTATTGAAGTTGGCTGCAGGAGCACAACTCAAGACCAGCCATTCGTTTTATCTGCCAGGAAAGGTATGTGACATGCACTGAAATATTGTAGCATACACATTTATAACTTGTATCAATATCTTCTAAAAGGTGTAAAACTACACACCACATAAAAAAACAAAGTTCCTACAAAAAATATTAATACAAATATATTGCTTGTAAACTGTGTCATATATTTGTCCTTTGTTAAATTACACGAACATTACCTCACGGATGCACAATAGTAATGTGAAGAGTTCTGGGTGAAAATGCATGTTGCTACACTGCATACAGCTTGTAATTGTGATGGAGAGCAGGGGCAAACGCAGGATTTGTAGAGGGGGGTTTCCACACCACGCCGCCAGTGGGTGTGGCTATAATTTTAAACAGTGCTTGGCTGCTGTCCAACTCTTCCTATCTCCATAATATACATGGGCAATGCTGTGTGCACTACTGTTAGGTGCACGCAGCTCTCCCTTTTCAACCAGAGCTGTGTGAAGCGGGAGCAGGGTCCAGCCACCTCAATTATACAGTGCCCCAGGCTTGGAGGGGGGTTACCAGGCACTAGGAACCCCCCCCCCCTTCGGTTTGCCTATGGAGAGGGGTGGGTAAACTGCACCTGTTGACCGCACACAGTAAGGCTTATTTATGAACGACAAAACATGCAGACACGGGCTATTTTTTCTGGTGCAAGTGCGCCTCGTTGTCTACCATGCGAAATTTCAAGGTGCATACCCATTCATTATTATTACCATTTTTTTATACAGACGCCAGCAACTGCGAACAAACACTGCAATAAAACAAGAGTTAATAACAAACAGACAAAGTGGTAACATGGTTTAGTATGGCACTTCCTGATCTGCTAAACTCCTCCTATGGGCGAGTACAAACTTTAGCACTCCCCTAGAAGCCATCATTGTTGCCCACATATCAGCATGGAAGCATGAACACAATCATGATATCACAAATACAACAATGACTCTGCAAATTTTCACTTTTGCACAGTCATAAATGAGCCTTATTGACGCCAACCATTTTGCGAGCTGAATTCATGACAATGGAGCCATGAGGTGTAATATCTTGTAACATGAGATAATTTCTCATCCAAACTATTTTATGAGGTTAATAATTAAATGATCAATTTAACTAGGGATTACAAACAAATTGAATACAGACAAAAATACAAACTAACAAAAAAAGACGCATATAATACTGAAACCACCATCCAAAATAGCATTTTAAAATAAATACATTTAAGAAAACATAGAATCATAACATAACCTAAAAACATTAATAAATAATTGATCAAATCTCAAAGAATGACGTAGTCCTGAACACCTGTAAAACTCTTAAACCATGAATAGGATGGTGCACACATCCAATTCTTTATCTCAAGTTAATATTGAAATATCTGTTTAGAATTATAGACTCTTATTTGGTAATGGTATTTCCAGACTTCAATAACCTATTTAAAAGTTTTCAATTGAATCCTTCAGTCCACAGTAAACTGTTTGACCGAGGCACCAATAATGTATCCAATCCCTCTATAGTCATAGAGTTGTCAATTATATTGTACTTTTAAAAACATAATCTGCACTTTTTAATGATCTCCAATGAAAATAAATATAAGTGCTGATTATGTATTTGAAAGTACAATACAAATTTGAGGTATTTAGCATGAAAATGGAAAAATAGATACATAGTGCACACCATACTATAAAAATGTATTGTCTAAAGTGTAAAAAAGTCTCATCTAAATTATTGTTGAATTGCAACTTATTAGGAAATAAATACCGTTCTCTTGTGTAGGGCAGGGTCAATGCTTACAAAAAAGATTGAAAAAAAGTCCTCCAGGGTCAGGGAATTTAAACTGAGAACGTTGTTATTCTTAATCCATTAAAACAATCATTGTGCAATGTCTTTCAAAAACATGATTGTAGGAAATAAAATACACTCACAAAAGAGCTCCCGATTGGGTGAGATAGTGACTTCGATAGTATTTGTGGAGGTAGTCTTTTTAATCTTTTAGCCACCTGGTGCAATTTAATGGTAGGACCGTCCCATTTGCCTAATTGTTGGGCAGTGATACAGTGGAATACACAAACAACACACACTCACACACCCAATACGCACAATGCAACGCACACTCATGCACTCATGAGTGGCAATACAATCACTCTGTTATGACCCCGCCACGCAATGTCCAGGAGACTCCCAGATTTGGGAGTAACATTCTGGGAGTGTAGGCACGTATAACCTGCGTAAAAGGGGGTGGTATCACAAAGGCAGGGATAATTTGTGTTTGTTAAAAAAGTAACAGTTTGGAGAAGAGATGAAATGGGTTGGGTACAAAATTTCGATGATGATAACCCCAACACTATTTACCCCGACATTCTGATCACAAAACTATTATAGTCGACATCTTCGTACTCCCTACTGTTGAAAAGTTGAATTGCAAGTATTTCCACCCATCCAAGTGCAACATTATTATTGGTGGTGTTAAGGGGGCAATGCAAGTATGCGCCGGCAGGACAATATAGAACGATTACTAAAAACTATTGCCCTGCCGGTGCATACTATCATTGCCCCCTTAACACCACCAATAATAGTGTCACGTTTACAACGTACGTCGGGAATACGAAGATGAAAGTAGTGTTATGATAGTTGTAGAAATGACTACCACTGAGCTGAAATACTGTTAAGTAAAACTATAGCCACGCTATAATTATTAAATACTAGTAATTTTATTAAAAAAGCATGATAAAAGTACTAGACACTTTTGCACTTATGGAAAACTATAAATATGATGTCAAGAGATCAATGCCTTTTATATATTAAGGGATTCTCCAGTTCCCCAAAAAAATATTTACCATCATGTTTTCTAAGAACAATGAATTATGCAATATTGTACTAGCATTAATAGTTCTTCTGTAACAACATAACTACTAAATGATTTGTTTATATGTGTATCCTGTCTACATCAGAGTGCCAGGGCATTTCTTGGGAGTTACCAGTAGAAGAAACTAAATATCCACAAACTACAGCAGAGCTGGGACAGCGTATAGAAGAGCCATGCAGTCACATGAAATTGACATTTACTGACTTTGTCCTGCATAAGATGCTAGGGAAAGGAAGCTTTGGAAAGGTAACGTTTCACTATTTATATAGTACGTATGTATTGTTATTACCGATGGTTGAAGTGGCGGAATGGATAATGTAAGCTAATAGAATTTGATAGTTTTACAATCAAAGCAGTAGGAGTGATGATGGTATAGCTTACCAGCAATTTCTACAGTAATAGTAATAATTTCTAAAATACAATGTTTTGGAAGCTATGTTGTATTTTTATATGAATTGTTATGTATGGTGCTCCTAAGGTTGGTACAATGCATTGCCGTACCCCATAGCAAAATTCAGGTTGGGGCACAGAGATGCATTTCTTCTCTCTTGGGCCAAGCATGCACATCCCAGAAGAGGCCTTTGCTCTGCTCTTTTTGAGACAGGGGGGGCGGGCATATGGGGGGAGACCTGTAGTGGCTGCTCCCCCTGCATCCACTATAGTTCTCCCTTGTACTCAAACATTGTGGCAAAATCGTATAGACTTTTATCTATTTATTTTGGGACCACTCCATAGGTGACTGAGGTGTTATCACTTTAAAAAGTCATTTTTGCTAGTGGCCAGCATCTGGCCAGCATGGTGGCACAGTGATTAATTTTGTTAATACAAAGCCCTTGAGCCAGGGGTCTTATTCTGACCAGGGCACTATCGGAGTGGATTTTGTTTTTTATTGGGTGTCTGCACAATTTTAGGATTGAGACTGTCTCATTGGCATCCAGCAGCCCTCCCCTGGCCATAAGTTCTAATGTGTAGATGAAGAGGTCACGGTGAAGTGCTATATAACACTTTGATCAAATTGTTAACTAAAAACTTTTTACATTTTCCCCCAAAATAATTAGCATTGTTTTGCCTATATGTATATAGTTAGTTATATTCAGGGTTTTTGCCCCTTTAAGTAACTCATACCTGCCAATCTGATTCATTTTCAGTGTCTTATTAATATTCTCATTTGCTAAAACCAATGTCGCAATTCTTTAAATCATATTAAAACGTATAACCACTGTATTTGTAGGTTTTCCTAGCAGAATGGAAGGAGACAAATCAGTTTTTTGCAATGAAAGTGTTGAAGAAAGAAGTAGTACTCATGGATGATGATGTTGAATGTACCATGGTGGAGAAAAGAATCCTTTCACTTGCCTGGGAAAATCCTTTCCTGACACATCTTTACTGTACATTTCAAACAAAGGTAACATCAGTTTAGCAAAACAGCATTACCAGGTATATAGGTATATGGTGTTGATGTCACTTGATTACAATAGTCACAGAAATCCTCTTACTTACAATTTGACACCTAGGGTTCTATTTATTATAGGGCGAAAAACCCAATGTCCGGCTAAAACGTGTGTCTCGCTAGACATAGGGCTTTGCCCTATGCATAAAGGGGTAATTGACGGCAATAGCTCAGTGCTGTTGCTGGCCCTCCAGTGGTAAGACACTCTATCACCATCTCAGCATGGTGATAACTGAATAACAGAAGAGAATGCATGAAAAAATGCTTTATTGTTAGAATACAGCATTTTTTCAATGGCTTCTAAATATATATACATCTTTTATTTTATCTTTTAAATATTCATTCTTAGTTTTTACTATATTTTTCTGGCATCACTCAAGACTTAAGCTGGATTTCTAATAAGCGGTGATAGTAAACCAGCCCTGTATTAGTAAATATACCTGCTAATGCTCTACTGAAGTGTAAATAAAGTTTGTTTATGTGTGTACGTACATATATATATATATGCACATAATATTATATATTGTGTAATATTATATATATAATATCTCTACAATATTACAAAGTTGTTAATAGTCTTCATGTGCCAGGGACCATCACAGTTAAAGATTTGACCTTGGAAATTTTGTCCCTAACAATGATTTCCTACAATTTTTATGTTGACCAGTTGCACGCCCTGTCTAGATGTCAGTATGTATTCTTATTCTCAACTGTAGACAGCTACATGGTACATCTTCACTTACTGGATGCCATTCACAGTATATCTATTTAGTCTGAAAGCATATTAACAGTAATATAAACATACTATAATCATGTCCAGTGATTATATTATGCTAGGGAGGGGAACATTATTGTCATATAATCGACCAAAGTGATCCGTATATGGTGCTAATAGATGCTCAAAGTCAAAAACTCTATGTAAATCTTAGCTGCTATTAGATTAGTTATTTATTCCCTCATTGATCCCCAAGGGGGGTGGGGGGGGGACGGTCACTAAGGCATTGTATTAAGTCCCAAATTTCAATGCTAATTGAATTCCTCCCTTAGGGCCTGATTCATTAAGGAAGGTTAAGTAAAAAAAATTGAGTAAGTAGTCTCCTGGACAAAACCATGTGACAATGCAAGGGGTGTAAATCAGTTTTCTATTTTGCACATAAGTTAAATACTGCCTGTTTTTTCATGTAGCACACAAATATTAACTTTACATTTCAGTGTACAAATAAGATATCAAGTATTTGTGTGCTACATGAAAAAACTGACAGTATTTAACTTATGTACAAAATAGAAAACTAATTTGCACCCCTTGCATTGTAACATGGTTTTGTCCAGGAGACTACTTACTCAATTTTTTTACTTAACTTCCCTTAATGAATCAGGCCCTTAGTGTGAAAGTAGCATTATAAACTTTTGCTCTTATTTTAAAAATTAAAAGTACTTTTCCGAGTATATAATTTATTCTGCAAAGCACAACTTTGTACAAATAATGTGAATGAAAGATGTTTTTCCTATTATCACTACAGTAATACATTTCTTAGCCCAGTGAATAACTGCACAAACCACTGAGTTTGGCTTTATAAATCACCTAACACTTTGCGCTTCATTTAACAGCCAATTACTATTTTGTCCTTTTGCCATCGAACACAATTCAATCAAAGATAGTGTTTAAAAGTCAAATGGTAAAAATATGAGGCATAGGAAGAGGTGCTGACAAAGTGTAAAGATGTTTAAGCCACCTTTAAATTCAAGTGTCGTGCTGGTTAAGAATTGATTCCTGGTTCGCTGTGACCTTGCACCCAGCTTGATGTTCACGCTGCACATGAAAGCTTTGCACAAGATGAGTGACTCTGGCAGTCTATAAGCCTTTCATGCAGTGAAGAGTGGCAGCATGTCTACCATATTCCATTACATTAAAGGCTATTTGTATGGAACAGCAAGCTTTCCCAAGGAAGTGCTCAGCAATGTGTCTTAGATAGCACATACAAATGTTATTTTTAGGCAGTAAGCCCTCTGAAGAGAGATTGATGTATTTGCATTGTAAAATGTATTTTATTCGTTATTATTTGTTATACATATTGCAATGTGTAGTCGGTATTTCATGTTGCTTGTATTTGTATGGTTTCTAGCATTTGGAGACAATTTACCAACAGATTCAAGGGATATTTTGTTTTTGAGCAGTTACAGCTATGTCACATGCACTACACTGTAATCATAACTGGACATTAAACCTCACCATCATCACAACATTCATGATGCATGGACAAGATGTTAATAGTTATCTAGTATTTTTAAAGGGTTTTCCATATTAAAGTAATGAATACAAATATGTGGCATAAGAACAGAAAAAAGTTAGAAAGACAACGCAACGCATATAGTAAAAGTTGAAGGTCATGTATAAGTCAACAAATTAAAATGATGTGAAGGTGGATAACCCATTTAAATATGCACATTCAATAAATCTCTGAATATAGAATAAGATCAAACATTGATGATTGCTGCCAACATACAGAAGAAGAGATGGAGTAGCCCAACTGTAAAGCGATGCAGAGTACGCTGGCAGTAAACAAACGTTGACAAATAAATACTATGCACTTCACTGGTATTAGAAAATAAAGATATTATTAGGGACAACAACAGATCTTCAAAATTGGAAATGTGAAAAACTAATATAATAAATTCACAACAGCAACATAATAATTATACATACCTTATAACAACATAGTAGTAGAAGACATAGTGCTAGAACACAGTATCTACAACCTTCCTTCTTTCTCTCTTGCAGGAGAACCTGTTTTTTGTCATGGAGTACCTCAACGGTGGAGATCTCATGTTCCATATCCAAAGCTGCCATAAGTTTGATCTTGCCAGAGCAACGTAAGGAGATGACTAAATGTACTTAGTAACTGTCTGATTTTCAGCTGTTTACAGCATTGTGTATCAAGACTTATTTGCAGCAGAACCAATACTAACATGCAAGTTTCTGGCGTGATATTTAGTTACCATAGGACAAATCTGTCACCCTCACTCTGCAACTCTATATTGAAGGTATCCATCTGTGTAAAGTGGTTTGCAATACTTTAAATAGCCTTGGAGACAGTTATGGTAAAATTAAACTTTTTTGTTGACATTTTGTGTTAGCATGATATTAGCAATAGCATTCAGTTGACAATAAAACAGTTTATACTCCGTGAGGCTAACAGCTTGTTTCAGTCAATATTCTGTTTCCCTAGAGAAATCTGTTTTACATTCAAACAAAATTACTTGTCATCAATGTGTATTTATTGCTACTACTCTGAAAACTACAACTAATAAATGATACCGCTAAATATCAGAGTGTTTAGATGATAACAATCACAACTTTTAACTCTTTTTATTCACTGTCTTATTTACGTGGTTACATGAATTAATCCAAACGGTACCATAGATTCAAAAAAATGTTTTATATTTATATAGAATTCAAGTTAATCATTATCCGTTTTTATTTCAGTTAAGCTGTGGGGAATAAAGTGTATAGATTAAGCAGAGTTTTCCTATGGTTAAGGGATAGTTTTGTAACATCTAACTTTAGGGTAGAATATGCTGTATATTTCATTTCCTTTTTAATGAATTTGTTCTTTGCTTTTTTTTAGTTTTTATGCTGCAGAAATTGTTTGTGGTCTCCAGTTTCTCCATTCCAAGGAAGTGGTATACAGGTAACATTCTATTTGTAATATAAAGCATTTATATTTTTTATCTAGAGCATCACACCCACAGATTTAAATATCAGTATTAGTGAAAGAAGGGCCTGAAAATGGACTAATATGTATGGTTGCATTTCCTTAAAAAACATCTCTGTATTTAACAAAATAAAGGCGGTGTCAAGCTAGAGGAGTGATAAATAATCTAATTGTAAACATATAATACATTAATATGACTATAGAATAGTTGTCATATTGTGTACAATATATTTATTCAGCTGATTCCAAAGATCAAACAGCTCTAACTAAAATAACAGCGTCAATATGAGTCATATGTTAGTTGGGGGCTCTGAGCCACATCTTATCCCAGAGTGGATTTCTGCCATATGGTCTTTTAGCTCTTCGGTTTACCAAGTCGGTAGACATAGATGATGGGTTAGAATGGATGGGCTATTACAGCTTGTAAACTACTTCAACTTCATGTGATTCCATTGGATATATAGTTTTCTCCACTTTTTTTGTGCTAAAGTTGATTCTTTATCTACTTTCTGTTGTGCTTTTCAATTTTTGTGAATGAAATAAAACTTAATAGATCATTCATTATTGACATAACTGAGGTTTCTATCAAATTGTAAAGTACATTTATTTAACTATAAGCTGTTGCACTATGTTTCAGAGACCTGAAGTTAGATAATGTGCTCCTGGATATGGACGGACATATTAAGATAGCCGACTTTGGAATGTGTAAAGAGAACATGTTTGGAGATGTGAAAACAAGCACTTTCTGTGGAACTCCTGATTATATTGCCCCAGAGGTGTGTACTCTGAGCTGTGCTCTGTAGTGCACCAGACCCTATTCTGTGCAGACATATACTTTATGTAAACATACATAAATACACATACTGATAGTATGCATAATCTCCCTGTACAGTGTGAAAACAGGGGTAAGGACAGGGGCAGTTTGTGGAATCCGAATGGTAAATGTATAGCAGAATGAGAACTATCACAGGACAATCACATGGGGTTTGCAAGTGTTCATGAGTGTATTCCAAATCATTAAAATGCCACATCACATTTTTTATATAATATTTACCTAAATATAGTATTAATCCTGTCCTAGATTAGTCTACAAATTCTTAGCTCCTTTTGGACATTATTTCTTGGACTAAGGGTAGGGTAAACATCACATAAATAGATCATAGCTGTTGACGGTAATAGTCACATATAACGGTATTAAATGGTCATCCATACATTTGCCAGAATATTAAGGAGATTAAAACCCATCAACGGAGGAAATCCTTTTACACTGTTACAAATCTGAGCTGTCATGAGTCTCTTTTCTGAGCAAATAAACATTTAAAAATGTACCCTATAAGTTTTGCTGTTGTCTGATGTTGCTTTGGGAACAAAGCCTTTTACTTCAAGATGAATTATAACCAAGGGAGATATGCCCATTTTGTTTGCTGAACTTAAACACCTTTCTTCTGGTGGTCCATGGTGACAAAACCCGAAATATACATTGCACAGTACATAGACTCATGGATGAAGAATTGATGATGTTTTTTTAAGAAATGCATAAGAGTTGCGATACATGTAGTTGTGTTTTTCAGAGACTCTAGTAACCAGCTATCCATCTCTGTTTTCTATTGTAGATTTTACTTGGACAAAAATACAGTTATTCAGTTGATTGGTGGTCGTTTGGAGTACTTGTCTATGAAATGTTAATTGGTCAATCTCCATTTCGTGGCATAGATGAAGAACAATTGTTTCAGTCCATACGCATGGATGACCCATTGTATCCCCGTTTTCTCAGTAAAGAAGCGAGAGATATGTTAGTTATGGTATGCACAGTTTTATCATTGACATATACCCATTTCCACATCTATGTATTTATTTTAATGGGAACAAGTGTATTGTTTTGTTTCTGTAGTTAAGTATGAGTTTACCAGCAACAATGCAAGATACTTTTAGTATAACACTTATTACATAATAAGTTATTAAAAGCTTAAAGCTTGCAAGTTAGTACAATATTCAAGAGTACTATAAAATTCTTAAACATAGAGTTACCTGGTTAAATATATCAACAGTACTTGGACTTATGTGCTTATTTGAAGGCTATTTCACGGTCTCCCATTCTAAGAGGATATACAGAAAATGCTCATTTATGATGTTTTTGGAGCCATATGGGTGCCATGATATTTGTTGAAGCTTAACTTATGACCACTCAATTGTGCATAAAGTTATTTTTTTAGTTTTAAAATGTTCATACCCTTCAGGCATTTGAACAATTTAAGGGCACTTTGTACTATTCTATGCAAGCCTAAAGATGGCCACATGCACTGCAATATTTCTTTTTGCCAACTGGCCCAATATCATAATGTGAGCAAACCCAAAATTACCAATCAAAATCGCTTGGATCATTATAAAATCATGCTGGACAATACAGACCACTACTGGCTTTTGTGCAGTCCTCAGCAGTAACATGCGCAGTGTGTGATCTCTCATCCCAAGCTCTGAACAGCCAGAGTGTGGCCTGATTGGATAGACCGAGACAGGATCAGCCCGAATGTGTCCAGCTTTAATATTAATGTACAATGTAGAAACTAAACAGACCCCTTTGCATCCTCATTTTATTATTGCTACATGAGAAAGTACAAGAGCATATATTTATTTAAAATTACATATTTACCTTTTGAGTAATTCAAATGCACATTTGCCTTTATAGATTATAATAGTCCATGCAACCTAATGCAGATCGTTTGAAGTCATTATTCATTCATTTTTCTAAGGAGAATTTAGTATATTGGAGTTTCAGCATTAAACATCTGACTGAAGACCAACTGGCAAACATGGGAATCATATTATCATAGTAGCTTATTTACGAAAATACAGTTTACATAGAAATGTTTTTTACGTAACACAAACATAAATCCCCAGACATATATATCAATATTTAATAGCTGATGTTTAGTCACCTCATTTGTGGTGAGTATTATTACATTCTCAAGAGATTCTTATTAACTTTAGCCCAAATGACATGAATGTAGTACTCAGGCAGATGGAACCTTATATTTACAAAACAAAACCAATTATTCTGTTATCCATGCGGTGTTTGTACAACGTGGACTTCTCCAAGGACTGTATCCCAGCACCATCTCCAACTCACAATGCCAATCACTGTGCTTCTTATACATGACTGCAGGAGGAATCATTTCAAAAAGCATGGTACACACAAATCAATCACTGCATTCTTCCTCCTGCAGTTATATAAAGTTATGTTATGAGAAGGGGGAAGGGTCATAGCAGTGCCAGAGGCCTCATTCAGCTTACAACTATCATATTCGTTTGTAAACCTAAACTGATAATTGCAAACAATACTATCTGGTTTTTTGGACATGTAAAATTCAAGCCCCTTAATGTAAAAGTGTATTTCATGTAGACATCAAGCACATTTTTAAAATACAAACACCAAACGAGTGCAACAAAACACAAAGAATATATTTCACATTTATAAAAAGGTTGCACTAATCCCCCAATATACCAACCTAAAACTAACGATACCTACAATTAAGCGTCTTATTTAGAAAGTATAATTATTATAAGGTTGTTAAGATTTGAAAAACAAATTCAAGGGGAATTTGTGGTGTAGGTTACAAATTACACCCATTAATGTATAAAAACAAATAAAGGATATCCGGCACAAAACTCTCAAACTGCAGCCCTCCACAGCAAGGGTTTCATCCAAATAAAACCCAAAGACAAAATGCAAATTACAACAATATGGTGCAGATGGCACTAATGAAATATGAAATAAAATGAGAAGTATACAAATAATATATGCAACACATATACATTTAAAAAACATATAACATGTATATGTGTAAATAAATGAGAACAGATGGATAGAACTTATATTGTATATTCCTCTATATTGTGAAGAAACAATATTTCCATGAAATGGATCACTCATGTCTATATAGAAACACAGCTTCAAGAGCTTTAACATTAGAGGATTAGACTCCACTGATATATACAGTGTTGACTTCATTTGCAACTAGAGTTGACATACTGCTGGGGGAGGCTTTAACGCCTTGCACTGGAGCCTACACTTGACATAACATTTCAACTGGTATTTTTTATATGTATATGTTGTAACATATGTAATACATATGTTAAGTAATATAATTAGGAGGCACTTGCATGACTTTTCCTAATTTTAAAGACTTTATTCCATAAAAAACAGAGGTTGACGTTTTGGGCTTCATACAGCTCTTTACCAAGACTGGATTTCAATTGATTATTGTGCTCAGTGCCCTTTTACAAACCTGCATTGATCATATTTGCATACTTTAGCTCTTTGTCAGAGAACCAGACAGAAGACTTGGAGTGAAAGGCAACATTCGTCAGCATTGCTTTTTCCAGCAGATTGACTGGGAAAGGTTGGAAAAGAGGGAAATTGAACCACCATTTAAACCTAAAGTGGTAAGTCCAATGGCCAACTTTCTATGGGCAGCATGGTGGCTTAGTGGTTAGCACTTCTGCCTCACAGCACTGGGGTCATGAGTTCAATTCCCGACCATGGCCTTATCTGTGTGGAGTTTGTATGTTCTTACTATGTTTGCGTGGGTTTCCTTCGGGTGCTCCGGTTTCCTCCCACACTCAAAAAACATACTAGTAGGTTAATTGGCTGGTATCAAATTGACTCTAGTCTCTCTTTCTGTCTGTGTGTGTGTATATGTTGGGGAATTTAGACTGTAAGCTCCAATGGGGCAGGGACTGGTGTGAGTGAGTTCTCTGTAAAGCGCTGCGGAATTAGTGGCGCTATATAAATAGCTGATGATGATGATGACCAACCTGCACTTCACCTATTTTATGCAGGGAAAACTCTGCGGCGCTGGGAAGGAGAAGGTTATATTAGGATAACATTGTTCAAAAGTGGACAACGCCTTTAAGATCATTTTTAACTTTAAGTACTCAACATGTGCAATATATGATTATAAATTATATATTCGTACGCTGGAAAAAACGTATGCATGAGAAAGCACATTTACGTGAATATGTTCATTCAGACACATCTCAAGATCGATACTACTGCACATCCCTAGATTCTGCGCAAGGTGTCTGGAGTACCAAGTGTATATACTTTAGCTCCATTATAGCTTAGTATAGAGATGTGACTTGACAGCGTTAGCAATAACTGCTAAAGTCGTATTGCCCTATTTGTACGCAATGCAATAATGAATTGATGTTTCATATACACAAGAGAGAATAGTGTCTAGACCGTTATTAATAAATGCGAAAGTCTCTTTTTCGATATAAAATGTAATTACATGCAAACACAAGTACATATATAAATTAAATTCAATTAAATACAAACATCTGTTGTTTTATCCTTTAATAAATCAAATGGGAATGTGTTTGACTGCCATAGTCTATAGAAATAACAGTTAAGTAATGAGAATAGATTGTCACAACTTTATGTAATATAGCGGCCACGCCAATTTAAGTATCAGCTAGAGGGGTCAATATGCAATCAGCCAATCAGGAGCAGCTAGTTAGTGCTGCTGAGCATCATCATTATTGAGTATCATTGCACCTGCACCCACAAGAGAAATGGTACATATGCTTCTGCATCCAGGTCTACCTTTGCTGCAATTATGTGAACACTCGCGTAGTATACTCGTCCTAAGCTTATCCTCCCCTTCCTTTCTCAGTTCTGCTACTACAGTCATAAGGAATCATAAGTGTAAGATGCGCCAAAATCTGCTTACGGATGTATGTATGTGTTTTGTACATATACGTAGTACAAAAATGTGTGTCTTACAGCAAAGAATTTCCATACGTTCAACTCTACATGAGCCGCTAACATTCCCACTCTGCCATCTGCTAACAATAGATCTAACAGAGGAAGCTGGAGACTGTAAGGGCTTCAAAATAAAAAAGATCAATCCCCCCCTCTCTTTCTTATTCAAAACTAACATGATTCAGACAATGCATTTATGTGTTTGTTAATTATATGTTTTTCTTTTTCCCCATCAGAAATCTGCGAGTGACTGCAGTAACTTTGACAAGGAATTTTTGAATGAGAAAGCAAGATTATCGAGTACAGACAGAACATTGATTAATAGCATGGACCAAAATATGTTCAAAAACTTTTCATTTGTGAACCCAAAACTGGAAGCAGTCATTTCTTGAGATGATCTAATGTTCATGGATACAGTAATGGATTTGCATGAAAACATTTATGTCCAATTATGTTTTAACTAAGTCGCTCTATAATGTGCATATTCTGCCATCAGGAAACAATTCAACTTACTGTAGGTAAGAGTAGACTACATTTTGAAACCATGAGAGAAATGGTGGTGATAGGAATATGTTTTAAAACTCTGTGTGCAAAACTCTATAGATAGGGAAAGACAAAGCACTTGTGAATCAAACTATCAGAATCTTATTTATTATATATCCAACGATTGGAAGGGGGGCATTAGAGATGAGCTTTTGATTTTAATGGTAAAACGGGTAAAACGGTTTCAAAATCCCATGAACTTCTTATTTTAATCTTTTTGTAAATGTATTTGTAAATGAATAGAAATAGATAATGTACTATATAAGTTAGCTTAATGTAGTATGGTATTTCCTTTCTTTATTGTTATGTATGGAGGTTTCCAGTAACTGATATAATATTGTGATTGTGATTTACATCCAATAAATCATCAAACTGTTTTGTACACCTTGTACCATTTACTTTATCCTAATATAGGATGCACCATTTAAAAAGCTGAATTATCAGCAAGCATGTCTTAAGATGTATAGTGTAACCTTGTGTAACAGTAGAAAAGAGTGTATGTACAAATGTCAGTGGTAAATTTTCATTTGCGGAATTGTTATAATATTGTAGAATAAAATAAAAATATTTAAATGCCTAAACCTGTGGCTCCGAGTCTGTATGTGGGTAAATTATTTGGGTTCAATTTTGCACTAATCCAATTTATATCAGCCAGTAGTTACCAAACTCATTTGGGAAATTGTATTATTTACCTTGATGTCCTATGGAACCAATTAGTGAACAAGTTACTAACCCCAGAGAACTGAAACAAACACAATCACCTTTATGTTTTTGAGTGACTAATTTGGGTCCTAGCCACATAGGGGCCCAAGGATAAAGATTAAAACATGTGCCTCCAAATCTGATAAAGGATTATTTTACAACAGAATCAGATATTCAGCTACTGAGAATACACAGAATGTGTGCGTATATATTCCACAGATTAGGCAAAGTATTTGGTGTATTGTTTTGGAACTAAAAAGATCTTGTTGGGACTTAGGCTACAAACACACTGGCATTTGTAGTGCATGTATTAATGCATATTAAACCGCAAACAAAAATTTATGTAAACTGCATTTTGTTTAGGTATGTGCTTAATATGCATTTACAAATACGTTCAATCTACATTTTTTAAACATGCATCTGTGACAAAACAAGAAGTTATATTGGTCAAGCCAAATCCATGTAAAAACACATGTGTGTAGATGCGTGTTAACCACATCTCGTTGCCTTTACAGTGGCTCCTATTGAATATAATGTAAATTTTCAAAGTCGTTGTTGCACAGCAGACACACTGAAATGAAACATAAAGTGTTAAAATAACGCACCACAGCACGACGCACAAGTTAAAAACACATAAAAATGCAAATATATATGGTTTTATTGGATTTTTATCGTCCATTAAAATACTTCTTAACCATGATTGTTTTTGCAGCCTTAAGCAAACAAGAGCTTTTGTGGAGTGTCTTGGAAGGGCCAGATCCAATTTGTTTCTAATTCCATTACTGATAAGAACGCAAGCATTAAAGTATCATCTTTCCTTTTTATCCCATATCAAAAAGTAATCTCATTATCCAAACCCTCCCTCTCATCAGACTTGTCAACGACAACACCCTACAGCTTAATTTCTGTATGCCACTGATGCCCATATTTCAGCTTCAACACTCTGATCCGATGTTGTCCAAATAGAAGCTTCAGTGTGTGATTAGTTCACTACTCAGTTGTTTTCTATCTGGTTATATTAATTAACACTATTGTCATGGAACATGCCGCACAGCAGAACCAGAGGCCGGCTGGGGAACAAGGAGGCATCTGCCCCCTGGATCGGTCCCATAGTGGGCTACCTTGGCCTGGGTCACTGGGCCACCTGCAATTTTTCCTTTCAAATGTTCCTAATAGGCTGCTGAGCTGAGTCTCGTCCCGCTGGGCTACACTTTGCCAGCCAGTCCCTGAGCAGAACACATCAAACTGCGTATACAGGTTCCACCAAATAAATCTATTTAGATTGGTTCACTATAAAGATATATAGTATATAGTACGGATTGATTTTGTGACATCAGAGTGTCTTTAAGTCACCTTCGTCTTGAGATCCTTAGTATTAAATATCCTGGCCACTGACTTGGAAAAACCGCAGCTGACTTCTGCTGCTCTTCCTTGTCAATTATGAGATAGATGGGCAGTAGAAGTGTTTACTTAAATACACCAATTAAAGTTAAGGTAGACAGACATATTGTAAATGCAATTGTACCCCCTTTTGATTCTGGTTCCTTCAGAATATTACTGAGAGTGTTGAGATCTGTTAGTATATGCCTTGCTCCTTTTATCTTCTGAGTTTATGTTCAAAAGACAGAATTACAACTTCACATTTTTTTGCTCATTCATTGTGTAAGCAAATGTCTCCTTCTACAAATGTGCATCAGATAATAAATAATAAATAATAAATATCAGTGTCCTTACTTTTGAGCACTGTCATGCTGGAGAAGCTGATCAGAGGGGTAAAAATCAAGATATTTAGTAATACTAAAAATGCTCCGAGGCCACCAGCAAACCAGAAATGCCATTTCTAGTCCCCAAACCCTGAGGCTCATTATTTGTAATATCTTGTCCTGCAATACGAAATTGTTTTTGCATTTGGGCACAGTTTGAGACACATTTCTGGAGCTAGGCTCATTCAACAAAGAATGTCTAGCTCTGCTTAATTCCTACCATCAGGATGAAAAGCTTGCATCCATATACACACACACACACACACACACGTTATATTGGCATACTTACCTGTATAAACATGCTTCATTGTACAACAATAGGCACAAGATGTCACAAAAGGGGAAGTAATGTCATCTGCACCACACATACGAATCATTTGCAGCTTTGTAAATCACATTTAGGGGTAAATGTATCAAGCTGAGACTTTTCCAGGCGGATTTGAAAAGTGGAGATGTTGCCTATAGCAACCAATCAGATTCTAGCTATCATTTTGCAGAATGTACTAAATAAATGATAGCTACAATCTGATTGGTTTTTTAAACCCGCCGGAAAACTCTTAGCTTTATACATTTACCCCTTAGTGTTAGTGTTATCTTTTCCTTGGCTCTTGTAAATTTGGGATTTAGTATGATACAAGTATTGTCATAAAGTGGATATTATTGCAGTTATGTAGGTACTTGAATAGCCTTATTTATGCAAGTAAAGAAGCATGCACAAGGTGATATAAGTATATTTTTACATTTATAATTATCAATGCAAAATCGCATGAGAAGTTCAAAAATCCATGGGAAATCCATTTAATAAAAAAAAAAGCCTATGTGCCATACCCAATTTGCCCGGGATGTAGGTATACCAGATCGGATGGCATATTACTGGAAATCACTTTTGGCCCAAATCTTGACTTTGCAACTTTTCACCATTGGTTGGATGGACATTGAATCTGCAGATTTAATAATTTATAATATTAGGGCATTGCTTTAGGACTTTAGGGTGCATAGACTATTTGCCCCCCAACCCATTTACATTGGCCTCCTTACATATATGGCATGCATTTAAATTCAAATATGGCCTAATACCCCACAAAGCAGAACGACCAGAATGTGGGTACTATTCTTTTCCACCTGGAAACTGAAAGAGGAGCTTCAGTGGGTTTCCCACAAATTGTCACATATTAATGGCCTCTTGACTTCCAAGGGACTTTACACGGGATTCAGGTTACCTTAAGGAAAGAATTTCAGTATCTTAAACTGCCACCATGCTCCCAATAATAATTGGTTAAGGGCATTTACCTAACACCCACAAGGCATAAGGGCCTCATTTTGTTCTTTATGCAGACTTTGTGAAATCCACTTAGATGATGACTTAGGAACAAAACTTGTGCGTGGAGCTTGACTTTGTATACTGGAAATTATTGCTGATTAATGTAGTGAGGTTCGAAATATATGATTAATTTTTGAGAATAAAGCAGTAATTTATTATCCATACCCGATAAGAACAAGTTATTTTCTACATATTTTGTGTCAGTGGATTATATCTATTATCTTGTATAAGTTCCTTATTTAATATTTCATACATTTTCTGTAGAGGCGGAAAATAGAGTTCTGTTTGGAGGCACTCTAAATCCACACTGGTTTTGTGATCAGAGGACATTAATTTAAAAGCATATGTTTATAATTTACATAAGTAAAGAAAAATGTTTCAACTCATATTTCTCCTGAGAAAAAAATTTGAATTAAAATAATAGAGTGATCAAAAGTAATAGAAAATTGTGTGAAAGTTTTAAATCGGGGAGGAAATGACTTCACCCCTTAGGTCCTTAATACTTAGTATGGTTCTTCAAATTCAGCATCCCCAATATTATGTTGTTAGATATTTCAGTATTATAATAATAATAAATCAAAATATTGGGTAGTTTGCTTTATTCAAAAATAAATTGTTTATTAATTTCCAGGATTTACATGTAAATAATTTATTTATTCATCATAAAGTTTTTTTCTACGTCCTCATTCACTAGTTGGAGATCTTTTATTGTTCTTTAAGAAATTGTAGACTTTATATAGCTTACTCCTTTTAGAGAGTGAGATGCGCTAACCCTACAATGCGATTTCTTACTTTTTCTTAATTTTGACGTTTTTTTTATTATTGTTACTATCAGCACTTTGTTCCCTTTATAATATACTCTCACCGTTGCTTTATACTGTTATTTTTGCCCACTTGGCTAATTATTGTGCTGCTATAATTATGTAGCTAGATACTCTATTAACACCTCCAGTAATTATGAGTGAGATCCTTATGGAGTTTTGGGGGCCTATTGATTAAGCCATAAACCATGTTTAGGCATTTAGCCATGTTTAGGTTTAGGCATTTCTAAGTTATACTGCTATGTAACAAAAGCCTAACGCAGGAGATATTATAGACATCTCCTGCATTAGGCTTAGTTTCGCATTAGACTACAGTCCCCATAATTTTCAATGGTCTGGGGCTATTTAACAAGTTCCAAAAAGCATAGCTTTTCGGAGCTTCAGCTCGTTCGTTAATGTCATCTGAAGATGGTGTTAACCATTCTACCTTATGGGGAGATTACTGCGGTAGAGAGCTCTTCGGATCCCTCACCGCAGCCTTCCTGCTCTCCCCTCTGGTTACTATTGCAAATCAGCTTTGCGCATGCGTGACTTAAGCCACACACTACCACACTTCTAAGGTAAGTCATCGCCGGGACAGCCTCCTATCAGACGCGCTGTCCCGGCATGATTCTTTTATAAATGCTTACCAAAAATCATCTGTCATTGTTGCGATGACAGATGATGATTAACGGAGAAAACTCTCATTAATTAATAAATAAGTCCCTTGATCTTTTATTTGTACCATAGGTTCATATCATAAACCAAAGACGAAAAAATTTATTATATATTTCACTCCCATTCGTTCAGGTCCAGTCAGCTCAGTATAACATTTATTTCCTTGATATTTGCAGCAACCTTATAATTTATTTGTTAATCATCAATTTTTATTTTAGCTTTTTACAGCCCTTTAAGTCACTTTTATTGTCATAATGAGTTCATGCTCTGATTTTTGCCACTCTGCCTTATTATGCAGCTAAGAAATTACTCTACTTCCCCCTCTAGTGGTTAAGAATAAAATCATAGTGGAGTTTTAATCATTTAATTTGTATTATAAATCCATGTCCAAAAGATTTGCAATATATATTTTTCACTCCCATTCACTAAGATTCAGGGGTCTATGCATCAATAAGATGCGGTGCAACTAAATATGCATTGCTGCAAACCACAGAGATGAAAATGTATGCACCGCTGAAATTCACAATGCCAGAGCTACTCTAGGAGCCCCGGCAAAGTGACCCCTGTACTGCGAAGCATTTCTCCTTTTTACCAGCAACCTAGTGCTGCCTGTGAAAGGTGGGAGTGCTGGCACTAGGGCAATAAGTCCTTGATGCATTCTGCGATGGCCATTTAATGGAGAAAACTATTGTTTTCTCTGTTTTAATGGCTCATCGTGCTTTGATGCATAGACCCCTCAGTAGGCTCCATATGACTTATTTTTTACTACCACTGTAGTTCTAATCTTTGTAATATATTGATTTCATCCAGTGATTCAGTGTTCTCATAGTAAAAGTTGTTACTGCTCTTCTCAGGTACCTAATGAACATTAATGGTCACCATTCATATTTTATCTGACAATCCTATGTAATACTATGTACCTTTTACTGTAAATCTATACTTTCACAATACTTCAATCTTGAGATATTCCTCATTGATTTGTATGTATACTGCACATTTTATTATAATTTTCAATACATTATTGAGTATTGCAAGTCTCCCATATTACTTTTTTATTTCCCTAAATTACTTAATGCCTGGGGTATGTCTTCCTCCCATTCCCTGTTTTTTATATTTGTACTGCAGATATCCCATATAGTTTTATAAATGCCTTTTCTGCCATCCAGTACCTTTAGTCTGCCCATTCATTTTGTGCCACATGAGAAATCTATATTTGTAATATCTAATTTCACCACTGTACTAACTAAGCATTAATCGCCATAACTGCATCCTTATAATATGCCCTCCTGAAGTATGTTTCACAATCTCTTTTGCAGGTTCGTATTTCGGCGGCAGTGTTGTACAGCAGGATCTTCCTGTATTATTTAAAATTATGGAAAAATCTAATAAAAATAATAAAAAAGTAAGATTTCTATATAAAAAAAAATTAAGGGTATAAATGTTTTTTTAGAATGCAAACTTGTTCAGGTCGCTATTCATTTTTACATTTTTATTGAATTTGTGCAAAAACAATATTTTAAAAGGCAATTTTGTTCAAAAATTAAATTATGAAAAGTTTTATTTAATTGGGAAACTTCCCCAGTGCAACATTTGAAAACATATAAAAAAACATCAATATACATAGGGGCCAATTCAATTACTAGAAGTGCCCCAGAGTGCCTCTGGAACGGTTGTGAATGCACTCCGCAGCTAAACAACATCCCAGATTATTCCTCACACCCCATAGAGGTGCGCAGGAAAATATGGGATGTTTGGTTATCGTAGTAACCAAAACTGTGCACAGCCGGACATCGCGGTTCAATCTGCTATTAATTGAATCGGCACCATAGAAACTCTAATTAAATTAAGTTTTGACTTATCGGTATTTGGTATTTCTTATAAAACAATTTCACTTTTTTCCAAATAACCCACAATATTCTTTAAAAGTGTGTATTAGGAACATCTCATTTTCCATTCTATTTTTCTTTGTTAGTTGCTCTGTACGGACTGTCGTCAAAACCATACAATTCATGACAGAGTACAGTAGAACAAACGCTAAATATACCTCTAGGAACAACTATTATGAAACAAAAGACAGTAAACAATTTCTAAGGTGTGTTTAAATCAACCTGAACCATCAGACAATAAAACATCTTTTAAACCCAAGTGTTTGATATACATCATTTTTTCTATGTCTATGTAGAAAACAAATTTCCCTTTGTATTACCTAGTGAATGTCCTATATATCTGCACAGTGGCTTAGTGGTTAGCACTTCTGCCTCACAGCACTGGGGTCATGAGTTCAAATCCCGACCATGGCCTTATCTATGTGGAGTTTGTATGTTCTTCCTGTGTTTGTGTGGGTTTCCTCCGGGTGCTCCAGTTTCCTCCCACACTCCAAAAACATACTAGTAGATTAATTGGCTGTTATCAAAATTGACCCTGTGTGTCTATATTAGAGAATTTACACTGTAAGCTCCAATGGGGCAGGGTCTGATGTGAATGAGTGGAGCTATGTAAATAAATGATGATGATGATGATGGTTGGTTGAGTATATGTTGCTTAGAGAAAAGTGGCAGTTGCATGATTATAGGGTGCTGTCATCAGTGGAAACAGCCAATAACAATTCTGGACTCATTTCTAGTACATCCTATAAAAGCAGTCATGTCCAACTTACAGCCTTAGGGGTATATTTACTAAATGGCGGGTTTGAAAAAGTAGAGATGTTGCCTAGAGCAACCAATCATATTCTAGCTATCATTTATGTAGTGCATTCTACAAAATGAAAGCTAGAATCTCATTGGTTGCTATAGGCAACATCTCCACTTTTTCAAACCCGCAGTTTAGTAAATCTAGCCCTTTAGTGTGCCTTGACTGAGTATAACAAAGTAACTGTTAAAGGGCTTAGCCAACAGAGTTCCCTGGTAGGGCAGTGTCTACATGACCTGCACTGCCTGGGAAGAGAAGTGCCTGAGGGAAATATGTCCATGGTTTATGCAACACTGCCTTGTGACACTACTGCAACATGATGGTCTACCTGAGATTTTGGAACTGTGGTGATCGATGTATGGATGATGGGATTGTGAACCTTAACACTGCTCTAGGACAAAAATGTATTAGTCAAAGTGTGAGGACAAAACCATTTTATTTAATTACACTCATTTAAATATGTATGTAATATTATTCCAGCACTTTATTTAAAAATACCTAATTTTATTATTGCCATCTAATCCTCAAAATGAAATATAAAAGGTACATCTATTTATATTACAAAGTGATTTGTTACACATCTTGGCCATTAGATGGTACTATATGACCACTAGTCACAAAATTCATCATCTCTTTGCAAACCTATTGTGTACTACAAACTAACATATGCAGCTATTATGTTTAAAATTATTAATATGTACTCAATTTCCTAACCGTTATATTTATTAACATTAACAACCCTTACAGGGGCGCACGCAGGATTGTCAGGATTGCCTCCCCCCCCCCCGACCCAAAAAAAAACCAAAAACCCACTAGAGAGAGCTGCGGGCGCATGCGCAGCAGCTCCGTTTCGGCAGCGCTGTCCTATACAGCAGCCGCGGCGCTGGCAAAGAAGTGTCCACGGCGGTGCTGTATACACAGCACCGCTGCGGACGCTTCTTCGACAGCGCCGCGGCTGCTGTATAGGACAGGGCCGCTATGGTGGGCACTAAGTTAGCACGGGGGGGGGGTTCTGGAGACTCAGAAACCCCCCCTGCGTGCGCCACTGCCTTAATGTAAATCTCTCTACCCTACCTTCCCTCATGTAGAGAATGTTGAAGAGGGCGGTATGGACCATAATAGATATAGAGCCTGAAATGCCTTGGTTTTGCATTGAAACACCTAGATGGTCAGCCCTGTGCACAACTACTCTTAACTGGTTTTTGCATTGCTTGCTTATGTAGTCACCCAATAGTTAGCAAAGACCCCTTTCACTTTGACAACTCCTCGAGGTAAATTTATCAAGCTGCGGGTTTGAAAAAGTGGAGATGTTGCCTATAGCAACCAATCAGATCCTAGCTGTCATTTTGTAGAATGTACTAAATAAATAACTAGAATCTAATTAGTTGCTACAGACAACATCTTCACTTTTTCAAACCTGCAGCTTGATAAATGTACCCCCTCATCTTGGTCAATGCTAGATTCTGCTCTTAGACACCAACTTGCAAATGTATGCAATTTGGCATAAAATCTAGGTACATGGTGAGATCAAATCTTTTTTTTGCGCTTTCTAAATGACCTCCTTTGTGCGCAGGGTAACAGGTCCACCTTAGTGGGTTGCACCTGCCCCAGTGAAAAACAAAGCAATAAACCAACAAGCTTTTAATTACTTTTAATTTATTTTGTTGCATTCTGCCCTTTACTTTAAACTTTTAATTAAAGTGCACCTGCCGTGCAATTTTGTCAAACCTAACATTTATAGTACAGTCAAAGTAAAGCCAAATTGTTATCAATAGGCACACACTTTGGTTTTATAAAAGAAGATATAAAACTGTGACATTCCTTCTCTTGTGATTCCTTAGAGGTAGATGTTGTAGTAGGCTGACAATTCTAAGCATGTTCTTGTGCACAGGATGATCACATTGTCATTAATACTCATGAATATTTATAGCTACCTTCATACAGGTATATAAAAAGTTTAATATAGAAAAACCATATAGCTGTAAATGTTATTATTGCTTTATTGCTATAGGCAACCTAGCTATTTGAATAGTTTAGGGGCAGGCAAGGCTCTAGAAAATATGTTTTTAAAACTGTCCCAAGTCTATTGCCATAGCCATATTCTCAAAGTTTATTCAATTGTATTATTATTATTATTATCATAGCTGCAGCGCAAGACAGTTGGGGAAACAGGACATAGACAAAACAGGTAGATACAAGCAGCGGGCACGCTGGGCAATTGCGCAGGGACCCCACGGGCATAGGGGGCCCCATAGACAGGGCTTGGAAGAGAGAAAAAATAAATCTCCCTCCCTCCCTCAGCCCCTCCTCTCTGCTGTGGTCGCACTGAATGTCATCAGGCTCGTCATTTTTAAGTGAGAAACGCATCGATAGGAGCCACGACGGAGAAGCAAGGAAGAAAAATAACAGAACATGAGAAAACAGAAAAGAAGAAAACAGACGAGAAGAAGGCGATAGAAAGGTAAACAAAGGCGAGCAAATAGCAGCATAATGTAGGGCACAGAGTGTGAAATAAGGGAGAGATTAAGTGGGGCAAATAGCAGAATAACTAAGGATACAGAGTGTGAAATATAGGAGACAGATGAATGGGAGCAAAAGCAGCATGGAGGGCACAGTGTAAAATAGGGGAGACCGGAGGGGAGCAAAAGCAGCATGGGGGGCACAGTGTGAAATAAGGGAGACAGAAGGGGGGCAAAAGCAGTATAATGAAGGGCACAGTGAAAAATAGAGGAGAAAGAAGGGGAGCAAAAGCTGCATGGAGGGCGCAGTGAGCAATAGGGGCGACAGAATGGGAGCAAAAGCAACATGTTTTTAAATGTTTAAACACTGTTTTTGCTGCAGGTAACAATAAATATAAGCTAAATTTTATCAATAATTTACATTTTTATTCCTGTGAGTGGTTGTGTAGGTAGGGGCCCCAGTGCACTACTTTGCCAAGGGGCCCATAATACTGTTAAGATGGTCCTGAATACAAGCAGGGTATAGCACCTGGAGCAAGTGCTTCGGGTGCTGGAGGCAGTGTCTGCCCGGCAAGGATCTCAGACGCTGATCATGAGTTGAGCAGTGCTGCTCAGCTCACTGTTCAAACAGTGTCACAGCATCCCCAGTGGGGGTGGTCGCGCTGAGACTGCAGCTCTTGCCTGAGTAATGGTGTGACTGTGCCGTCACACCTCTCCGTCTCTGCGCTGTGTGTAGTGTATCCCGGGAGAGATGACGATTCTCCTTCATCTGCTCACTTCACTAAATTAGAGCCGGCATGTACGGGTGCAGGGGGTGGGGCTTTGCCAATCGCATCATTTCGGCCCCACCCCCAGTGATGTAATGCTTTACGTCACTGGGGGCGGGGTCAAAGTGACGTGATCCATGAAGCACCGCCCCCTACGCCCATACACCCATCGTTCCCTCCAGGAACTCCCGAACCCGGCCAACATAAGGTTGGCAAGTATGGTTTATATTTTCAACCTGTATTTGTGTGGGTTTCCTCCAGCTGCTCCTGATTCCTTCCACATCGCAAAAACATTCGGTTAGGTTAAATGGCTTCTGACATATATATTCAGTTCAGACTCTGCCGCATGGTAGGGTATATAGGCTATAAGCTCCAAAGGGGCAATAGTTGATTTGAATGATAAATATCTGCACAGTGCTGCACAATATAATGGAATTATATAAATAATAATAATAATAATAATAATAATAATAATAATAATAATAAAAAACAAAACATATATAATATTCTATCAAGCTTTATTTTAAATTATTTCTGTCTTCATCCTCGGACATGTTAGTTGCTAAAATCCAATTAATTGCTTAAGTCAGAGTAATTTCCTTTAAGTGGTCTTTATCAAAATCACCACAGGATTCTGCAGAGCTGCAGAAGTGTATCTTCACTAGCTGCAGCCATGCTGAAAAGAACAAGGCTACAGGGGCATTTCCTGTAACAAGTGGATGGCAATAATAGAACTTCCACCATACACATACAGCATACATCTACAGATTAAATTACTAATAAACAAAAAGTACATTGACATCACTAATTTATGTGTAATAGACAGCTCCTTTACTGTCAGTGTAACCTAGCTAATCCCCTCTTTTAAATAATGTGCCCCCCTAGTAGCTATTCTAGTGAGCATCAGACAACATCACCCTACACTACAGAAAGTGTTGAAAGTCCAGAGATGGGGTGGGAGGAGGACTATGGCCAGCTCTCCCCATCCTGGTTTCATTAAACACAGGGGTACTTTCAATTGATGCAGAAGGTTGTTAATACTGGGATACCCATATTATTCACATTACTTCACATTTGATCTGTAGCATCCTACTTTTCACTGTTTGGAGAGGTGGATTGCTGTCAAATCAAAGTATTTCTCTGTGGTGTTTAAAAATAAAAGCAAACACACATTTGCTTTTAGATTACTTTCAACCTCCCCCCACATACTGGTTATGCCCCTTCTACAGTGCTCTTCTGGGGTACCATGCTCTTGCCTAGGGCACCATGGCTCCTAGTTATACTTCTGCATACAAGGGAGACACAATAATTGCAGGCCTGTAAACAAAGAGTAGGGAGGGCTTTGTTCATGAGAGAACTTACATTCTAATTGAAAGAGGGCTAGTTGGAATGAAGTGGGTGAAGTCTCGTTTTGTTTTTATAGCCTGTGATCATGTCCCAAGTACAAAAGAAAGTGCAAAACCAAAAAATTGCCCAAGGATGTAACAAGCTTAAGGTCCTTCTCCAAAGAGGAAGGGCCTCTCTATTCCCAACCTGCAGGTGGTTACAGTAGACAACAGAAACAATTCAGCGTCAGACATGGCAAAGACAAACAAGGACAGGCGTGAGACATTAGGTAGAAGACCTGCCCATGAGAGCTTACATTCTAGAGGGAGGGGGTAGTGAGAAACAATAGGAGCTAAAGGGACATTAGGTTTAGCAGTCCGGTGGGAAGCAGAGGAGGTGGATGTTAAGCAGTCGAACTGGCAGAAGGGTGGGTTGAAGTGGTGATAGATTAGGTTGAAATAGGTGAGGGTTTTGGTGTGGGAAAATGGGGAAGAGGGGAATAAGGGAGGAGAGGTAGAAGGGGAGTGCGGAGAGAAAGATGGTGCATAGTATGGGTAGAACAACATGGTAATACAGAGGAATAGATTAGACCTACTGAGAATTTAAAGGAGAGACAAGGTTTGCAAGTGGTTTATTAAATCAGAAGTGATCTTATCACCAATGCTAGCAGATCAGCAAGGAGTGTCCATAGCAGGTGCTGGAGATGGAAAGTTACAGGACTCACTGAAGTGTTGGATTTTGTCCTCCAGTAAAAGTGGTATCAGGTAGTGTTCTCCTCCTTTTACCTCCTGTTTATCTCTAGTATAACTCTGAATTATGATATATTAATCCTAATACACTTTGAACTAAACACACTCACTAGCTATGCAGTCAACACTAGCTGGCATCCACTACACACTGATTATGTATGGTTAACAAACACATGTGATCAGTGACTTCAATCAACCCCCAATAAAAGTGAAATAACAGCTTACCATTTATTAAAAAATAATCACTTTATTAAATTCAGTTCTGCCACTGGTGCAAAATGGTATGGATAATTACCATGTATTAAAAAAAACAATAGCACCTACATAGAGCTTTCAATAGAGAATATTTAATCATTCACATTCCTTGCCCCCATATATTTTACAATCTAAACTATCTGCTATATATCTCACACTAGTAGCCACATAACATGAATTCTCCTCCAAAATACCAGCCAGACCCCCATAACATTAACACAACACACCAGAACCAGTCCCCCTAATGCCAATACTCACCTAACATTACCCTCCCAGAACCAGTTTTCACATAACATTAATCCCCCCCAACACCAGTTTCCTCATAACATTAATCTCCCCCCCCCCAACATCGGTCCCTAAATAACATTAATCCCCCCTCAATACCAGTTCCTAAATAACATTAAACCCCTCTCCCAAAACAATTCCCTGCATAACATTTATCCCTTGCAACACTAATCTGTACATAGCATTAATCTCATCCAACATCAGACCCCACATAACAATAACCCCCCCAACACCAGAACCACATAACCTAAATTCCCCTCAACACCAGTCCCCATGTAACATTGATTCCTACCAACAGTGGTCCCCACATACATTTATAACCCCTTTCCCCCCAAAAAACAGTCCCCACATACCATTAATGCTTTAAACACCAGTACCCACATTAATACCCTTCACCCCAGTATATTAATAACCTGTCCAACATACTTACCTGCTCTTTAAAATGTTGTGGGAGGCAGCTTCCTCTGTCTTCATCCCAGTAGCGATTCAGCGGGGTAGACTCTGCAGTACCAAGTGAGGGAGGTGGGAAGAGGGGAGTAGTCGAGAGGGAAGAGAGTGGCAGGGGCAGGCTGGGCTGGGGGACAAGGGGGCATCTGCCCCCTGCGCTGGTCCCATAGTGGGCTGCCTTGGACTGGGTTACTGGGCCATCTGCATTTTTTTCCTCTAAGAGTCAAGTCTTGCCCCCAGGCTAAAATTTGCCAGCCCTCCCCTGGAGAGTGGATCAACGGGCTGATCCGCTGCACAGCTCTTATAATAAGGTGGGTAGTATCACAAGGCTGCAATAGATTGTTAATTACAGATAAACAAACAATAGGATATACTGTATAGTTAGATAAATATATAACTTCACTACAAATAGATAACATACACGTTTTATACAGTTGCATACTTGCCAATACTTACCGGACTAGTAGAGATCTTAACCTATTGCATACCCGTAGAACTATAGACGTGCGCATGTACTCAGATGCCCCCAGGACTTATCTCTATTGTAGTAGAGGCTTATCAGAATAACCGCAGTTCCAGGTAGAGAAACTGGAAGGCTGGAGGCGAGAGAACCGGGGACAGGCCAAGGTCATGGATTCATAGCCAGCAGGAAGGTCAGGGCACAGGTCAGAGTTCGGGGCAGGCAGCAAAAAAGTAGGTCCGCTATTCAAGCAAAGGTCCGGGTCACAAGTAAAATAGCGAAGTACAATTTTCAGGCAAAAGCTCAGGGCTACAGGCAACCAAGCAAGGTCCAAAAGTACAGGCAGGAGAACACGCGAAAATGTCGGAGACAGAGCAGGTCAGCAAGCAACACAGGCAGTGAACGCTATAACCAGCAGGGAGGCTAAACCTTCCCTTTCTTAAATACTTAGAGCGCCCAATCAGAACTAGGGAGGCACAAGGGGTAGTAGTCAAGCCCATGAGGCTACTAATAAATAAATAATGCTGTGCGCACGCGCCCGGCTGTGTCTAACGCTGGAGCGTGGCGCTGTCAGGATGAGCGTCCCGGCTGTTGCCATGGTGATGGCTGGGACTCAAAAACGAAAGTGACGTCCTGGCTGTTGCTATGACAGCTGGGACACGACTACAGTAGATGAGCCCTGGGCACCGCGGCTCGTAACAAGCACGAGTGGTTTGCCAAGGGCCTCTAACAGAGGAATTAGCTATTCAACTGATAGTCTGCAGGTAAAGGCTGCAGATAGGGTTACACAAATTTATAGCCGTGCATCTAGGTTAAAGGTATACAGGTGCAAGACATGTGCGACAAAGGAAAAGTATAAAGTGTGATTTAACTTGCATGGTGGAGGTGGTTTGGATATGTTTTTCCTTTACAACTGACTGGGTGTGTCTGCAGTGAGACAGATCAAACAGAGCACCTGAAGAGTCCTCTTTCTTGAAGGACCTGATGGGAGTGTCACCTGTCCATCAAGCTAGGGGGGAGGAGGGCTATAAAGTATTTAAACCTGTATTGTGCACTTGTGCAGGGTGACCAGTGCCAGCAAGTGGAAGGTGTCTAGACCATACTTGCCAACTCTCCCGCATTGTCCGGGAGACTCCCGCATTTTGCGAGAGTCTCCCGGACGAGTGTGGCAATCTCCCTGATAGGAAGGGGGAAAAATTTAGTTTAAACGCCGCGATTCACCCGGAATCGCGGCGTTTAGCCCCGCCCCCACTGTAAAATGACGCGATTTGCGTCATTCCGTCACGGGGGCGGGGCCAAAATGACGCGATTTCGCAGCCCCGCCCCCTGCACGCCCACGTCCCAGCCGGCATCTCCCGGAAGAAAAAAAAAAAATGTTGGCAAGTATGGTCTAGACTGGAGGATTGTGTCTGCTCAGTGTTAGGTTTCCTGGTGTCATCTTAATGGAAGTGTATGCTGTTTTGCTCTGATGTAACAATAAAAGCATTGTTTTCTCAGCAACAAGTTCATGTATGTATCACCAAAGGGGTGCTCGTGTCACACACCATATAGAGTAGGATACTATGCCATCATGTAGCATCTGTCCTCATATCACACCTCATAGTCTCTGCCCAAGGTATTCAGAGACAGATGCTACACTAAGGAAGACCTATGACTCAGATAGTTTATAAAATAATTCCAAATGTGCCATTTTATTAATTTGTGCACTATAAATTGTGCCCCATCATGAAATATTAAGCGTTGCCATCCTCATAAATAAATTACGTTAGCCCCATAACAAAATACTTACATTATCCCTTTAAGAACATTTTAACTTATTATTGCCTCCTTAATAAATAAGTATTGCTCCATAATAAATAAGTCAATATTGTCTCCTTTCTGTTCTGAAAAGCCAGACAGATCAAACTGCATGCTGTCTCACCTGTCAGAACTAAACTGCTACACATTGGATTAGTTAGTAAATCCTGCAGTTTGGAGCTGTAACTGCATGTGATGTCTAGTGGTTTGGAAACCGCGAAAAATAATAGTAAATGTAGAAAATTTCCTCCAGAATCTTGATGGCCGATAAACACTATTTGAACAATCTAATTTTAGACCACTTTCTTTTATCCTTTAATACATATATCATGCTCCAATAGCAACTGAAAATGGTTGGTGATGGAACCAATATTTTGATAATATGTTGGTAACCGTTTGACCTCTTGTAGCCAGGACATGATACACTATGTAACAGGAAGGATTTAGATTTTGTTTCACTTTAGTAAAGCATTGCAGACAGTTTCATCATTTCTCCTTTCAATGAGTTTGTTTATAAAAAAAGAACAAAACCACAAAATATAGACATCTGAAACTCATGTGCATACATAATGCAGTGTAAATTTAAATCAGTACATACTTACAATTATTTCATCAGGTTTCATCAGTTTCTAAACAGAATAGACACAGATAAATACTTAAATTTAGAACAGACACTAAAGCACATTTCGTTTGAGTCACAGGAAAAGTATGCCAACCTCAATGCTGGAACAATGCTCTAGGCAAGTGCAGAGTGTGGGGGAGTACCCGTCTGGAATCCCCACTCTAGAGCAGACATGTAGAAAGGGTGTTTTAAAAAAAAATGTAAAACTGATCTATTAGACAACTATTTGTAACACTACTGGGGGTAAATGTATCAATCTCCGATTTTGTCAACTTGCGGGAGTTCGGCGAGATGACAGCTTAAATTTAAAGCTGCGCTGCCTTGTAAAGGGTAAATGTATCAATCTCCGGTTTTGTCAACTTGCGGGAGTTCGGCGAGATGACAGCTTAAATTTAAAGCGGTGCTGTCTTGTAAAGGGACGTTTCCCTTTACAAGGCAGCGCCGCTTTAAATTTAAGCTGTCATCTCGCCGAACTCCCGCGAGTTGACAAAACCGGAGATTGACACATTTACCCCCTGATGTCTTTGCACTGGTGTCATTAGCAGTATAAGAGAGCCTGTACATTAATTATTCCAAATTCTTTCACCGAATACACAGGAGGGATAATGTACAGGATGAAAGAGGTGGTGCTTTTCTTCTACTGAAGTGTTCACCAGCGCCGTTTTATAACCTCAATAGTACAATATCAGCTGTGAATGGGCACTTCTTGTCATTTTTCAGAGTGAAACAATTCCATCTATAAGTATATATTTATAGGATACCTTATATTATGCATCCACATTTTCAATAATACAACTTTATTCAAAATCAGTTTTTGTGTTTATTAATTGTCTACATGTTGGTATGCAATGTTTCAAAAATCTCACGGTTGAGGAGGGTTGGTTCCTGCCACTGTGAATCTAGGCAATGCTTACCTGCATACCTACACATGTAAGTATCACAGTGAAAATGAAAAAAACAAACAAGGTTCTACTGTATATGCACCATCCCCCAAACATGCTCGCAAGGGAGCAGATAGAAATGTATCATCAGCAAGGCCAGTGCAAGTCTTGGGAGTGCCATGGTTGGTGCCATCCCACCCCTGCCCCACTGGGAATTGGTACCCACATACCTGCTGCTTCATATCTTAGCAGGCAGGGGTGGAATCCTCGGCTCCTTAGAAGAGTGTAGAGCTTGGCTGTGATATCAACTACAATGTTACAGGCAGCAATTTCCATGTAAGAAGCTGCTGGCTGCTTCCCCTTCATGTCAGCAGCAGCATGTAAGGAAAAAGTAATTGCATTTGAACCCCATGGTTTTTAAAGGTGCAGATGTTGCCCCATTTAGCAGCCTTTGCTCCTAACTGTAAATGACGGCCATCCTGTACAGGTTAGATGTAGCAACAAGTTCAGGGGGTAAATTTATCAAGCTGCGGGTTTGAAAAAGTGGAGATGTTTTCTATAGCAACCAATCAGATTCTAGCTGTCATTTTGTAAAATGTACTAAATAAATGATAACTACAATCTGACTGGTTGCTATAGGCAACATCTCCACTTTTTCCAACCTGCAGTTTAATAAATATACACCTAGGAGTCAAACAGGAGCAGATTTATACATCAAGTCCAAAAAGAGGTACAATTTGAAAGGAAAAATAAAGTTAAAGGGGATTTGGATCTACAAGGCACACTGTCCCTCCCAACTTTTGCTATTCAGGAGGTATACCGATGGATGACTTGTACCTTTTATGTTTTAGGGAGTGTACTGAAGTCCTTGAGTCTTTTACAAAAATATTAACAATGCAAAAGTGAAGCAAGAAGCAGTTTATGATATCCCACAACTGATTTTGTGGTGCATGGATTTGTAATGGTTACACTGATACCAATATGTCAACTACCATAGCAAGGCTAGTTGTGGGCTCACCTTTAGTAGACCTTTCTTTCATAGAACTAAATATGTTCATCAGTACTACGTTGTCTCTAGTACTTGTGTACGTTGCTACAGTTGTTGTCCAATATGGTTAAAACTGCCAACCAAAAAAGGGTAAAAGTGGGACGGACGACCAAGTCATACATAACAGACAAAATGGTACAAAATCAGCAAGTGAAAGTGTAAGAGTGGGTACACGCTACAGTTGAAGCAATTTTACCAATAACAGGTAATATCTGTACCTTTTGCAGAAAATCAGTCTGTCCCTGATGGTTTTCCTGGAGAGAAGTGGCTTCTTTGCTGGCATCCTTGACACCAGGACATCCTCCAAAAGTCTTCGACTCATTGTGCGTGCAGATGCACTCTCACCTGTCTGCTGCCATTCCTGAGCAAGCTCTGCATTGGTGGTCCCCCGATCCCGCAGCTGAATCAACTATAGGAGACAGTCCTTGTGCTTACTGGACGTTCTTGGGTGCCTTGATGCCTTCTTCACAACTATTGAACCTCTCTCCTTGATGAGCCGATAAATGGTTGATTTAGGTGCAATCTTACTAGCAGCAAGCCTGTGAAGCCCTTTTTGTGCAAACCAATGATTACTGCACGTGTTTCCTTGCAGGTAACCATGGTTAACAGAGGAAGAACAATGATTTCAAACACCACCCTCCTTTTAAAGCTTCCAGACTGTTATTCTAACTCAATCAGCATGACAGAGTGATCTCCAGCCTTATCCTCGTCAATACTCTCACCTTTGTTAACGAGAGAATCACTGACCTGATGTCAGCTGGTCCTTTAGTGGCAGGGCTGAAACACAGTGGAAATGTTGTTTTTGGGATAAAGTTTATTGTCATGGCAAAAAGGAACTTAATTGCAATTCATCTGATCACTCTTCATGACATTCTGGAGTATATGCAAATTGCCATCATAAAAACTGAGGCAGCAGACTTTGTAAAAAATAATATTGTGTCAGTCTCAAAACTTTTGGCCATGACTGTACATGATTTCAGATATGTGCTCTTCATCTGGTCCAAGAGCTGGGTAGTCGTTTAGAGAATGACAGCATAATATTAATTTGACCACTTATAATGCTGACTAGCAGTGCGGCACTCATTTGACAAACTAGATATAAATTCAGCAAAGATTCAGCGCAGCATTCGTTTAACCACTTGTCACACTAATTAACCACCTTGTCGAAAGATAGACAGGTTTGACTTTGAAGCTGCTGCTAATTCTGACAACTATCATATTTTAGATGACAGATGTGCACTGTGCTATATAAACAAGAAACATGTAAAATGTACTATAACCATACCAACCAAAGTTTAATAATGTCAAAGAGGAATATCCACTGCTGGGGTAAACAGAAGCACGTTTACAAATGCAAAAGGCGAGGATACCCTTTCATTTGTGCCAATATTTGAGAAAAATATCTTCGCCCTGCTTCTGCCTCCTGCATGGTCCCACCTCATCTTTACTGACGGGAACCTCTCACAACTGACAACCACAATAATTACTGTTCAGGAGCGACTGCTTAGCAACCTGTACAATGTCAAACTTTATGCCACAACAAATGCCACCTCCAGGTATTCTACTAGCAAAGGCTTCAGAGTGCTATAGGTGCTGCATGCTGGAAGATGATGTATTAAAAGTTTACAGGGGACAGAATTGACAACAGTGCTAGAAAATTGAGAATATTTTCCTACTCTGATTGTAGCATTTAACCCTTTGCCTTCTGCCCGCTTCGGAAAAGGGCAACCCACCCGGAGATATAGGAAGGAATCAAATAATATGGGTAAAACCATGCAGAAGACTACAGAAACCATGGAACTGGGCAGAGGAATATTGAAAGGAAGTAGTGATTTGATGTGTTCTCCCTGTTAGGGATATGTAAGGAGGAATCAAGTAAAACAAATACAGTACAGCGATCTCAAGTACAGGAGGTGGGGGAGGTGAACACAAGAGATGAACTAGGAAGGAACTGTACAGGAGAAAAAGGGAGAGCGAGAGAACAACTGAACTGAGTAGTGACAGCTTCCCCTGACAGTCCACTGAAGGAACCCACGTGACACTTCCAGACACCAGCTCCTCCAGTGATAGGTAAATATTTAAATTGTTGTTCCAATTCTGCAGAGTGCATACACACTGCAGAATTGGAAAGACATTGGTCCATTGTTGAACGAGATTTTTAATTCAGTTTAAAAACTTCGCTCAACGATATGATGTGCTTTGGAACAATAATCGTTCCTCATTTCAGAGCACACACTGCTGTAATATGGAGTCAAACGGTCATTTATCGTCTGATTGGCCCAATAATCTGCTCAAAAAACTGCTGAAAACACAGTGTGAACCCAGCCTAAGTCACTAATGTAAGGGCAGGCAGCAAAGAACAATAGTCTGAAACAAAGTGCTGCCAAGGCCTGGACTTACATAGGTGCACATCAATTTAAAATGCAAGGGCATGTACCACTAAATGCTTGGAACAGAATTTTTCATTTTTAAACTCAGGATGATGAGCAGAGTAGGTTGTTCCTTATGTATCATAAGAGTTGAAGAGCTTTTTTGGGGGAGGAGTAAGTTGTAAAGAGGTCAACAGTCACCGAAGATTGGACAAACTCTGGACACATTTAGTTGATGTTCATGATAACAACTTTTTCTCTTACAGCTCCTGTTCCTGAAGCTTTTTTATAGTTATAAATCGGTCTTCAAAAAGATATGGATGTGAGACCGAAACATCGACTATAGTATAAAGGAACTGGATTGAAAATAAAGAATAATCTATTTGTTTTAATTGGTGATTGCCCTCTCTACTTTTTGAATATACAGCTGCTATGGAAATGGGAGCTATTGTGGAGGACCCCAGAGGAGGATTTACTTGAAGATATGAGTGTAGTCTTTTCCAATCATATATAAATAATATATCTTACTGTAATGCCCTTTTACCCCTCTAGCTACCCCGCTGGGGCTCTTGCCTGTCATCTAGCTGTACTTTGAGCTTCTGAGTTACTGTGCTTTTTGTTAACTGTTCCGTGATGTCTCACCCTGTACTGTATTTCTGTCTGTCCCTGTACGGCGCTACGGATACCTAGTGGCGCCCTATAAATAAATAATAATAATAATAATAATAATAATAATTGACAAAGGCAGGTGCACTGGTATCCACATGTGGTAGTAGCTTTATAATTGCATCTGTAATAACTACCAATGTGTTAACAGATATTCCACTGTGAGGATCTAAGTAGCAGTGTGATATTTTCATGACACACAACACAAAACAACATTTATGCACATAACATCAACCTTGGTCTTTTGGTCAATAATGTGTGTGTCCTATCTCCATAGATTTAGCAGTAAGATATCTTTCGATAGCATCTATCTTTTGCAATTATTAGTCAAGCATAGAATTAAGTCCTGAAATAGAAACATTGATTAGTACATACTTTCTAGTAATTCACGCAGCATCATCAGATCACTACAACAGTCATGCAATATTAACTGGGTCATGCAAATTAGGGCACGTAAATCACATCTCTGCCAACATAGGCATAGGAAAAACAGTTTTTATATAATGAGTCTTATGTGCATTAGCAACATAAGTTACCAAGTGTTTTATTTAACATTTCCAACACTGCAATTTTACATGACTTTGATCATGTAAGATGCACGTTACCGTCTTATTTATTTCACTAATATTTTTTTCTGCTCCACACCATTATCATCATCATCACCATTTATTTATATAGCGCTACTAATTCCGCAGTGCTGTACAGAGAACTCACTCACATCAGTCCCTGCCCCATTGGAGCTTACAGTCTAAATTACATTACTTTTCTAAAACTACATGTTTTATATGTTATGTAATATAACAAATAAATTTTGCATTTTATGTAATTAGCATAAACAAAAAGTCAAAATTCTAGTAAGTAAGTGAAGAATAAGATATTGTATACATTATTATTATTAAGATACCCCTTTGACTTCCTCTCTTCCTATCTAATATGTTGTTTGGGTATATACAGTACCTCTTGATCATTTTTGCTGTGCAAAGCAAGAGTTTTTCCAGCAGAGGGCGCTCTGAGCTATCTATACCTTATACACAATAAGAAGTATACAATCTAACTTCATTTACATTGGAACTAAGGCTCATCATTGTATTTTAATTAATTAATTAATTAATTAATTGTAAACTTCTTGACCCTGACATCCATGGATAACAAGCAGATACAATTAATACTGGTTATCTGCAGAACTATTATTGGTGTTTTCAAATAAACACTTCACAGTGTGTAGATAGCTAAACAATCTGAAAGCTCAAAAAATCATTGGGTATTATAGGATTTGATTTAACAGAAAAGAATGTTGGTCAGCAATAGAAACCCTTTAGTTTATTTATCAGCATGAAAGAGGAAGGACACTTAGCATTTATACGGCATCAGTGGCACACGCAGGGAGGGTTTCTGAGTCTCTAGAAACCCCCCCTGCGCTAACTTAGTGGCCACTGTCCTATACAGCAGCCGCGGCGCTGTCAAAGAAGCGTCCGAGGCGGTGTTGTATTGTATACAGCACCGCCGCAGACGCTTCTTAGACAGCGCCGCGGCTGCTGTATAGGACAGCGCTGGCGAAACGGAGCTGTTGCGCATGTGCAGCAGCTCTCTCACAGGTTTTTTTTTTGGTTTTTTTTGGGTCGGCGGGGAGAAACCCCCCCCCAACCCCCCCGACAATCCTCCGTGCGCCGCTGGGCATCTCTATTGACCAAATCAGTCCTACTGTTTTTGAACTCTCTGAGTCTGGCCTTAATAGCCAATTATTTGGTCATTTGGTGTCAGGCAGGTCAACAAGATAGCATAGTTCCTGGCTATAAATAGAGTTAAGTTAATCTGTCTTGAAAAAGCATCAAAGGTGTAAGACACTGCTGGCTAGCTGATCCACTAATGATTAGAGAAAATGTGCGTGTGTGCAGGACCGGAGCTAGCACGTCCGGCGCCCCCCTGCAACAAATAATTTTGTGCCCTCCTCTTTTATATATTATTTGTTCATTCAATAATGCTTTTTATTTCAATACCAATCATATAGACAGCGATAATTTGACATGTTTGAGACGTACTGTAATTGCTCAAGTGATGATCTATAGTCCTGCTAATTAAGTTGAATTACGCATGATTTTCAAATGAATGCAATAGCAATACTAATTAAGCTAATGGTTATTCAGTAAAATTTTTACCCTCTTCTCTCTCCGTTAATCTTAAACATCTCATTAGTTAGTCATTAATAAGAACAGTGGTATTGCCACATTTATTAGTAAAACCATTCTGGAAAGCTTGCCTTATTCAAAACTATATTTTCATGTCCTAGATCACTTCCTAAATTCTTTCTATTGTATTACTACAATTTTTGACCACAACTAAAGATAGGTCCAGAGAATTAACGTAATATCTCTAGAACCATGTCTCCAGGGGTTATCCTATAATATAGAAAGCTGAAGCAGTTGTCTCAGACAGCACAATAAAAGAATGCATTTATTTTTAAAAATGGCAATTCTGCTGATGAATAGTTCCAAACCAGTGATATTTACATTGTTCATACATCTAATAATTGTTGAAATTATTTTTCTTTCATAGTGGAAACTATTGATGTACAGAAGTGTTTCTGGAAGTTTGTATAAGGGGTGAGAAGGACGTCATTTTATTCGGTGCCTAAGGCAGCAGAATGGTAAGGTTTACCTCTGTACGGCTCTCCCTGGTGTGAAGAGTACACCGATTCATATTCTGCATATAATGTGTCATAAGATTACTTTATGTTAGAATCAATTACTAGAGGTTTGTATAAAATAGAAAAATATAGTTGGTGGGCAAATAAAGAATTTAAAATTGATTGCATCTGTAACATCCTTTGTAGTACGGCTATGCCATTGATCCCTGCAAGAGACCAGAGAAATAAAGTGATTGAAGTAAAGAAGATGCCATTGCAATGTGTCATTTGAAATGTAGTTTTCCATCCAGCTACCACAGAGCCAGCTGAATTCCCCCAGACAGAGATTCCAGTGGAACGTGTGTTTTGTCACATCACCATACGAGAGCTCACAGAATGCTGAGCAGAGCTGCCCTGCATTCATTAAATCAGACCTGACTAGTGCTTCTGAAGTTTGCCAGTGGGGGAATGTTAAAGCTTCAATGCACAACAAACAGTCAGCTGTATACATATAGTTCAGTGCATACACTGTAGAACAGCATCACTGCCATCCACAGATGTACATGCAAATTTTAGCCTGGGGGGAAAGACTCGACTCAGCAGCCTATTAGGAACATCTTAAAGGGGAAAAAATACAGGTGGTCCAGTGACCCAGCGCAAGGTAGCCCACTATGGTACTGGCATGGAGAGCAGATAGGCATCTTCCCTCTCCTGCTCCTGGCCATGCAGATATTTTAGTGGAAGTCACACAAGACACACATTTCTTCCACAACAAATATATTCTTCAATCTTGCTACTATACATTTCTTATAGCCTGAATCTCTTCTCTCTCCCTTAATCTTAAACACCTCATTAGCACCTTTAATGCACTTCTCAGCCAAGTGCCAAACACGACTAATCTCACCAAGATCCAGCTGCCTACATTAAGGACAATATAGCTGTAATTCAACAAAAACAATCACCCCATTCTCCTTCCCACACGCAGGCTCATTCCTACTCAACTCTTTTTAGCCAACTTCTTTTTCATTGACCCAAATGTTTAAGAGGAAATATCTGCTCTGTTCTCCTTCTTCCACTCATCAACATGTCCCCATAAATCCAGTTCCTTCTCACCTAGTTGTCTTTCCCTCTCTGTCAAGTGCTAATTGCTCACCTTCCTGAAAATTTCAATCACTCTCTTTTCATATTTTTCATTCATGCATTATGCATGCATGCACTCCCATGCTAAAGAGAACACTCCTGCATGCATGCTGCACTGTTTGAGCTACCACAAACAAATAATTCCTGATTAGGCAACAAAGCTTAAGACAGCATGTGCTTCTGAAGGGCTATTATGAGCTTGTTTATATGGTTACAAAGTGTTATTTGCATTTGTTTGATGTTGCTGAAAGCTGGAGGCATTGACACAGATTTGGAACATCACAACTTCTATAGGAAGCACCCAACTTGCACTCTTTCCTGTGAATTCTTATTCTCTCTACCAACACCATTGACTGTATTCTGCTGCCTCCTCCCTGATGCTCAACTTCTCCTTAAGGGCTCTATTTAATTAATGTCAAAAAGCTATATTTGTGTGGTTGCCAGAGATAGAGCTTCACCCTACACATCAAGGAGTAGCCTCTACCAGTGTTAAGATTTGCTGGGCCCATGTACAGCAGCCATCCTTCTTATGTTATCGCCATCTCAGGATGGCTATAGCAAACGAGCATGAATGAAAACATGATTTATTCATTATGTCACTCATCCAGTGTTTTGAATGCCCCTGAGCACCCCATACACAGTGTGCCCTCCACTGACATGAAGGAGAAGCAGCCAGCAGCTTCTCACATTTGGAGCAGTAGGTTGCTGCCTCTCCATGCAGTGTTATGCTGGGCATGTGGCACTTGGATATGATCTCACACTCCCAGGCTTTAGAGACAAGGATGCGAAGGTAAGAAGCTGAATGGGTGGGGGTGCATTGACCAAGAGGAATGGGGGTTCACCGCGTAGGGTTACCGCAGGGCTGGCATCATCCCTGCCAGCATTTGTGTAATGTATCCACTAATCTAAAATATTATCTGATGCTATCACAAAGCTGTGTGGCCATTCTCTCAATCCTCCCAAGCACTTAAAGTTCTGCATCCAGGGCCTGCGCTGTGAGCTCCAGCGCCCCACTGCCCGTAGTTGGTGCAAGGTGAAGGGGGCTGTGAAGCCCCTTCAGCACTCTACATTCTATGTGGTACAATGCCCGCACAAAAAAAGCAGGCTGGTGTGGCTCCCGGGTAAACAACATCCAGTGACGCTTACAAGATTTATCATGTTCCTCCAGCCTTGTCTGCATTATATATATTTATAAATGGTTGGTGCACTAATCATATCATACACTTGTGTCTTCAGTATCACCCCATTGTCTTCTAATAAATTGTTAGTCCTTGTGAGCTGGCCCCTCAATTCATTTGGTGGACCTGCGCATGGTCAGCAGACACCCCCACTGCACTTCTGAAAGCAGAGCAGGGGCCAGGAGGCTGGAGTGCATCACCAGGCTATCCCCAAATTTGGCTACAGGGTTTAGTTCTATCTCTGGTGCAATGGTATTATAAACTGATCCAGCCTCACTCCTGGTCTTGGCTGCTGTATAGGAGTTTCTGCACCTTCTCTACCCCTAGGTGAGCACCTGCACATTAGAGTTGTGCCTGTGGCCAGTGATGTGCATTAATTATCATTATGGATCAACGTCCAAACCAGCAATACATAAACTTGCACCACTACTATTTAACATCTCCGCCTCCACTCTACCTTGCAATCCCCTGCGATCATTTGATTCCATTCGCCAGCAGCCTAAGCTGTGACAGAGGGCTGCAGACCATTCACCTCTTAATGTTTCTATTGCGCATGTGCTGCCACACATTAAAAAAACAAACCCCTCTTAAAACATTTAACTCTATAAAGTGATTCTATATTGCTTGATTTCATAAATACTCCTTTATTTTTACATGGTATGTTTCAGAATAATTTATATATTGTGGTTATATATTATATAGCAGGCAGGGGAGACATGCAGATTAATATACTGTTTCACTAGCAAATGTATACAAGAGGGATCAAGAGAAGCTGCTGTTTCTCAGATTTCTGTGCTGTCCACTAGGCCAAGAAGGCTGATCTGGTAACTAACACCATCCTGACATGGCATTAGGTTTTAGTCGCTTGACAAATTGAAGCAGTTTGCAGTCCCCAGAGTGGTCTATGAAGACTGCATGAACCTGTGGAAAGTAGTTTATGGCTGGAGAAACCCAGGTGATAATCCTTGAAAACTAAATGGCTGTTTTCTCCTTTGGGCTAATCATTCATAAATAGCCCTCTAAATTATTCATCAAGGGCCAAAATGGCCTGTGTTGCTCCATCCTTAATGCTGAAATGCTGCTGAAAATATAATTCTTATCTCAATAATGAGGCAGTACAACAATGTTTGTGAGTCATCTCATTATTAGTAGGATGATATTAATTTAAAAATAAATGTAATTAACAAAATATATATTTTTTAAATTAAAAAAAATCCATGAATGTTCGGCAGCAGGGGCACTTAAAGAAATTAGTTGGTTGAGACAACTTTGTAAAACAAAAGGGAAACAAATTTACAACACATGTGAGTGGAGGAGCCAGAGCCGTAATTTAGAATTCTAGTGCCTGGGGCGAGAAAGACAAATGACACCCCCCTAGCCCTCAATTTTAACCAAATGAACCTAAAACATTCCTAAACTGCGCCCACATTCAGCGTTGTGCCCTGGGCGGTCGCCCCTATTGCACAGCCCTAGTTACGGCCCTGGGAGGAGCAACTGAGGATGGTCACTTTTATCAGTTCCCAGCCTTGATTCCACAATCAACCTTTCAACCTTCACCAAGCTTCTTGGCACTGATTTTGGCACCATAACACATCTACTGGTGCTCAAGATGATCCCCTGTTCGTTTTGAACTAGCCATCGGCTAAATGCGACTTCCAGACCTGTACTATGACCTGTGGGCTACCTCCACATCGCAGCTGGTCACATCTCTCCTCATCTCAGATAATGACCTGCCTCCAACACCCTGGCTTTCCTCCACTTTGACGCCGGCTATGCCTGGACATACACCACACTCACTGGACCCTTTGCAGACCAGCCCCGGTGACACCAGCGATACCTACGTGACCTCATTTGGTTGTGGCCTGGCAGCTCCAAACCCTGATGACCTGCACCTTCCATACATTCATCGCTCGGTAGTTCCACTAATTCATTGATATCAGCTAACTGCCAATGTCTTCTCCTGGGCCTCTTATCACAATAACCTTCTGGTGCCTGTGCAGTGCTCTCTAAGAGACTTGGAACCTTCATCACTGCGCCCTTCTGACAGAGTTGCAGTGTTCTACTACCTGCCTGGCACTCAGATGGGACCCTACGCTCACGGGCTTGCTGCTTAACTGTACCAATTACTGTTCTCATGTCTGTCCTATCTGTACCCGTTGTGGACTCTTTGTGACGCACTATGAATAAATGATGATAATAACAATAATAATAATAATAATAATAATACGTTTACAAAAAGGTGCCCTTGAGTCAGAGGTGGGAGAATCATTGAAGCAGCATCCTAGCTTACCGCTTCCTGGTTCCTCTTATGCAGGGTCCTAGCTCCTACCCTTTCTTCAGACCTTGATTTGGCCTTTTCCTTTCTCAATGTCATCCACCTCTACAGTTGACTTATCTAGATGCATGCCAATTGATTTCTAAGGCCTGTGCTCTGCACAATATTGAGATGATACATGTGGTGAGTTGGACTCAAGAGAGCAGATTAGCAAACACAAGGGGAGAAGCTGATAAGATGTAATGCAGTACAGCGCTGACACTGTAATAGGATGCTGTCATACTTCCATGCAGAACTCAAAGCTAAGGAGCCCGGAATATAGTGAAACACACAATGTTTATTGAGCCTCAGATGTCACCAAACCTAGCACAAAGAAAGAGAGAGATAAAAGAGAAAACTTTAAAATACAGTATATGAGAGAGATTAAAAAGGGTAATTTTAAGACAGCGCAACTATACAGATAGAGATTGATAGGAAAAGAAAATTATTTGATAAATTTCTGAAGATAAGGAATTAAAACTAATAGATCAGCAAACAAGAGAAACAATGAGATACTGACATGATTTCTAGCTGCAGGCAGGGCAGATTTTAGTCAGAGCAGAAGTGAAAAGTAAAGTGACAGTCAGAGTAGTGTAGAGAGAACCAGAGGAAGAACCAGGGATTGATGCGTTAAAAGTAAATATTAGTGGGTGAAGTGACTTTCAGAGAAAGTATGCAGCAGAGAGCGAAGGACAGCAGCAAACAGCACAATCCACCAAGAGGACAACTGGTTTAAGTCTCCATCCAGTTACCCCACTCCAGAAATGTTCTAGTAGGACACCAACTAATAACTCTGTCTTGCTAAATCTGTATTCACCAAAATTGATAAGTGGTACCAATAACAATCCAAAACTACATTCACAAAAGTCATCACCTTAAATATTTAGGTACTTGTTAAACAGAAGAAAAGAGAGTAAGTAAAAACTGTGATACAGAATAAGGGTTTGATTATCTAATAGTCTGACTACGCTGCCTAGGGTGCCAGGATTTTGGGGGGGTGCAAAATTTTTGGAAACTGAAAACTAAAACTTATTCTAAAATATGAGAATATGAGAATAGTTTCTCTCCAAAGTAAAAAGAAATCAAGAAAGAAAAATGTAGTAAGGATTAAATCTTGACATTTTCCATGGTATTGGCTGAAGACAATGAGCCTCGTTCATTAAGGAAAGTAAGGCAAAATAATGCTCCTGGACAAAACCATGTTACAATGCAAGGGGTGCAAATTAGTTTATTATTTTGCACATAAGACATGTATTGTCTGTTTTTTCATGTAGCACACAAATACTTGATAGCTTATTTGTACACTAAAATTTAAAATTGATCTAGGACATGCCCAACCCCAACTATAAATCTGCCATCACAGTTTGAATTTACCTCCCCCCTCCAATGCAACATGGTTTTGCCAAGGTTCAAAGTTACTCAATTTTTTTGCATTACTTTCCTTAATGAATCAGGCCCAATGAATCATCCCTGGTTGGGCGCTTGAGGATAAGCAAGTAGGAGAGACAAGGTTGGCAACAGGCATAGGTGTGACAGCCCCACTCCCCCTTCACATCATCACCCTCAGTAGTGCTCGTACATGCCTCCATTCTGCTGTACAGCCCTGATTTGATTGAAAACTAAATGAGTGACTAAGATTGTTGTGACCCTTTTAAAAAAAGAAGTGGAGCTGAGCTTACAATGCACAGGAACATAAACATAGATGAGGAAGGGGGGTGTTGCAGGAAGCCGGATTTTAAATTAAGGACGAGTTAGTTTTTACCAACCTCATATTAGCCTAGATTGGAAGGTCAGGTGGCATATTAGCCTAGGGCCGTCTGAACCTTTAATCAAGCTCTGCAGAGAGCAATTGCTTTATTTCGTTAACCATTGCAGAAGTGTGACAACTGGAATCCGTTCTAAATTAGTGATAAGAGACTAATATTAGAAATGAAACAAAATAAAACTGAACATTTGTTAAGTTATAGGGTTTTATTACCCATAAGAGAAGGGGACAGGTTTGTAGAAACTCAGAGTAACTGGTTATTATATTGACGACATAAGAGCATCTATATTTATAATTTGAGGATAATTCCCAGTATATTTAGCTTTAACTTATAACTAAGTTAGTCTTTCAAGCAATCCACAGGATTTAGAACATAAATAATTATCAAAGATTTAATCTAATCATTTATTGCAAATGCGCTGAAAGTGAATTCCTTTCCCAATATTCACTCCCCCAATTCCTTTCCCTTGCACTGTTTAATCAAATTCATTCCCTCAAGTGTGTCCCATTTCTTTGGCGTCTCCTCTCGCTCACGCCAGGGTTGGGGACACTGTTTGGAAACAGAAGCAGAGCAGTAGCTGTTGACAACAACTGCACTACAGCACCACAAAGCTGCTGGGAGAAAGTGCCACTGGTAATTTAGCCCTATGAGTAGGGGTGTCACTTACTGGGTGGCAGCTGTGCCCTGTTTAGCTGCCATCCGTACTACTCCGGGCTCATAGGGAACACTGCCAAAACCTACACTCAAAATTCCAAACTACAATTATGGTAGTCTTTTTATTTAACATAATATAGGCATAATATACCCAAAGGGTCTATGTTGTAGAAAGTCCCTTCTTATCTTTTATTACTAGATACATTCTCTGGCAAAATGTACCTGACTGGCCTTCTCTGAGATTGTATATAACCCACTGCAATCATTCTACACCACACACTCTGCCTAACAACAGTTGGTTTAAAAATGCATATGCCCTAGTGATTTCAAACATGGTGGGGTTGGCAGATGACATGGTGGTGACAGCCATGCATGTAGAGGAATACATGCAGTCCCAGCACCCTGAATAGGAGAGCCTTAAGAAACAGGTAATGTTTGGTACACTGAGCAAGACTATATAAGCAATAATAAAAATATACTGTACAAACGGTAGGACTTAGCCTATATTGCTGTTCACCTGTTATATTTTGTATGTCCTTATATAAACCAGTTTTGCATGGACTCATCATTCAAAAAAAACTAAACTTCCGATGTCTTGACTTGCAAACTTATGAGTAATGTACCCAGACTTCTTAAGAAACACTAATAATCCGTTAAACACATAAACCCAGAGGAAACATGGAAAAGTCAATGTGACTGTATTATATAAGCTGCCTGGAATGGGGAAAAATACTCCATTAGTTGAAGCATTAGTTAGCATATGTCCTGGAAAAGGAACATTATAGTTCTTCTGCATAATACATGTGTTATTTACAATCTGTTTGGTGGAGAGGACTCTGAATAATTTATTTATAAAACCTTGCTTAACAGAACAATACAATTATTTGCACTTAGATCTTAGTTTCAGTAACAGACAAATCTATGTCTGCCTTATTAATAATGACATTACAGTGACACTTTTTTCTACTTGGCATTATATTATCTCAAAGTGGTTTAGATTCCTGTGACTTGCTTTTTTTGTGTTAGCTGCCAACAATAACCCACATAATTAAAACCTGTCAAACAAGTAAATGTCATAATTGAATATGTTAATTGACTTGCATCAATTGAGCAAGTTTTTTTGGGGGGCAAGGGATGAGCATGTACCTTCTGAATTATTTTCAGTACACAGAGAAATTCTAACATTTTATGAAAAAGATAAAATAGTCCAATGCACAAACCTTTACAACATATTAAAATACTTTTACAGATATTGCTTTCTTTATATCTTAGGGCTACCTAACATGTGTTTTTTGGACTACATAATTTTCCCCTAATAAACTGCATTTCCCAGACAAATCAAAACTGGAAAATATTTGTACCAAAATTAATTTCAGATGACTTTCCTACTTAAGTAACTCATTCAACATAGTTTTACTGTTCATTGTGCATATTATTCATATCTTTAAATACTCATAGCTACAATCATTTATAATTACTACAATCTCATTAGAAAAGAAAAAAAAAGTTGGTTATATTGCCAGGTCAGCTTAAAGTACATCAGTCATGAGATGCACCTGACCAGCAGTAAAATGTCCCTGGACACTGAATTCAAATGCTGGCATGTGTTGTATATAAATATTTCACATCTGACACAAAACATTCTGCAATATTATGCAATAAGGTATTGTGGTTTAAATTGGGCAATGTTCATATCACCTGGTCAGGTTAAATCCTAAACAAGTGGTTTATTCTTTTAATAAATCACCAATTCCTTCCTGCGATGTCACACTGTTCCCCAGCATACTGTAGATTTGACTTTCACGGGACACAGTCATACAGAGAATTACTATTCTCTGTACAGAATATATTTAATAATTCACTATACACCAGTATAGTTTATAGTTTAAATTAAATTCCCTAGCACTCAAATACACACACAGACTAGGGTCCATTTTTGTGAGAAGCCAATTAACCGACTAGCATGATTTTGGACTGTGGGTGGAACGTGGAGGAAGCACATGCAAACACAGGAAGAAAATTCCACACAATTAGGACTCTGGTTGGAAATGAACCCATGACCTCAGTGTTTTCAAGCAGCAATGGTAACCATCGTGTCACTGTTCTGCCCATACATCAGACATCTTCCTGCACTCTGATTGGTGGATAGATCCAGTCATTCACTAATCAGTTTGTCGGGACCTCCTGAGTCTCTGATTGAAGAATAGCAAGCACTATCCACAAATCAGTCTATTTGGGTATGTCATTACACAAAGTATTTAAAACTAAAAATCTGTGCTGAATAATTAGACAATAGATATTACAGACATAACAATAGCACAACAGGCATGTACTGGCAATAATGAATGCATTTAATAAGAACTTATACAAATACAATGCATAACAACAACTAAAGTTCACTAGTAAGCCCTATTAGTTCAACCGGAACCTAACTAATATGAGCAATATCCATCTGGCAAAATAGTAGCACTATATACTAGAAGAATATACTTTTTACGGGGTATGGGTCATGAAGATGAGTATATTATATGAACTTTACCTAAGTATATATCTGGTATCCATGTCTATTTACTCCTACTCCTGTATGTCTTGAACACATACCTGCGGCACTATAGTATGTGTGCGCAAATGGAGTTTCACCTTTATCAGTCTAAAACCAAGATATCTGTTTCATCCTGTTGTTTATTCTGTATTTAGATATTACCACACTTCAGTCTATTATTTTAGTTCCACTTTACAATTTGTGACAACAATGGTGAATTTAATTGTCTCAACTGAAAAAGAGAAAGAATTGTTCAAACACAAAGGAAATAAACTAATAAACAATTAACTGAGAGAGCCAGACATACATTCTATGATGTCAGCTGAGTACATAAGGAGCCTGAAACTGAAGTGTAGTAAACTCCGGTCATTGTTTCAATTAAGTCAATAGTTAAAGCTCATTTCTAAAATTAGTGGTCCAGATGGCTGCTATGCTGACAACTAAGTGCACCAATTCCAAGTGACTGTGTCTCTCTGTGAATCGTGTTATTTATTTAACTTTATATGTAAATATTCATGGAGTTCATGGAGATTAGTTATTTCACTGATGAGACTCGTGACATGCTGAGGATTATTTAATAACATTGGTCAAATGTGCATTTTCACAACACTTTTCTGCTATACTGTTTTGTCTTCCGTTAAAACACCCCGGTTTAACAGAAGACAAAAGAAAAAACACACTAAAACATTCCACCTACAGGGTTATTACTTTCATCATTTATAAAGTGGCAAAATATTACACAGCAGGGTACATTAAGGGAATAATAATACAAACAAATGACATACAATGACATGAAAAAGCAGGTAAAGATGGCCCTGCCCAAATGAGGCATGGAGTACACTTGGCCATTACTAAACAGGGACTGTAATGATATTGTATTCAAATACATATACTTTGATCTGGAGTAGGTCCCCCAAGCAATAACGGTTTCCACTCTTTCTGGAAGACTTTCCACAAGATGTTGGAATGTTTCTGTGGGATTTTGTGCCCATTCATTCTGTAGAGCATTTATGAGGTCAGGCACTGATTTTGGATGAGAAGACCTGGCTGGCAATCTCTGTTCCAGTTCATCCCAAAGGCGTTCAATGGGGTCCAGCCCCTTCACATTACAGTAACCCCGCTCCCAGATTGCAGACATCGGCTATATCAGTCCCACACTATAGCAATACCACCTCCACTCTTGGTGCAAACTGCCCCAATGCCACCACCAGGGCCGGACTGGCCATCTGGCCCTTCTGGCATTTGCCAGATGGGCTGATGGCTGTGTGGGCCGGTCCGGTACCCTTATTTGTATACTCACATGATCGCAGCGCTGCAGCCCCACGCTCTTACTCCAATTTTTTTTTGTTTTTAACTTCTTTTTTTTTTAAACCTTTTTTTTTTTAGATTTTGTGAAGTGGGGGGGGGGGTGGCCATAAAAAGCCACAGGGAAATGAACAAGGGGGCCATAAAAGCCACAGGGAAATGAACAAGGGGGCCATAAAAGCCACAGGGAAATGAAAAAGGGGGCCATAAAAGCCACAGGGAAATGAAAAAGGGGGCCATAAAAGGCACAGGGGGGTGAAGAAGGGGGGCATAAAAGGCACAGGGGGATGAAGAGGAGGGGGCATAAAAGGCACAGGGGGATGAAGAAGGGGGCATAAAGGCACAGGGGGATGAAGAGGAGGGGGCATTATAGGCACAGGGGAATGAATAAGAGGGGGCATAAAAGGCACAGGGGGATGAAAAAGGGGGCCATAAAAGCCACAGGGGGATGAAGAAGGGGGGCATAAAAGGCACAGGGGGATGAAGAAGGGGGGCATAAAAGGCACAGGGGGATGAAGAGGAGGGGGCCTAAAAGGCACAGGGGGATGAAGAAGGGGGCATAAAGGCACAGGGGGATGAAGAGGAGGGGGCATTATAGGCACAGGGGAATGAATAAGAGGGGGCATAAAAGGCACAGGGGGATGAAGAAAGGGGGGGTAAAAGACACAGAGGGGTGAAGAAAGGGGGGCAGCATGGCACAGGGTGATGAAGAGGGGCAAAAGCAGCATGGCAGAATGTGATGAAGGGGGTAAAAGTAGCATGGAGGTCACAGTGTGATCATAAGGGAGCACAGCGTGGTGGTGATGAAGGGGCACAGTAATGTGGCAATGTATTGTGTGTGAGGTAGATGGTGGCTAATTAATGGGTGCTATTTTGTTTGCGGGGTAATGGTGGGGCAATGTGATAGTAGGGACTATTAATTTAAGATGGGGTGGTTTGGGGGTTATTGAATGTGGGGGTGAGTTTGGGGAGAATGAGGTCTCTTTATTAAATGTGACTATGAATTTAATGGCAGTGATGGTTGCAGGAAATAGGTTTATTTATTAAATGGGAATACTATTATTTTGATGTTGGGGCTGTAGTGAGGCCTAATTTTAAAACGTGGGTGCTATATTGATCTAACAGCGGTGCTGGTTGGCGTTTTCTAAATTTCATGTACCCATTTTTTTTCAAAATAGGGCTCCCGATATTCCAGGATCCAGACAAGCAGCAACTGATCTAAAGACCCCCCCCCCCCCCAAGCCTTAATCCAGCTCTGGTTAGCAGGAGGAATCTGATAGTTGCTCCCAGTCCCCGGACAGGACACAGGCTGCAGAGGAAGCCGAGGAGCTCTAAGTCTCATGAGATTTATTAATCTTGTGAGACTCAGAGCTTCCCTGCTCACTGTACAGGAAGTTCCCACCCTGATGGATGTCAGAAGCATAGATAAGTACAGTAGACTAGGGTGTTGTAATGTGTTTCTGGGGTGGGGGTGGCGTGATGTGGATGGGGAGGGCTTGATAAAAGTAATGTTTTATTATAATGTATATATCAATGCCCCATGTTGACCACGCCTCCAACATAATGTGGACACGCCCTTGGTGTCACCGCCACTGCGCTGCGGCACTAACAGAAGTGGGCCTGTATGCTTCAAATGCCAGGGCTGATTTTTAGTCCCAGTCTGGCCCTGGCCACCACTCTACCACATTGCAGCAATACCACCCCACTCCCCACACTGCCCAAATACCACACATCTTCCCACACTGCCCCAATACCACCCTGCTCCCCCACTGCCCCAATACCACCACTCTACCACACTGCCCCAATATAATCCTTCTAACCACACTGCCCCAATACCACCCCTCTCCCCACACTGCCCCAATGCCACCTTGCTGTTCACACTGCTTCCCTCCACATCACACTGCCCCCCATATCACAATGTCCCCCTCAGCATCACATTGCCCCCCCAGCATCACACTGCCCCCCTCATAGCATCACACTGCCCCCTCACAGCATCACACTGCCCCTCTCAAAGCATTACACTATTCCCTCCCAGCATCACACTTGCCCCCCAGAATCACACTATTCCCCCCAGCATCACACTGCCCGCCCACCTAACAATGCCCCCCCCCAAGCATCACATTTCCTCCACCTCAGCATCACACTGCCCTCCCTCAGCATCACACTGCCCCTCCCAGCATCACAGTATTCCCCCCAGCATTACACTGCCCTCCCTCCCCCCCCCAGCATCACACCATTCTTTATTTACTTATCTTCAGGTATCTCCTCTTCTCTACGTTGTTTCTGCTTCGGGTCAGTGAGGAGGAGGGAGAGGTAGAGAGGGGGACAGTGCGTCCATCCTGGGGCCTGTGTCTGCTCAAGGAGAGACCCTAGCAGCATTGGTGCAGGGATCCACTCTACGCTGGAAGAGCCGGCCGTGTGACAGTTCTGCTCCGCCCCCCACTTATGAGTCTCTCAGTGACAGCTGCACTACCACCTCTCTTCCAGACCCCTCCCCATGCGCGAATGGTGACCCGCTATCCCGTCTGGTCCAATTCCACAGAAGAGCTACTGTAGCACAAATTGCTGAAAAAGATAATGCTGGGTATGATAGAAAGGTGTCAGAATAAACAGTGCATCGAAGCTTGCTGCGTATCTGGCTGTGTAGCCGCAGGTCGGTCAGAGGGACCATGCTGAGTCCTGTCCATTGCCAAAAGCAACTACAATGGACATGTGAGTGCCAGAACCTGACCATGGAGCAATGGGAGAAGTTGGCTTGCTCTGATTAATCATGTTTTCTTTTACATCATGTTGACAGCCGGGTGCTTGTGTGTCCTTTATCTGGGGAAGAGATGGCACCAGGATGCACTATGGGAAGAAGGCAAGCTGGCAGAGGCAGTGATCTGGCAACGTTCTTCTGGGATACCTTGAGTCCTGGCATGTGGTGTTACTTTTAAACGCAGGGCCACAATCAGGGGGGTACAGGAAGTACTGCAGTATGTGGCCCAACAGCAAAGTGGGGCCCCACCAGCCTTGGGCCCAAACAAATTTATTAGAGGAGAGATCCTCCGCAGTGAACGAAGGGAGGTAGCGAACACAATTTCTAGGCAGTATCTGCTCCGGAGTGTCAGTGTTCCCAAGGCAAGACCACGGAGAGAAAGTAGGTGAACAAAGTGGTTTATCAAAAACACAGGTAATACAGGTTCAGGATGCAAAACTGGTAAGGGTAAGAGGTGGTGAGATGAGTAACCCGCAAATTGCATTGTTGGATACCTCTGAAAAGGTGGTGAGACGAGTAGCCTGCGGGTTGCAGGGTCAGATACCTCTAGAAAGGCGGTGAGATGTGTAGCATGCAGGTTGCAGGGTTGGATACCTCTGAAAAGGTGGCAAGACGAGTAGCCTATGGGTTGCAGAGTTGGATACCTCTGGAAAGGTGTTGAGACGAGTAGCCTGCGGGATGCAGGGTCAGATACCTTTAGAAAGGTGATGAAATGAGTAGCCTGCAGGTTGCAAGTTTATACTTCTGGAAAGGTGGCAAGAGGAGTACCCTACTGGTTGCAGGGTTGGATACTTCTGGAAAGGTGATGAGACGAGTAGCCTGCGGGTTACAGGGTTGGATACCTCTGAAAAGGTGGTGAGATGACTAGCCTGTGGGTTGCCGGGTTTGATACCTCTGGAAAGGTGGTGAGACGAGTAGCCTGCTGGTTGTAGGGTTGGATACGTTTGGAAAGGTGGTGAAATGAGTAGCCTGCGGGTTGCAGGGTTGGATACCTCTGGAAAGGTGTTGAGACGAGTAGCCTGCGGGATGCAGGGTCAGATACCTTTAGAAAGGTGGTGAAATGAGTAGCCTGCAGGTTGCAAGTTTGGATACTTCTGGAAAGGTGGCAAGATGAGATGCGCAGTGGGCCACCTTGTAGGCAGTATGTCTGCCTCGGCTCCCAAGGTGTTGGGGCCCCACAGCTGCCTCCATTTGCTCCAGTTGCAGCCACTCAGGTGCATGGCTACCCGGACAGAGAGCCATGACCAGTCAGAGAGGCCCCCCTCAGCATCGCTGACATCATGTAATTAATAGCATCACAGTGTTGTCAATAGAGAGGAACCGAGGAACCGAAAGGAGACAGCAAGAAGAAGCAGAGAGATAAGTAAACTACTGCTGGGGTTAGATGGAACTGGGGATGGGGTTGACTATAGAGAATGTGGCGGGGGGAGGCAAATGTAGGAGGGGGGCCTGCCTGTTACATTTGTACTGGGCCCCGCAATTTCTGGTGGCAGCACTGTTGACACGTATCACCTACCTAAACATTGTTGCAGACCAAGTACACCCCTTCATGGCAATGGTATTCCCTGATGTCAGTCGCCTCATTCAGCACAGGATAATGGGCCCTGCCACATTGCAAAAATTGTTCAGGAATGGTGTTGACTTGGCCTCCAAATTCCCCAAATATCAATCCGATCAAGCATCTGTGGGATGTACTGCAAAACCAAGAAGACCCACATCGCATCTTATAGGACTTAAAGGATCTGTTGCTAACGTCTTGGTGCCAGATAGCACAGGCTATCTGTATTATTCCCCTTCCCCTATCCTCCATTCCTCCCTCTCTCCCCCGTGTCTCTCTGTCTTTCTACCCACCCCTTAGATTGTATGCTCCTTTGAGCAGGGTCACCTTTCCTCCTGTCTTCACCACTGTTAACGCTGCTCTCCAGCTTCCTCCTCGAGGACCCTCTTCCCCCGTCCCCTCTCTCTCCCTCCTCTCCCCCTTGGGGGTCTCCCTGTCATTCGTGCCCTCCCTCTTGGGCTCCGTCGTATGCAGACCTTCCCCTCTCCCCTCCCCCGCCCCTAGCTGTGCTTTGAGCTCATGGAGTTACTGTGCTTATTGTTTACTGTACTATGCTGTCTCTCCTCGTATTGTAATTTCGTTTGTCCCTGTACGGCGCTACGGACACCTAGTGGCACCCTATAAATAAAAATTAATAATAATAATAATAATAATAATAATATCTTCAGAGGTCTTGTGTAGTCCATGCCTTGACAGGTCAGAGCTGTTTTGGTGGCACAGGGGGCCTACACAGTATTAGGCAGGTGGTGTTAATGTTGTGGATGAACAGTGTATATATTAATTTTTCAGGAAGGGGGGGTTAAGGCTTAAGAGAAAGAAAGATGAAAGTAAAAAAAATGTTCAATGTGCACAGGCCTATGAAGAGCATATGATAAACAGGAGTGTGTCCAGTCCTCACTGATCAATGGTATACATCTGTTCTATTAAGGATTTTAGTGACTTTGAATCTTGCATAATATACATGACTAGTTTAACTTGTTGAGCTGACAGCCGACCGCGTGACATGAAGAACTTTATGTACCAATTGGCAAATACCCACTTCATGCTGGAGTCTGCAAATGAGTACATTGCATGGAGGGTGTTGAAAACATTATGTTACATGTAATGAATAGAAGAGCCACGGAGGAAATAATTTTACAGATATATCATACAGAGTTGGGAAGAGAGATTCACGGATTAATGAATTTTATCCGATTTGTGACATAAATGTTCTGTTGGGATGCATTGTGATCCACTTGTCTGTAGCAAAAATGTGTTTAATATGTAATTAATAATTTAATAATGTGTTTAATGTAATAATAAAGTCTGGAAGGCACTGTAATTAAGTAATCTCTAAAGTGATTATCATGACTACATCAACACCGCCCAATTCTCTGTCATTCAAGTACACACATAAAGGAGTAATATTAAAAACTCCTAGGGCAGATTCAATTAGCCACGTTGTTCTTCAGAACAACATAGCTGTGGGATTTGACAGAAAATCTCTGCTGATTTTTTCTAGCGGCTCATAGAGCTGCGAGCAAAAATCAGCGGAGAAATTACCGTAGTAACGGTAATATTGTGCAGAAAGAACAACTAGTTGAATCTGCCCCATAATATAGGATGCAAGACAAGTAAGACTTCAGAAATACAGATGATGGAGGCGAGGGCTTTACAAAAAAATTGTGCACAGAGAAATACATGCTATAACCCACGGCAGCTAATCATATTCTGTCATTTTTCTATTTAATTTTTTAGAAACATTTTAATAGAAAGCGATATTGAAAACCCAATATGTTACTATAAAACACCCATCCACATGTCAATAACACATGGATTTTAGCCCCGTTAGTGCTAATGATTAATTCCTTTGTATATGCCTATGTAGGAAGGGATGGGGAAGGGCATTAAAAGTGCCAAGATCTCCCCCACCCTGACATTAAAAACTCAGGGCACCCTTGTTTGAAAGAGGGGAGTCTTTGCAGAGCTGGATTAAAGGGGGGCCCTGGATTAGGTATTCCCAGTTTGGGCCAGTATTTCTGTAGGCTGCGACTGTGGTTATTTACACAGAAAACGCAGTGCAGGAACTAGCTTCTGGATGTGTGTCCTTGCCCCCGCCTCTACTTCCCCTCTTCACCCCTCTTTGGCATCCTCCATTGACTGGGCCTGACAGAAAGCAATGTGAGTACCTTCCTTGAGGTGTACAGTAATGGAATGGCAGGAACCGGTGCCTGCTTTCAAGTCAGCTCACCCACCTGCATTCCATCCCTGCCCACCCATGCTCTGATTTCCCTTTCCAAGTGTGCCTCCTTCCCCCTTCTCATGTGTGCCTCTGCCTCCTGCCCATGTGTGTCTCTGCCTCCCTGCCCATGTGTGCCTCCCTGCCCATGTATGCCTCGGCCCTCCTGCCCATGTGTGAATCTACCCCCTGCCCATGTGTGCCCCTCTGTCCAAGTGTGTCTCTTCCCTCCTACACATGTACTGTATGCCTCTGCCAACCTCCTTAAACTGTTTGTGTGTATTTGTCTCTACATTATGGGTTCCTGTCCTTTTCTCTCTCTCCCTTTGTATGCTTGTCTCCTTTTGCCCCTCCATCCTATCTGTTCTCTCTCTCTTTGTTTCTCCCATCTGCCCCCACAACCCACTGTGCTCTTGCGCCACACCTTCCCCCCCTTCGACTTCCATTTCTCCTCTTTCTTACCTCCTCTATTGGATGTGGCGATCAAAAGTGACGTGGACGAACAGGGGCACAGCCATGTCCAAAGCCATATAAATGAACCTGAGGATGGCATTTAAACACAATATTCCCTTAATAAACCAGATTGTATTTTTCTCACTTCAGCTAATGTCGGCAGTAACCCTTTTCAGCCCCTCCCTGTCTGAAGTGCCCACCACCCCCACACCCACACCCACACCCACACCCACACCCACCCCAAGTCTTAAAATATGTCTTTTATTCATTTGAGTATGGTTCCAATGTAAACCATATAAGGCAAAAAAAAACATGTTGCAATACATTAAGAAACAGCTTAACTGGCAATGATAACACATATAAAACATTGCTGGGTAGAAATGCATGTGATGAAAATCATGTGAGGGAATCATGGCATCGTTTTCAATAAACAAAATTTGCAATAATAATACACCTAACCAAAGAGCAAATAGCATCTTTAGCCAAGAAAAGAAATTGGATTTCTGATTTGTACTGTTTATCTAGCAGCCTAAATGACCTGATTTTTTCTCATGTGATATATTATACTGTGTGCAGTAATTGAGTTCAATAAAGTCAGTATGTCATGTTTGTTGAAGCTCATGAGACCCAGGATAATCTATACGAATGATGACAGGAAGGGCTGTATCAGCATGAATGTAATGTAAACACTTTATCTAGCAGCACAGGTCTTGTGGGATAGTAACATTAATAATAATAATAATAGTCAAAAAAGTAAAACCAAACAGCTAGATAACTAAAATTATAAACCAGATACATTTAAAACTCACTTGCACACATTTAAATAAAAAATGTTATAGCATAAAAATAGAACACGGGGAGAACATACAAACTCCACACAGATAAGGCCATTGCTGTCATCTTCCTTAATTTTCATTTGCCTTACAGTTTCCTGTCTTTTTTGGTTTATGTCTTGTCATTGTTTTATGTGTGAGAGTGTGGTGTGAGTGCCAGTGTTGTTTGTCTACTATGTTTTGTCCTTATATTTCTCTGTGGTAAGTGTTTTGGTGAGGGTTCTGAGGAGAAAGATTCTGTAGGCTGTCAGGGCAGGAAGGGGCAGAGGAGAGTCAAGAAAATTCAGAGGTGGCAGGGGCAGCTGAGGGGAGTCAGCTTGCTAAAACCAAATCTTGTAGAAATATTAGATTTTCCCACAACGGAAAACTGTGTGCTTGTAAGCAACATTATCCCATGTTATGAGCAGAAAGTCGGGAACCAATCAGTCAGGACACCAATTAAAAGAAAAAGCAGCTATGTGCAGGTGTCTGTAGTGCTGAGAATGCAGTAGGGCCCTTAAAGAGAACTGTGTCACACTGCAGAAAAAGGTTCTCTGACATCAAGTCACGCCCAAAGCAGAAATGGGCGAGGAAACAAGGGCTGCTAGAGGCACAGATGATGGCCACCCCTGGTTATACAATACACCACATATGAGGATGGGTTGATGAGTTGGATGCCCTTCTGTTCCACGGAAGGTTTCTGTCCTCCCTGAGCTCACCTTAGGCCATGGGACATAAAAGGGGGAATCAACTTACATGACAGTGTCAGACTTCTAACACAGTGTTAGGAACCCCTCTAGCCGATACAGCACAACCCGGAGTCTGCTCCGCCAGTCAGGTGTTCACTGGAGCCCCTACTGGTGGGGACAGACTTGGCTGCAGACTGACAGAGGGTCGTGAAGTGTGTACCGACTAGGGAGAACTCAGACAAGTGAAGTGGAGTCCAAGCAAGGGTCAATCACTGGCAGCAGACAGCAGAACCAGTAAACAGGCCGAGGACAAGGGTCACAAGCAAACAGGAAGGTCAGTAAACACGCCAGAGGTCGGGGTCACAAGAAACACAGGCAGGGTCCAAATCCAGGCAAGGGGTCATACACAGGCAATCAGTCCAACAGGATTCACTAATACAATGCAGATGCAGATGCAGATGCAGGAGCAGGAGCAGGAGCCGGTTAGGCTGACAGGCAAACTGGACGCTATAACCGGCAGTGAGGCCCAGATCTCACTGCCTTAAATAGTCCTAAGAGCCAATCAGGACAGAGGAAGATAGGGCTGACAGTCAGCCTCAGGGGGCAGCTAATTAATTACTAGCTAGAACTAGCATAGGTAATAACGTAACCAGGAAGCATGTATAAAAATATAAGTGAACCAGTTTAAATCATATGAGAGCTCCCCCTGGTGTTGAAGGATGTCCCTACACCCTCTAACATCTATGCCACAAGGAATAACAGAGCACAGAAATTAAAGTACACGCCCGGCTGCTAGTTCACGCAGCTCGTGACACACAGTAACATGTTGGCGAGTATAGCTATATATTTTTAAACCAAAGTGTTTTTTTAATACAATACTAAAGTATAATAAATGTATCAATGCAAAAGGATGTCAAACGATAAATGTTTGAAAATGCCATATGTCTAATATGATTTCATTTCACAACATAAGCATAGGTCATATTCACAAAATAATATTTTTTTCCCATGGCTCATTAAACAGGTTTTTCACCCTCAACACAACAACCCTTACAGGTGAATGCACTTTAAAACAATTCGAAAACATGTGTCAATATTGTTACTATAGTAACAAAAAAAATGGAAAGCAGAAATGCTTACATATGTTGTGTTTCCAATTAGATATTTACTCCTATGTTATAATTTAGCAGACCATACCCCCAATTTGATAGGCATGCTGTACAGCAGGAACCTTAGGTGATGCACCTGCAGAGGAAGATGAAGACACCATGATAACACTGCTATCAGATCTGATTGTTGCAATAATGGGCCTGATTCAGAGCGAAAAGCAAGGGTAATTTGCATTTGAAAAAGTGTACGCGTATATTTGCTGTATTCAGAGTTGAAGATGCATCCAGGTCTGAATGTGTAGCAGATGCGTTTGCTTGGCAACAAAATCCCCTATGAGACACTCATGTCCAACTTGCTAACTTATATAAAAATTAAATTGCTATGAAGCATCATTTAAACTTAAGCTAATACAGTAGGAACAACTTCCCCATATGGGCACAAAAGATTTTATTTTATCTTTGCTACAATACACTACTAAAGTCTCAGTAAGCATCTGTGAATCATTTACAATCCTCTAATTAGAAGTGGTGTAATCATCTGCTACTTACACCAGCCAGGGGTCATGTAAGAGAAAAGCTGATGGGCTGCTGAAAACCCCTGTACAGAGGTGTTAGAGGAAATTTGTTACTACAGAGGTAATGGGGGAAGGAATCTGTCACTTCACTGGTGAGGGGGGAATGTGTTATAGGGGAGGGGTGGGGAGAATACATCTCTTACTATTATTATTATTATCTTTTATTTATGAGGTGCCACAAAGGGTCAGCAGCGTCATACATAGGACAAAGGATAACAGTACAGTAGAGGGTTATAATACATGGCATACAGGGTAGTACAGAAACCTAGTGCATTAAAAGCCAAGCTCAATAAGTATAAACAAAGTGCAATAAGAATAAATAATTACCAACTTAGCAGAGAAAGGTGCATATTGCAAAGAGGCAGAAGTGACTTCCACTCTACAGATACAGAGGAGGGAGATGGGGAGTGAAAAAGGGGTTGTGCCAGTGCCCAGTAGACTGGACACCACTTACAGGATCAATGCAGAGATAGAGAAGAGAAGGCACTAGAGAAGAGGAAAGATGGGGGCAGTAGCCAAGTGACCTAAATGGAGAGAGGAGGCGGAGAGCTAAAGGCAAAGGTAAACAGGAAGAGGAAATGAGGAAAAGAGGGCCCTCCTCAATCTAAAGGTGAGGGGAGACTGACAGGAGACACTGAGACAGAATGACAAGATGGGACGAGAGATAAGAACATGGAGGGGAAAGAAGCACAGGAGTAACAAAGATAGAGAAAAGGGTTGTAAGAGGGCAGGTTTAGGTGGATGAAAGGTATGCTAAGCCAGTCTGCAGAATTAAGTATGGACTGGAGAGGAGCGAGACGGGTAAGGGGGACGCCAGTGAGAAGGAAGATGCAGTAATCAAGGCGGATGATGATCAGAGAGTGGATGAGAGTTTTAGTGGCCTTGGAGGAGAGGAAGGGTCTGATCCGGGTTATATTCCGGAGATGGAAGCGGTAGGATTGGGCGAGGGATTGAATGTGAGGGGTGAAGGAGAGGAAGGAGTCAAGGGTGACACCCAGGCATCGAACTTGGGGTGAAAAGGAGATGATGGTAGAACCAAAAACATCGGAGAAGGTGGAAGGGGAGGAGCCTCTAGAGGGAGGGGGGATTGATAAGTTCCAATTTGTCAATATTCAGTTTGAGGAAATGTTAGGCTATCCGGGATGGCAGAAAGGCAACAGGACACCTTATTGAGAATGGAAGGAGAAACAACAGAAGAAGAAAGGTAGGGGTGCCATCAGCATAGCAGTGGTACCAGAGGCCAAAGGAGCTGATGAGATCATCCAGTGAAGAGGTGCACAAAGAGAAGAGCAGAGTATCAAGGACAGAGCCTTTAGGGACTTCTACGGGAGGTGGGGAAGAGGCAAAGGAGGAGCCATAGTTAGAGACAGAGAAGGAACTGTTAAAGAGATAGGAGATGAACCAAGAGAGGACAGTGTCGGAAAGACCAGAGGAGCGAAGGGTGTGCAGCAGGAGATGGTGATCGACTGTATCAAAGGCTGCAGAAAGGTCCAAAGGATGAGGAGGCCGTAGGGGCATTTAGATTTGACAGATAAGAGGACATTAGTGACTTTAGCTAGGGCAGTTTTGGTGAAGTGGAGGGGGCAAAAACTGAATTGAAAAGGATCAAGGAGGGAGTTGTCAAAGAGGTAGTTAGTGAGATGGCTGTAGACTAGCCGTTCAATTAATTTAGAGGTGAAAAGAAGGTGTGATGGAGGGCCAATGAGGAAGGCAGGTGAAGAGATCATGGGGGTCCAGTGGAGAGGAGAGTCAGGTGGTGGAAAATTGGAGGTCAGTGGTGAAATACAATTAGAGTTAGGGTGGGAGAGAAGCAGTATCCACCAATGTCCAGCAGTGAAGAGAGGCAGCAGGGCGGCATGGAGCCCACAGTGATCACCAAGTCATCAGGATGGCATGGATGGAGACCTCTAGCCCGGCCAGGGATAAGGGACTAGGCAGAGACCAGGGCCTCAATTACAGAGACGGACTCAGAGTAGTAGGAGGCCTCATGAAACAGAGGATGCGGCAAGGTGGATGGCATCAGCGGGAGCACATGAGGAGGGCAGTGGGCACCAATAGATGCAAAGAATGGGCTGCTACAGATGGATCTAGAAGAAGATGCGACAGGGAACTAGGCCAGAGCTGCGGGCTCCAGTAGAAGAGAACCGGTGGCATCAGAGGAGCTTAAGAGGCGGTAGAAGATTACCGGTGTTTGGCATCAGTGTAAGCATGTGTAGAGGAAGATGGGAGGTAGCAGCGGAGTGGAGCCTGGTCCGCTACAGATGAAACAAGAGAATGCATCTGGGACCAGCAAGGGACAGGGCCGAAGCCGCGGGCTCTAATAGGAGAGTACCGGTGACTTCAGAAGGAAGGTATTACAGGGGTGAGGAGGAAAAATGTGTTACTACAGAGGGGAGGGAAATGGGGATTATGATTACAGCGGTAAAGAGGTATTTGTTATTACAAAAGTTAGGGTGAGGAAATGTTACTACAGGGGTAAAGGAGGACAAATATATTACATGGAAGGGGTAGAGCTCACTCTTTATGAGATGTGACCATACCCACAACATGGGGTAACCATGTCCCCTCTGGTGGTACAACAAGCAATTTGCGGCTGTATACACACTTCTGTTCTCATGGGGACTTTTAAATAATGTTGAAGGGTATGGCCTAACTGAGGTCTCACACAGCTCTTTTTTTATATTAAATTCTACCTATTTACATGTTTAAACAAGTTATGTTTTATTGTGGCCCCTTCAAAGTACGGGCTGGCCGCACACCCTCCAAAGTCTTGTCATGCCTCCTTCAGCCAAGTGCACATTATTATGCGGGCGCCTATCATTGGCATCCCTTGTGGGCCCTTTAAGCCCAATCTGACAATGTTGTAAACTATGTAACTATAACCAAACCTAATTTCAATATTCATATTGTTATAAAAAAAGGAGATATTTCAGGAGAAGATGATTAATTTTAACATTTCTTCTAAGGAGAGTTTAAAGAAAACTTAATTCATACTACTTTAGCCCTCAAACAAAAATAAAGGGGTATATTTACTAAACTGCGGGTTTGAAAAACTGGAGATGTTGCTTATAGCAACCAATCAGATTCTAGGTATCATTTATTTAGTACATTCTACAACATGACAACTAGAATCTGATTGGTTGCTATAGGCAACATCTCTACTTTTTCAAACCCGCAGTTTAGTAAATCTACTCCTTAGTGTAACTGTGGTGTCAGGACCATTTTTAAGAATGGAAGGGAAATCTGTCATAAATTGCTAACATTACACACATGCCAATAGGCCATTAAGCACTTTAGAACATGCTGTGAAGCTGTCACACTTACGTGAGTGATAATACAGTTACCACACACATCCCTGTAATCCTATACAGCTAAAGCACTGTGTACATGTGGGCCAACCAAATTTAGCCCCAGTCACCAGTAGAAAAAGAAAATCCCCCTTGCACTGGGTCTATTGTTAGAAAGCAACTTGCATTGTCATTGGAAAATAAACAAAATTGTGATGAAATTTCATATTAATCAAGTTTTGCGGTGACACAGGCTGTTTTACTGAGCAAACCTCTGTCGATCTTCAAGTTTTGCAATTGCTTCGCTAGTTCATGCTGTATTTGTAAATTCACATTTTGATTAATGTAATGTCTATCAAATAGAGCTGTTCAACTCATTGTGTGTGATGTGGTTTGGGGTAAGCCTGAGAACAATTAATACCAAATTCGGACAGAGAAATATGTTAAATTTCATGGCCAAACGCAGAATGAGGTGAATATATTATTTTGAAATTAGCCTGCAGTATGGATTCTGCTTAGTAAAAATACATAAATTATTTTCACTTACATAGCTAACGCTGTCCCAGTACATAACAATCGGAAATTCGGGTTATGCTGTAACTATAAGAACATTAACTATTTGTACTTGGAACTTACTAGTGTAATGGTCCTTCCTTGTTTTATATTTAGCAATATCTGGCTTATGTTGAAGCACTCGTATTAACAACACGTTACTACAATAGGTTTCTTGTCTTACATTCCTGACATTTACGATAGTAAATTATGGTTTTACTTTTTCACCTTGTGTTTGTCTGGATATGTCCCAGGATTGTCTAAAACCTGCCTGATGGCATTGGCCAGACATCAGTCAGTCTGTGCTAAAAATAGCTGAGGGGGTAATTAGGCTTCACATAGTGAGCATTATATGTTTCTCTGTGTTGTTAAACTACCTAGGGCCAGCTGAGTCACAGAGATTTCCCTCCACTCATAGGATATACAAATGATGTCACTTTACATTGTAAAGTTTACAATGTTTTCTCTGTGTACATGCTGCCTGTCACATACTCACATACCACACACACTGACTACACCTGTGCAAATACCAGTACTTTCATTATGCATACTTACAATATATTGCCTAATATTGCCATGATGGCTTAACTATTAGTAGTGTTCATATAATTTTGAGTTTATATATTGATTTATTTATATATGCATTTATTTGTGCATGTAACAAGCAACAAGAGCCATAGTAATGATAGAAACACGTGTACTGATACAGCTTTGCAATAATATTAGCAATGACGTTTACGTTTCATACCAGAGACATGTCAGACACTGTTCTGCTCTATGTGAATTAGAAAAGCTATTCCCCATTCTTTAGTTGCCATTGGCCTGTTGATGAAATGTTTAAACTGAATGAGTAACTGAATCACTAATGAATGATTGATATATGTATATGACTGTCAAAATACAAGTGTATTATATTTTTCTTATATAAACTGTTGGAATGTGGTTATGGTCATACACTTCAAATACAAGGATTACACACACTGCAATCAGCCCTGATTTACTAGTGTATATGGTGTGTGTGTGTGTGTCACTCGTAACTGCAGTTTTATACCCTTTTACAACTATAACGCAGGAATTCTCTCTAGCAATATAAGGAGTGAGCTAAGACAGCTGTACGTCATGGGCGGAAGAGGAGTCACAGACACAATTTACGTAATCAAAAATAATTATTTGAGCTTTTATTACTTGAGGCAGGAGTAGCTCACAGTTACTGTATTTCATGGTTTTGAGCATTGTAAAAGTTATGTCAATTTTAATGAGAGTCATTTATGAAAGAGAATCAGGTTTAAAAAATAAAAAAGTTACAAATAAGTGGAGTTAAATATGATTTGCTTTATATGTGTAACATTAGGCTTTGTACGCAAAGGTTGATGAATTTGGCATATTCAGCTGTATTAGATCACTTGCTCAATGCAGCATTTGAATGTTTTTATTCCAGTGCTATTTTTAGTCATTGATCCTAGCTGTAGACATATGCACAACATTCAAATTACAATTACAAAAGCCATGACTTCATTGTTCATTATACATTACAGGAATGTACTTAACAATTGTGTTTAACAAAACAAATAAGCACAGTTTTGGAAAAAAAAATGTTTAATTTGCTACTCCTTATATTGACACCTTCATAAGAAATGTAGATTATATATATATATATATATATATTGCACAATTGTTTCCATTTTTTCCACTTTTCACTGCTCATTATATTTGACCATATGGAGCTGAAAACTACATGAGGGATATCGGAAAAGTCAAATATATACAGAAAGGCTATTCTGTACTGTTTATGTGGTGCGCATAGTTTATATTTTTATATAATAATTAAGAAGTCATAGTTAGTGCACCAGGAGGTGCCTTTTGTCCTTTTCTTTTTTCTATACATTTCCAATTATCCACCCGAATTTAAGGTAGTGCTTTTATAGAAATAAGGACTCCAATTTAACAGAAGACATCTAAATGACTGGTACTGCTGAGACCATTAGTATTATTAAAGGTTGAAGGACTCATATATATATATATATATACGTCAAGCATGTTTGCCGCTTTAGTGTTTTTGGACCTTTTGGCAGATGTTGCTATGGTATACTGAAGTAAAATTACAATCATTTCATAAGTGTCAAAGGCTTTTATTGACAATTACATTAAGTTTGTGCAAAGAGTCAATATTTGCAGTGTTGACCCTTCTTTTTGAAGACTTCTGCAATTCGCCCTGGCATGCTGTCAATCAACAGTAGTGCCTCCAAATCGTATTATGCCACAATAGTGCCCCCAAATCATATTAATCGAAAATAGAGCCCCCAAATTATATTAAGCCAAAAGAGTGTCCCAAATCATATTAAGCCACAATAGTGCTCCCAAATGATATTATGCCACATAGTAGTGCCACCAAATCGTATTATGTAATACAATAGTGTCCCCAATTCATATTATGCAATACAATAGTGTCCCCAACTTACTTTAAGCCACAATAGTTGTCCCAAATCATATTATGCTATACAATAATGCCCCCAAATCTGGATCTGCTTTGTATACTTACTACCAGCAAGTGGCCTGTTTTGTATATCTGCCACAAGGACTTTATTCTGTTTTGTATCTAGTAAACTCCTGTCCTTGTGGCAGATATATTTTGGGGTTGCCAGTTTTCTTGCCTACCACATGGTGCATTGCTTGCTTGGCATGCTCAATTATTGCTTAAAGCATTATGTTCCTGCTATGCAGTGACTCTCAACAGCCAATTGGATTTCACGACAGGAAAGGGAATGGATTGCTATCAGTCAATAATATCCCACACTAATAGTTGCCCTAGACACTGAAGCCAAGAGAATTAATGAGTGTTTATAAGAAATGTGGATTACTACTTACCTCCTATCTGCCCGATCCACCAAGTCTAAAGGGCTCCTGTAAATCAAAGACATAGGAACTGTTATTAAAGCTACTTCCTTAGTGCATGTTTTGTGTTCATGCCACCAGAAATGGGTTCTGTTTTGTATACTGGCTACTAAGCAAAGGACAGATAAATAACACCCATAAAGTGGATAAATCATTCAAAATTTTGCCTGTGGCATTATTTGGTCCTCATCAAGCTCATACATTGTAAAGTTCTTCCTCTAGGTCAAGTTATAATGGAATATCCACTAAGGGCTTAATAAATTATCTGTAATTTCCTTATCTGTCTCCTCACTTTCATGCTCCAGTTCCCTACCTTAATGCCAATGTCAGTAATTTGTGTGAACTAGTCATAATTTCAGCAACATTTTCATAGTGAAATAAGCAACAAAGAGTTTGGAGTATTAGGTAAAGTAGGTTAAGAGCCATCTATATTTTATGTCAGCAAACATCCTTATTTGGACAACGTTTTGCCTCACATTTAAACAGTAATCCTTCTTAACTAAATACTGCACTTTATACAACTACAGAAGGTAGTCAGTCACATGGCAAATGTGTCATCCTTTAGATTGCATATAATTATCTATGTTTACCTCACTTCACCATTGTCACCTATTAGGTAAGAGGTCTAATTACTTAATCCTTTAGTCACAGGTACAAAGTACAGCATATCGATAGCTAGTCTTATGCAACATCTAAGAAAATAACTACTAAATTATTCTATACAAGGTTCAAGTTAGATTGCATCTCACTTGCTTTTTGCATATAGATTCCTGATAATTATTACTCAGATATCAGTAGCAAAGTACAATGGTAATATTTTACTTTAGGAGGATTAAGAAAAAGGAAGAAGGAGAAAGAGAAAAAAGAAGAAGAAGAAATAAAACTTAAACTTTCAATATGGTAAAGCATTAATGATTATTACTGGAAAATAATGCGGTCAAATATTAACAAAGAAAGAAATGGAAGTTGCTCAAATCAATTTATAGGCTTTAGCAGGTGCATGAAAGGGTGGGGTTATCCTAAAAGGAACAGAATATTAACAAAGACAAACACAACATTTAATCTATTGAATTTATAGATTTTCAAGTCTTGTCATATGCAAATCCAGCGTTGCCTTATGTGCTTCATGTTGAGCCTCTTTCCATAGCCTTGGGGGAGTATTATAGCAAGAACAACAAGGGAGATAAATGCCTTTATACTACACAAGCAGAGGCCTAACACCCAGTAAAAGAAATGATCCTGTACACAAATTGCCATTATTTGCCTTGCAGTGGGCTTTTGTTGATAAATTTAATGATTAGCTCTACGGGTTAAATTTGAGGTACATACTGACAATAATCCTCTAATTTATGTTCATACGACGACTGCCAAAATTGACGCTAATGGGCATAAATGGCTAGCTGCATTGTGATGTACACCTTTAGCCAAAGATACTGACCTGGTTTTAACAACTTAGAGGCAGATGCGTTGTCACGCCTACCTGGGCAAATTGTTAAAGTAGAAAGAGAGCAATGGGTGGAAGCTCCTGCCTCTGAAGTATGAGGGATGTGCCAAATCAGTGGGATAGTAGTTCCACCTGTGAGATAGTGTGTGACTTCTTTAGGTGCCACGGAATAAGCTATACCCACTGCTTACTGCTGAGCCAGCTGCTTAGGATTAGATTTGCAACAAATAAATTGAAAAGAAATTGAGAAGAATCAGCAAGAGCATTTAGCCAATGGGGTGATGAGATGGGCTGTAAACAACAAGTGTTGCCCTGCTGACAAAGCTTATAAGAATATAGAGGACAGATTGTTAGCGTAACAACGGAGTACCTTGGTGATGAGTGGAAGGTTGCTGTATAGTAGAACTAGCCACAAGGACTGAAGAGTTCAAATACAGTACAGTTATTGTTGCCTAAAACGCACAGAGTAATGGTTTCTCAGGGTCTTCATGGCGAGAATGGAAACTTAGGTACAGAGAAGACACTCACATTGGTGACTGATTGATTCTATTGGCCTAGGATGGGAGCTGAAATAGAATCCTATTGTAAAAACTATGTGGTATGAACCTTAAGGAAGACTCACTCCTCCTGAGCAGCACCACTGTTATAGATTGTGAGCAGCGGGCCTTTGAAATTTATATGCATAGATTTTCTATCTGTCGTGTCTGATGAAAGCAATGTGACCAATGTACTGGTAGTTACAGATCACTACACTTACTATGTCCAAGCTTATACCACCCGAGACCAGAAGCCAACCACAGCTGCAAGAACTCTCTGGGAAAAGTTTTTTGTATATTATGGGCTCTCTGCATGCATACATTCTGATCAGGGAAGAGATTTTGACATCCGGCTGATTATGAAGCTATGTCAAGTCTACCATTTAGGAATTCTTGGGAACCACCTAACTAAAAAAAATGGAGGGATGACTCATGTAATTATCGATATGTTACCTGATATCCCTTATTATAAAGTAAAGCCAGAAGGTGCCCAGGGCCTGTCAAACCTTACCATTGCCAGCATTTACTCACTAGCATGAGGTCCAGTTTCCCGAAAAAGGGAGGAAGAACAAATTTGTAAAATTTTGAAAGAAAATCCGAATTGTGCTCTTCAAAAAATACAGTCTAGACATTTGAGAAGTAAATTCTGAAAATGGAGATATTTGGGAGGGGAATATTGAGCATGTTACTGAGAAAAATAGGCCAAGTGAGAAGAGAACAGATATAGGAGATACAAAGGCCAGTGTGTGTTAGGGATGTTTGCCATGAAGAAGTTGTACCCACCACACAGCTAGGAGAGTTTAGAGAATAAGAGATGACAGAAGAACCTGAGGTCTATGATACCCTAGGGGTTGATGAGGATGACCCTTGGTCAATCAAACAACCACAGAGAGAGCATAGACACCCATTAATGCTGACATATGACCGTTTAGGTGAGATATCTGAAATACCTACAGGGGCGCATGCAGGATTATTAAGGGGGGCTTCCCCCCCACCCCAAAAAAAAAAAAGGGCAAGAGAGCTGCACAGAAGCTCCGTTTTGGCAGCACTGTACTATACAGCAGCCACGGTGCTGTCAAAGAAGTGTCTGCGGCGGTGCTGTATAGACTGCCGCGGACGCTTCTTTGACAGCGCCGTGGCTGCTATATAGTACAGTGCCGCTATGTAGGGGCACTTCTTTAGCGGAGGGGAGGGGTTTCTGGAGACCCAGAAACCCCCCCTGCTTGCGCCCCTGACCTAGACCCATAAAGAATTGTACAGTAAAAGCTGCATTATATCAGGATAGAGGTAAGCAGGGTGATAAGGAGAGCATCTGTGAGATACGTCAGCATAATAGACAGGATGTACTAACAATACATTATATTGCAGATGGTGCATCATCATTGGAAAAATATGCCAATATGCAAATGCACATGGGGAAAAGTGTAACATCTGCCACCCAGCTGAAATTAAAAATAAATATAGAATCTTGTGGAGGCTGGGATTACATATCACAGAGTCCCCGGCGGCCGGAAATGTATTGCGAAATCGCACCAGAACTGACAAGGGAGTGTGTCAGTTACAGTAAAAAAATGATGAATAATGGTTTTTACTGGACACCGGAGAGGAGGAGAATACTAATTGAAACAGAGATATATTAATGAGATTGGTGGAGGCACTGTGCATGGAGAAGTTAGTGATACACACACAAGTACATTGTTGCTGATTTTGGATTTCTAATTTGTTAATCAGAGAGTAGGCCTTTTTGTGTGGCCACATCAAGAACTTGGAGGTTACAAATACCTTTATGACATTGGACTTACTTATTCTTCGGTACATTAGTAGGATTTCCATGTTCAAGTTGCTTTCCTATGGCTGCTACATATGTATTACAATAATATATACAGACAATAAATGGAGGTTATATATACTCCTTTATTTTGGATATCCATTTCCTGAATCATAACAATTGTTGTGTGATTTATGTCATTTGTAGGATTTACATAGTAACATGTGTTTGATTATATTAGGTTTTTAAAATCATTTAGTGATATTTGTCATTGCTTTATATTTGTTTTGTATTTTGTTTGTTATTTTATGTATTATATGTGATCATATTAAATCTATTTATGTTAACACTGATGATTTGTGAGAGACTTGTTTAAAAAATATATATATATATATATATATTTAGTGTTTTGTTTGTTATATAGCGCTGTATTTATTTGTAAATATTCAATAGGCTTCATCTTCAATAAATTACAGGTAGAACATATTTGAATAGTATGATATCATCAGTTACCTAATTAGCTTTCACTACAAGGTAGGTTTAGACAGAGTTGTGTTCAGTTTAATATGCCTTGTGAGTAACTGGGGAGAGATTTAACTTTAGGGATTGGTTCTGTAATTTTGGCTAACACCTTGTTGGAGATAACATACCCAGCAAATTTTTTGGCATGTCATAGTAGTGTACCTATTCATTATCTCACATTTCACACAAAGTTTTTCTGCACTGGGGCTCAGATGGTGAAAGGTGCCGTTCAAACAAATATGCACTTTGTTGTTTTGTTATCATTTTAGTTTTTTCAAGCTGTTATAAATGTCAGTGTGTGTTATTATAGGCTCACTGGTCTTTGCTTCCTGTCTGCAAGTAGTTAGAATTCAGTGCCTGAATATATTCCAGGTGGTAAACAAAGCGCTAAGGGGCCTATTTACTATTATTCATACTTTTGCCCCATTAAATCAGACTTGCCAACTCTCCCGAAATATCCGGGAGACTCCCGCATTTTGCGAGAGTCTCCCGGGCTCCCGGGCGAGTGTGGCAATCCCCCGCATCTGGATAATTCTGCCCACTTCCTAGTGAAGTGGGCAGAATTAAGTCCCAAACGCCGCGATTCCCGGTGAATCGCGGCGTTTGGCCCCGCCCCCCGCTGTCAAATGACGCATTTTGCATCATCACATCATGGGGGCAGGTCCAAAATGACGCCACTTGGAGCCCCGCCCCCCCGTTACGCCCACCTCCTCTGCAGGCTCCCGGATTTCACCAACAGAAAGTTGGTAAGTATGCATTAAATATCATCTGTCATCACAGCAATGATGGATGAATTAACAGGGCAATTCACTAGTAAAGTCATGTCGGGACAACGCGTCAAAAGGAAACTGCTTCAGAGATTACTTTTTACAACTCCGGGCTCTGACCCAGAGTCTTTACTGCTCATGCACATATTTCATTTAAGTTAAATTATGCAGGGAAGAAGAAGGCTGCTGGAGAGTGGGGTATGAGCACGGCCTTGGTGTGTACTTAGTGCTTCGCCTAAATCAGGACAGCTGTGAGCTATGGATCAGTAAGTATTGGTCACCAGCTCACCACCTATAAAGTTGTCACCAGATATGACTGTGCTTCTGTGTACTAGTCACTCTCTATGGCTCAGCTTCTGTAGCTAAGCCAGCAAATTGTACTTAGCTGGGTTTTTGCTTAATAAGCCAGTCTTCCTTAGAAAGGAAACAGTTGATTATATAAATTAAATATATTTATGAGATAAAAAAGAAACACATTCATTATGACTCACAAATATACAGAAAATCTGTAATAAAGCTTTCTTATTCAATATCTCTATGAGCATGCAATGTTACAGCAGTATAAGTCTAGGGTAAAACGAATTGCCTGACACAAAAGGATGAGATCATAGTGTAGTGTCATTTTGTAAATGTGCATGTATTAGGGATGTGCACGGCGACTTTTGGTGTCTCGTGTTTTGGATTCGGATTTCCGCGATGTTTTGGGTTCGGATTTGTTTCGCAAAACACCTGCCGAAAGGTTTTGGTTCGGATTTAAGGTTTTGGATTCAGATTTTTTTTTTTTGAATAAAGCATAAAACGTTCAAAAATCAAGTTTTTGGGCTTATTTTCACTCCTACGCTATTAATAACCTCAATAACATTCAATAACAAGCATTTCCACTAATTTACCGTGTATTCTGAACACCTCACAATATAGTTATTAGTCCAAAACGTTGCAACGAGGTATCTTTCTGGACTGCGTAGTGGAGTGGTCCCCACAATATAAAAAGAAAACCATCAACTGGTCTTAATCGCACCAAAAAATGTACCTGGACTGCATAGAGGAGTGGGTCACCACAATATAATTTAAAAACCCTGAACTTGTATGAATCGCACCAATAAATGTATCTGGACTGCGTAGAGGAGTGGTCACCACAATATAATTAATAAAAAACCCTCCACGGGTCTGAATTTCCAAAAAAAGAAATTCTGGGCTGTGTAGTGGGGTGGCCCCGGTACTAAATTTGATACCTGGCCCACAATACCTCCTCCAAGTTCCAAGTGTAGTGTTTATAACATATTAACACTACACTAATTCTAGCACGTCAAACCCTCTTGTTTTAAATAATGACAGGGCATTTAACTTTTGATTACATTTTTTGAATTTGTTGACATTTTCTTTTACTTTTTGAACATGGCAAACGACTGTTGAATGGTCACATAATGGCAAAAAAATAGTTGCAAGATGGAATTGTCCTTGGGCCCTCCCACCCACCCTTATGTTGTTGAAATAGGACATGCACACTTTAACAAACCAATCATTTCAGCGACAGGGCCTACCAAACAACTGTGGCTGAAATGATTGGTTTGTGTGGGCCCCCACACCAAAATAACAATTCATCTCTCCCTGTACAAACTAAACAGGCTCTACTGAGGAAAGATGTCGTCCTCATCCTCAACCTCTGATTCCTCTCCCCCTACAGTGTGTACTTCCTCCTCCTCACACATTATCAATTCGTCCCCGCTGGACTCCACAACCACAGGTCCCTCTGTACTATCTGGAGGGCAGTGCTGTACATCATTGAGGAATTGATTATTCATTTTTATAAACATCATTTTTTCAACGTTGTGAGGAAGCAACCTCCTTCGCCGCTCACTGACCAGGTTCCCCGCTGCACTAAAAACTCTTTCTGAGTACACACTGGAGGGGGGACAACTCAGGTAAAATAGAGCCAGTTTGTACAGGGGCTTCCAAACTGCCTTTTTTTTATGCCAGTAACAATATGGACTGTCTGACATGTCTATTTGGATGGTGTCAGCAAAATAATCCTCCACCATTTTTTCAATTGTGACAGCATCCAATGCAGCGACAGTAGACATGTCTGCAATGGTTGGCAGGTCCTTCAGTCCGAACCAGATGTTATCAGCATTCCCGCCAGCGGCTCTTTTAGGAAAACTGAGCTTTTTCATCGCAGCCATAGATGTGGAAGAAAATGAGGGTGGAGCTGTTGGCATGTCACGGTCCTCTTCAGAGGACAATCTCCTGACCAGAAGGTCTTTGCACCACTGTAGACTTGTGTCCGCCGGAAACAGAGACACAACATACGCTTTAAACCGAGGATCGAGCACGGTGGCCAGAATGTATTCCTCTGACTTTAAAAGAGTGACCACCCTCGGATCCTGGCAAAGCGTATGAAGGGCTTCATCCACAAGAGCTACATGCTTTGTTGGATCGCAATGCTTTACCAGCTCCTCCCTCACTTTCTCCAGCTGCTTCTGCAACAGCCTGATCAGGGGAATGACCTGACTCAAGCTGGCAGTGTCGGAACTGACTTCTCGTGTGGCAAGTTCAAATGGCTGGAGAACCTTGCACAACACGGAAATCAGTCTCCACTGCGCTTGACTCAGGCGCATCCCCACTCCTTTGCCTATGTCGTAGGTGGCTGTGTAGGCCTGAATGGCCTTTTGCTGCTCCTCCATCCTCTGCAGCATATAGAGGGTGGAGTTCCAGCGCGTCACAACCTCTTGTTTGAGGTGATGGCAGGGCAGGTTCATGCTTTTTTGATGTGCCTCTAGTCTGCGGTAGGCACTGGCTGAATGCCGAAAGTGTCCAGCAATTTTGCGCGCCACCGCAAGCATCTCCTGCACACCCCTGTCACTCTTGAGGTAATGCTGCACCACCAAATTAATGGTGTGGGCAAAACATGGGACGTGCTGGAAATTGCCCATATTTAATGCCCGCACAATGTTACTGGCATTGTCTGACACCACAAAACCCCATGAGAGTCTAAGTGGGGTAAGCCACTGGGAGATAATTTCCCTCAGTTTCTCTAATATGTTGTCAGCGTTGTGCCTCTTATTAAAGCCTGTAATACACAATGTTGCCTGCCTTTGCACGAGCAGCCATTTTGTAGATGCTGCTACTGATGCAGCTGTTGCTGCGGAAGGCGATGCATCTACCCAGTGGGCTGTCACAGTCATATAGTCCTTCGTTTGCCCAGAACCACTTGTCCACATGTCCGTGGTTAAGTGGACAGTGGGTACAACCGCATTTTTCAGAGCACTGAGGACACTTGATCGTACTTCTCTGTACATTTTTGGTATCGCCTGCCTAGTGAAGTGGAATCTCGGCGGGATTTGGTACCGGGGACACAATACCTCCATCAACCCTCTAAATCCCACTCCACTGATGGCGGACACCGGGTGCACGTCTAACACCAACATTGCAGTTACAGCCGCAGTTATACGCTTTGCAATAGGGTGACTACTATCGTATTTTGTGGTCATGGCAAACGACTGTTGGACGGTCAATTGTTTTGTGAAAGACTTAGCGGTCTTACGACTTCCCCTCTGGGAAGATGACCGACTAACAGCAGCAACAGCAGCAGTGGCAGTAGTAGGTGTACCGCTGCAGGATTCCTGGGATGAATCCCGTATTGGAGAGGACTCAGTCTGGCTGCTGACTTGGGCTGCAGGACTCAATCTGATGGAGGAAGTTGACGAGGAGGGTGTTGCTGGTGTGTATCCAACTGGACCACGGGATTTAGGTGTCCCTGTACCGATGACGGTCCTAGACCCAGTTCCTGAACTAACCACTGAACTATGAAGGTTATTCAGGTGACGTATAAGGGAGGATGTCCCTAGGTGGGCAAGATCCTTACCCCTGCTTATTTGAGCTTTACATAAGCTACATATGGCCATACATTGGTTGTCCGGATTTGGATAAAAATAACTCCACCAAGAGGTGCATTTTTTGGTCTTCTGACCAGGCATGACGATGGGCTTTTTCATCCCATGGACATCAGCCGTTTCCCCCCCTGGTGCCTCATTTACAATAACCATATCACCATCCTCATCATCAAGTTCCTCCACAGCGCCAGCTACATCATCAATAGCCTCCTCCCGAGCCACCTCTTCCCGTACAGTGATGGGAAGGTCAGGCTTGACAACCACCAACACCCTTGGACTTGCCTTGGGGATTTGTGATAATTTCTCTTTAGAAGGCAGAGTTGTTTGCTGTTTTGTTGCTGACAGCATAACTCTCTTCAGTTTTTTGTAGGGGGGGGGAGGAGGAGGACTGAACAGGACACAGCACAGGACCCAGCAGCACCACTGAACTCAAAATTGACAGAGCACAGCACACAGCACCACTAGACTGATACTGCAGAGCACAGAACAGCACAGCACAGCACAGCACAGAACTAAACAGCACAGCACGAGATCTACCAGGACAGAGGACCACCTAACACACCCTCCCTCTACCTTGATCAATGCCCGAGTGAAGATGGTGGCGACTAGCGGGGAATTTATAGGATCCGAGTATCGCGAGATCCGACAGCGGGATTATGACTCAGAGCCTCGGTTTCAAGTTTTCATTTGGCGCCAATACCCGGATCCGACTCGGATTCACAAAATCCGAGTGCGCTCATCTCTAGCATGTATACAGTACTGGTTGTTTTACAAATGTATTTAAACCTAGACACGTTGGGGTGTACACCTGGATGGTGGTGTAACGTATGTATATCTGTACTGCGCATTAGAACAAAACAAAGCATTTGTCTGTATGCAGATTTGGTACTTACACCTCCTTACACTTGGAGAGGCGGAACAGGGGAGGAAAGGGGTGTGCTAATACAGACCAAATACCGGTACAGTAAGGGTATAAGTGTATCTGGGTGTAAGTATGCCCGATGTTAACCTGGAGAATATGTTACTGCTGCAGAGCTGGATGCATCTTTAGATGCGTATAACTCAGGAGATTAGTGTAAATTTGCCAGTTTTATGTGCAGCTTTTTTTTAGAGCTTATTTTTTTTTTAACACATTTGCATCCAACTCAGCATGAGCAGGGCCGATGCTAGGGTCCATGGCGCCCTAGGCACTTTGTCAAAATCAACGCCCCCGCCCGCCGCAGGAACACTTTGAAAATCGGCTCCCTCCTCCCCCCTCCCCACGTCTTTCCTTACCTTGCCTCAACACCACCGCCTCTCTGCTCCGTCTGCTCCCCTCCACTCACTGACACTGTCGGGCCGTGATGATGATGTCACGGCCCGACAGTGAGTGGAGGGGAGGAGACAGAGCAGAGAGGCGGCGGTGGAGAGCTATAGCCTCTTCCCCCCTCCACATGGATGTATCTGAATGCTGTGCGGCGGCCGTAAGCGGTATGGTAAGCGGTCGCCGCACAGTTTTAAAGTAATTTTCATTCTGTGGCGCCCTCCAGAGCCCGGCGCCCTGGCAACTGCCTAACCTTACCTAATGGGAGCGCCGGGCCTGAGCATGAGCCACAGTGTATTTATAAAGTCTGCACACTTTAAATTGTTATGTGCATGTTAGGAACCCCTCCAGCCGGCACAACACAACCCGGAGTCTACTCTGCCAATCAGGTGTTCACTGGAGCCCCTGATGGTGGGGACAGACTGGGCTGCAGACTGACAGAGGGTCGTGAAGTGTGTACCGGCTGGGAAGAACCCAGGCAAGCGGAGTAAGGTCCAAGCAGAGATCAAGGGCCGGCAGCAGGTAGCAGATCCGATAAACAAGCCAAGGTCAGGGGTCATGAGCAGACATGGAGGTCGGTATTCAAGCCAGAGGTCAAGGTCACGAGAAACACAGGCAGGGTCAAAATCCAGGCAAAAGGTCATACACGGGTAGTCAGAATTTCCAGCAGACAGGAACAAGGCAGAGAGCAGGTCAGCAGACTGGCAAACAGAAGCTATAACCGGCAATGAGGCAGCAGACCTCATTGCCTAAAATACACAGATGGCCCAATCAGAGCTTGCCTGCACTCCTGTAGACTAATCAGTAATATGGCTCCAGACCAATCAGGGCTAGACCCTGACAGGCACACACCGTTGCAGGCTAATGCCTGTAACTTCAGCCCCTGATTAATTAGCCCACAGACTTGCCTAATTTCGCATGCGCCCAGCAGTTCTCCTTTGCTGGGACGCGGCGCTACTCTCTAGGCATCCCGACCGTTGCCTAGGCAACGGCCGGGACGAGCCCCCGGAAGTGACGTCCCAGTCGTCATAGCGACGGCCGGGACGGAGGTAGGGGAGTCGCGGCGACTGGGCACCGCCGCGGCTCGTAACAGTACCCCCCCCTTGAGGAGGGGGTCGAGGGACCCCGACATCCAGGTTTTCTTGGGAATCTCCTGAAGAACTCCAACTGTTTAGGGGCATGGAGTTGTCTCCGCAAAACCCAAGACCGCTCTTCTAACCCGCGGTCCCTCCACTGCACCAGGAAGTGCACCTGCCCTTGCACTTTTTTAGAATCCAGGATTCTTTGTACCACGTATCTTCGTGGTTTGCTTGAATTTCCCCCAGGCATACTTGAAGATTGGCTAGGATACAGTACCGGCTTTAACAGTGAACAATGAAAAGTGTTGAGGATTCTTAACGAGACCGGAATTTTTAACCTGAAAGCGACGGAATTAACCTTCTTGATAATGGAGAAAGGCCTGATGAACTTAGGGCCCAACTTCTTGCAAGGCTGTCTGAGCCTGATATTTTTTGTAGACAGCCACACTTTCTGGCCCACCTTGAGGGAGCAGATGGTACGGTGGCGGTCCGATTTTTTTTTTGCAGCAAATGAAGCTTGTCTCAAAGATAACTGTACCTTCTTCCAGATAAGTCTGAGGTCCCTGGCAGTGGAGCGGATCTCCTGGATACCAGCAGACTTGAGTGAGTATAAGGAGTTGGATCTGGGGTGAAAGCCATAATTGCAGAAAAACTGAGAGGTTTTGGTGGATAAGTGGCATGAATTACTACAAGCAAATTCCGCCCAAGGTAACAAGGAGGACCAGTTATCATGGAATTCTGACGTGTAGCATCTTAAAAATTGCTCTAAGGACTGGTTAACCCTTTCAGTTTGCCCATTTGACTGAGGGTGGTATGCGGATGACAAACTGATTTTAATTCCGAGCAGGGTACAGAAGGATTTCCAGAATTGTGAACCACGATCAGAAACGATATCAGAAGGAAGTCCATGGAGACGGAAAATATGCTGTATGAAGAGAATGGCTAGATCTCGAGCGGTGGGAAGCCGGGTTAGTGGAATGAAATGTGCCATCTTGCTGAAGCGGTCTACCACGACCCAAATGGTATTGTGTCCCGCAGAAGGTGGTAAATCAACGATAAAGTCCATGGACAAATGTGTCCAAGGTTTTGCAGGAGCTGCCAACGGAACCAACTGACCTACCGGGTGAGTCCTGGGAACTTTGTTCCTGGCACAAACTTCACAAGACAAGACGTGACTCCTGACGTCAGCAGACAAAGATGGCCACCATACAGTACGGGAAAGGATTTCCAATGTCTTAAAAACTCCCGGATGTCCAGCAGTCTGACTATTGTGTGCTTCAGCAAGAACTGCCTTCCTCAGATGAACTGGGACAAACAAGCACCCTACTGGAGTATTATCGGGAGCTAATCTCTGAAACCTTTGTAAGGTACAGCTCAGGTCTTGGGTTAAGCATGAATCATAGACAAGGGAACAATAGGTTCAGGACTAGTAACCGGAGCATGGTGTGCCAGGAAGCTTCTGGACAGGGCGTCTGCCCGGACATTCTTAGAACCTGGACGATAGGTGATTACAAAGTTAAAACGGGTGAAGAACAGCGACCAATGAGCCTGTCGGGGGTTCAGTCGTTTGGCCGACTGTATATACTGCAGATTCTTATGATCTGTTATAACGGAGATCTGGTGTGTAGCACCTTCCAACCAATGTCACCATTCCTCAAAGGCCCATTTGATTGCCAACAGCTCTCGGTTTCCCACATCATAGTTGGCTTCTGCTGAAGAGAACTGGCGGGAGAAATAGGCACATGGATGTAAGCGGTGAATCTGGGAATCTTTTTGAGACAAGATGGCACCCGCACCGACGTCAGAGGCATCAACCTCAAGAATAAACGGTACCTTAGGATCCGGGTGTCTGAGAACCTGAGCAGACACGAAGGCTTTCTTCAGGGTTTCAAAAGCAGTTATTGCCTGAGATGTCCAATTAGCTGGGTCACTTCCCTTGCGAGACAAGGTGACAATAGGAGCCACAATATCCGCAAAGCCGCCAATAAATCTCCTGTAATAATTGGCGAATCCCAGGAATCTCTGGACCGCCTTGAAGCTATTCGGTTGTACTCAGTCCAGGATTGCTTGGACCTTGGTTGGGTCCATGGAGAATCCTTCCGAGGAGATTATATAACCAAGAAAGGATACCTTCTGAACCGCAAACTCACATTTTTTGAGTTTAGCATAGAGATGGTGTTTTCGCAACTTTTGTAAGACTTGTCTGATATGACCCTGATGTACGGACAACGACTCTGAATATATGAGGATGTCGTCTAAGTCAGGGTTGTCCAACCCGCGGCCCGCGGGCCGCATGCGGCCCAACCCGCCTGCAAATGTGGCCCAGTGGTTGTGGCAAGGGGGCAGAGCTGTTAATGAAAAAAATATCCTGCAAAAAAAAAAAAAAAAGAAAATACTTACCTTGCGGTCACGTCAGCTGGCGCTCCGGCTCCCTCCCTGGTCTCCTCCACCGTGCGGTGCTCGCAGTGAATGTCGGGGGTGACGTCATCACACCCGACATCCATTGCGTAGCGCAGCAGAGAGGAGTCACCCGCGCGAACTATCAGCAGCAGTGAAAGATTATCCAGTATCTTATTGTTGTTACTCTGAATTTGGACTTTCTGCACCATGCAATTATGAACTAGCTGTGTTCTCTGTATGTATCTAATATAAATATTAAGAGATGATTGTATTTTTAATATTTTAAACCATTTTAAATGTGCAGTGTTGAGTAGGGTGAAATTATCACCCACTGTTACCCTCATCGGAGGCTGCTCCATGAGCCATTTTTCCCGCCACCCTATCTTTAAATCTCTGTAGATTTCTATTAGTCCTCCTGATGCTACCTATATCGGTGACCATTTCAAACTGGTCAATAAAAAAATGATTCATGGGTGCAGAAAGAGAGCAAAAAAAAGTTTGGCATTTAATTCCCTGAACCCCACTAAGGGGCAGATGCAGGTAAGTTAAATTGCAGCTGGTAATGGGACTACTGCTTTAATCATGATTCTGCAACAGGTTTCCTAACTCTTACTAACTTCATTTCCAAGTAAGTTTAATATGTTAACTATGTTTTCTATGTTTTTTTGGATGATCAGCTATCATTAGTGTTAGTGTATTTTATGTGCGGCCCAAACCAACTCGTCGTCTTCCAATGTGGCCCAGGGAAGCTAAAAGGTTGGACACCCCTGGTCTAAGTAAACAACAACAAAGTGTCCCAGAAACTCACGTAGCACCTCATTAATTAGGTCCTGAAATACTGCAGGGGCGTTACTAAGACCAAACGGCATGACCAAATATTGATAGTGGCCAGAGAGCGTATTGAATGCCGTCTTCCACTCATCACCTGCTCTTATACGTATGAGGTTATATGCACCCCGAAAATCAATTTTGCTGAAGACTGTTGCACCTCTTAGTTGATCGAACAATACAGAGATGAGAGGAAGTGGATAGGTGTTTTTGACTGTGATGAGGTTCAATCCTCTGTAGTCAATACAGGGTCTTAGTCCTCCGTCTTTTTTAGACACAAAAAAACATCCAGCTCCTACTGGAGATTTGGATGGCCTGATGAAGCCTTTTTCCAAATTCTCCTCAATATAATCCTGCATGGACTTGGTCTCGGGGCCCGAGAGAGAATACAAGCGTCCCTTGGGTAACTTGGAGCCAGGTATGAGCTCGATGGCACAGCCAAAATCACGGTGAGGTGGCAAAGTATCCGCAGCTCTCTTGGAAAACACGTCCCAGAAGTCGTGGTATTGTGAGGGAAGTTGCTCCGGAATAGCATAGATGATTCGCAGAGGCAGGGTCAAGCAAGACTGTGAACAATACTAGATCCACTGAACGATTTCTCCTTTCTCCCAATCCACAACAGGGTTGTGACGAGAAAGCCAGGGATGGCCCAGGACCAACGGAATCGATGAGCATTCAATAAGGAGAAACGTTATGGACTCTGAATGAAGCGCTCCAATGTTCAAGTGTAAAAGCGGAGTCTCCCATTCAATCTTACCTCCAGGCAATGGATTCCCATCTAAGCCACAGACTGTATGTCACAGATCTCAAACAGAAGTACAGCTAGGAGTCACGAATTTGGTGAAAACACTCCGTGTTTATTTGCAGAGAGGTATTAACAACAGGTAATAAGGAGCAGTGATAAATACCAGGTTCCAGCTGATGCAGAAAGTAGCATGAATGTCCAGAAACAATCAGGTAAGGACAACAGGAAATTACATCAGGATTGGACAACAGGAAAGGACATCACAGGATGGGACAACAATAACCAGCCTTGTGTGCTGGGAGTGACAGGTATATAAAGGGAAAACCACACTCAGGTGCATGGGATAATTGGTGAACAAGTTAACCCCTAAGGCAAACAAGAAAGGCATAATAGCAGCACCTCTGGTAATCAGAGGTACTGCTGCAATACAATACAATAATAGACACAAAGGGCAGGAGCTGCCATGCAAAGCAGCATGTAATACATAAGCTGAGGGCAGATCGTGACACTGTAATAGCGGATTTGAGTCTTACAGACGGAATCCCAGCGGAGCGGGCGAACCCGATATCAAGGAAATTGCCTGCAGCTCCACTATCAATGAAGGCCGATAGGGCCACGGAACTGGCACCAAAAGTGACTTGTGCAGGAATCAGGACAGCATTCTTTTGGGAAACAACTTGCTGTCCTAAGTGTATCTTTCCCAGAGATGCTCCTTTCTTAGGTTTGTAAGGGCAAGAGCAGGAGAAGTGGCCTTTCTTACCACAATAGGCATAGACCTTTTGACCGTCTCCTGTCTCTTTCGTCAGAAAAGAGAGGTGAAGCGGCCCTGAGGGCATAGGCTTCTCAACATCCGTAAACGCGGGAACAAATGCAGATGAGCAAGAAGATGCCTCCTTCTCTGTCCTCTCCTTGATTCTTCTGTCAATTTAAATAGCAAGCTGCATAAGGCTCTCCAATGAGGCGGGGGAAGGATACTGCACAAGTGAATCCTTAACCTCCTCCGATAGTCCTAGGCGAAACTGGCTGCGTAACGCTGGATCGTTCCACTCACTGTCAGGCGACCATCTGCGGAATTCAGCGCAGTATTCTTCTGCTGAACGTTGAGCTTGCTTTAAGACCCGTAGATGAGCCTCAGCAGAGGCAACTCGATCTGGATCATCGTAAAGGAGGCCTAGTGCATTAAAGAAAGCTTCCAACGATTGCATGATAGGACTCGACTGTGGTAGGGTGAAGGCCCAGGACTGGGGGTCACCCTGCAGGAGGGAGATGACAATTCCAACTCTCTACTGTTCTGAACCAGAAGACCGAGGCTTCAGCCGAAAGTAGAGTTTGCAGCTTTCTTTAAAATTCCGGAACAGGGCTCTATTTCCGGAGAACCGGTCCGGCAAATTTAACTTGGGTTCATCAACTGAACCAGAACTGGGCAGTGTAGTCCGGGGGACCCCGTCTGGGGAGGACAAACGCTGGGACAGTTCCCAGATCATCTGGTAGAGGGTCTCAACATGACCCGCCAGGGCTTGAAGAGGAGACTATTTGGTTCCGCTTTCTTCCATACCAACTTCGTCTCCGAAACGTGAGGGCCAGTTATAATGTTAGGAACCCCTCCAGCCGGCACAACACAACCCGGAGTCTACTCTGCCAATCAGGTGTTCAATGGACCCCCTGATGGTGGGGACAGACTGGGCTGCAGACTGACAGAGGGTCGTGAAGTGTGTACCGGCTGGGAAGAACCCAGGCAAGCGGAGTAAGGTCCAAGCAGAGATCAAGGGCCGGCAGCAGGTAGCAGATCCGATAAACAAGCCAAGGTCAGGGGTCACGAGCAGACAGGGAGGTCGGTATTCAAGCCAGAGGTCAAGGTCACGAGAAACACAGGCAGGGTCAAAATCCAGGCAAAGGGTAATACACGGGTAGTCAGTAGAATTTCCAGCAGACAGGAACAAGGCAGAGAGCAGGTCAGCAGACTGGCAAACAGAAGCTATAACCGGCAATGAGGCAGCAGACCTCATTGCCTAAAATACACAGATGGCCAAATCAGAGCTTGCCTGCACTCCTGTAGACTAATCAGCAATATGGCTTTAGACCAATCAGGGCTAGACCCTGACAGGCACACACCGTTGCAGGCTAATGCCTGTAACTTCAGCCCCTGATTAATTAGCCCACAGACTTGCCTAATTTCGCATGCGCCTAGGCAACGGCCGGGACGAGCCCCCGGAAGTGACGTCCCGGTTGTCATAGCGACGGCCGGGACGGAGGTAGGGGAGTCGCGGCGGCTGGGCACCGCCGCGGCTCGTAACAGTGCAGTAGGCTTTTTGTACATTACATTGTGTCTGCATTTGATTTTTAGCTGGAAACAAAGTAATTGTGTCATTTTAATTAAAAGTGTGTCTGAATGTGTGTAAAAAAATGCTTTATTTCATAAAAAAAAATATATCCAACAATTACCTGCAACAGTGCCCAAACTTTTACTGTATGCACTGATTGGTGTAACTATTTGCCATGAAGAATAGATATTCCCCAGAACCCAACCCTTTATAATTTGGGCCTGTGTGACCAGAAAGGGTCAAAAAATAAGGCAATTCCCTCCACACGCAGGTGCCCCTCAGTTGGTGGACAACAGGAAGCTACGGAGGACTCCTGGCACCAAGATTCGGGGAGTAGTTGGGGTCAAGCAAGCGTAAAACAGAGTCCTGTGTAACAAAAGTTCAGGGCCACCATAAGGTGGGTACAGGGAGCACCGCAATATGGCCCACCATAAGGTGGGTACAGGGAGCACCGCAATATGGCCCCCCAACAGCCCTGCGCCAAAGCACATCTATTAGGGGAGCATCCACATTCAAGTAAGGGACGTAGCATGCTCCATTTTCAGGCAGAAGCTGTTCCTGAGAGGTGGGGAGATGCCTCTGCATTGAATTAAAGGATGGGGCAGTGGACCTCTTTGTAGGTAGCATGTTCAACTCTGCACCCAAGACGTTACAATGCTGTCAATGGAGAGGAGCAGAGAGGAGCCAGCAAGACTGCAGGGGTCAGATAAATTCGGGGATGGGGTGACTGGAGAGGATGATGGATGGGGGGAGGCAAATGTTGGTAGAGAGTAATTTAAAAATGGGGTGGGTTGAGAGAAGGAAGTTGGGGGACCCTGCAATTTCTGGTTGAAGCCCTGTGAGAGCTTACAGTCCGACCCATGCACCCAATGCATGCAAAGCATTGTTTAATTCGCCTGAGCCTTCAAACACCTAGACAATTTAGGCCCCTAATGCAGGATTTATTACAACTCTAATACATTTTATAGATAGGGAAACAAAGCTGACAAACTCTTGGTACACAGGGGGCAGTTTGGCCATAGACTTTACAGGGAGTTTTCACAGTAGGCTGATGGTTTCCCCATGATGCTATAGGGTCACGTGGAGGCTGGGGCGAGTGCTTTTTGGTTCCATTTTTCACAATTTAATAAATACTGATGTAATTACTTTTTATATTTTATTATTCTGGAAGGTTAAGTTTAAGACTGGGTACACACTACAGAAAATTTCTCCAGGTGAGACATCTAACAATTTTACTAATGACAGGAAAAAAAATTCTGATCAGCATGCCAATTCACGTGTGCACACTATGTACTCTTCATCTGTCATAACCATCGGCTGAAAAGAGCCTGACTCTGTACACTCCAAAGAGATCTATGGACAATGCTGGTCATGAATGCATACACACCGCAGAATTGGAATGAAATTGTTCAATCGTTGAACGAGATTTTTATTCCGGTTTAAAAATCAAATGAAATTATAAGATATGCTGTGGAACAATAATCGTTCATTGCTGGATCGTACACACTAATGCAATATTGGGCCGAACATTCGTTTATCGGGCAATTGACCCAATAATCGGCTTAAAACACTGTAGTGTGTACTCAGCCTAATACCATGTCCAAGAGCATTCAATATACGCCTTATTAAATTTAGCTGTCAAGAAATGGGAGGAATGTCAATGGATCCACATAGGTAGTGTCACCATAAAATGGTCTGCTTTTCTGTTGACCTAGGGGTAAATGTATTAAGCAGCATACACTGCAAGTTTTCTGCGACTTTGCAGAGGAAATTTAAAACGGCAATGGCTTTCAAGGCAAAACTTGCCTTAAAAGCCATTGCAGTTTTAAATTCACTCTGCAAAGTTGCTGAATATCAGCGGCTTGCAGAATCCGCTACCTAATACTATTATCCCCTACTCATATATATATACTGTGCAGAATCCCAGACAAAGCCTGCAAGTGATACTCAATGTAGAACAATTTGGCTTAGTTTCAGAATGCTCTATTGCTGTGGCATTACCAAACCTAAATCAATCAAACTAACTGGAGTAATAAATTCCAACTATCTTTTTTGGTAAAAACTATTTAGGATACAGGACCAGTAAACCAAATTTGAAATTCTATAATCCCGTATCATTAGCGGTTTTACAAGCCCAGCATTACACGGACACAATGCTTTCCAAACTTTCTGATCTAGACTGGCACAACCCCCTAGACATATTAGAATCAGTAAGGTCTCAAAAAAAATAAGTTCTTTCCTCATTTTATAGCATTTTGACAAACCCTCATTTCGAAAGGAGAACATGGGACTCAACATTTGGTACGTTTCCCACAGTATTCTTATTGTCTTTCATAGCAACTTACTTGTACAAGTAACTATTTGACTGCCCTCCCCTCTCTCTCTTCTGCATCACCCATTTAAGTTCAATTGAATGGAAAAGATAGAGAATGTGTTTTAAATAAAAATATACAAACAACCTTATTCCAATTTGTTCAGTAGCAAATTATCCTACTAGTATAATTTTGCACCATGAAATAAAATCAGAGCACCAGGAGGAAGCTCATGTGAACTAAGGAAAACATACAAACGCCACACATAACACTCTGATCGGACACTTAGGCAGCACTGGTCTGGTAGGCTTACATGAAAATAGGAGTTTAAGGACACGTTTGAAGGCTTGGAAACTGATGGATAGTCTAATTGAGCATGGGAACGCATTGCAGAGGTCGGGAGCAGCTTGGGAGAAATCCTGCAGGCAGGAAAGATGCGAGATGAGGCAGCGGTCATTGGCAGAGCAAAGTGGGCGAGCGGGTGTGTGGAAATGAAGCTGGGGTGGGGGTAGTGGTGGATGAAGGCAAGGCGCTTGAATTGCAATCTAAAGCGGATAGAAGGCCAATGTAGTGGCTGGCAGAGGTACAGGGTTAAGAGAGAAAAATGAGTCAATGAGCAACTGAAAACAAATTTAAGTGAAGACAGGAGGTTACAGTAATCAATGTGAGATCTATCAAGCGAGTGGTGAAAGCTCTGGTCCCATACAGTGTGAGAAAGAGCCTGAATCTGGGTATATCACAGAGGTGTAAGTGGCAGGTTTGGGTGGGGGGCTGAATGAGAGGGAGGAGTTCAGGATAATGCCTAGGCTGCAGACTTGCGTGACAAGGAAAAGGGTGGTATTGTCAACTAAGAGGGAGGAAGGGAGGGGAGGGGACCTTGGAGGGGGGCGGGGGGGCACAATCATTTTCATTTTAGAAACTTTCAGCTTAAGGAAGCACTGGGGCATCCAAAAGGAGATGGCCGATAGACAACTAGAGGCATGAGAGGAGGAACAGGGAGAGATTGGGAAGGAAAAGTAGATGTGTGTGTCAGCAGTATAGGGAGGATATTGGAGGCCAAAAGAGTTGAGAAGTGTAGAGGGGGAAGGGAGCAAAGAACAGACCCTTGGGTGACTAATGTGTAGGTGGAGAGGAAGAGACAAGATAAGAGACAGAGAAGTCATGGTAGGTGAGCCATGCATGCAGCAGTGTCACTGCTGCCGTGGAATGGAGGGTTTGCAAGAGGATGGTTAACAGTGTTGAATGCTCCAGCGGTCTAGAAGGATGAGTAGGGAGAAATTACTTTTAGATTTGATTTTGTGGTCATTTGTAACCTTGGGCGAGGGCAGTTTCTATGGGATGGAGGGATCAAAAACCAGTTTAAAGCAGGTCTAGAAAGGAGTGGGAGGAGAGGAAGGTGGTGGGGTGGTTGTATAAATCACACTTAAAAAGAGGTGAAAGGGAGTAGTGAGATTGGGCGGTAGAGGGGGGAAAAAATGCATTGAAGCATTTCATTGCTGAATTTAGGCTTGAACATTACAGTTCTAGAATATGTCGTCTTTCATCGACCAAATGCTGTAAATGTATATCCTGCAAAGGGCTATGTTTAATCCTCATATTGTACCTAGCAAAAGCAAAAAAATAGAAAACAGTAAAAGTGGAATTGAAGGAAGCTAAAAAATAAATAAAATAAATAAAAATACAGGCATAAGAATAATAGATAAAAAAAAAAAAAAAAAATGAATAAGAGGTAACACAATTCTTTCCATCTTGGAACCCAGTCCAGCATAACCAACTGTTATGTGGTGGATTAGATGGAGGGACAACTTGACATTGTTCATACAAGGTGTCTCTACCTTTATAAAAAAATAAAAATAAATTTATAGCTACACAAAAAACAGGTTCTGGATTCTTGCAGAGAAAGAAATAATTTACTCAAATGTTTCAATAAAGGTCACACCAGGTCCTGTATCGGCAGCAGAGTTAACCAAATGAACACATGGCTTACATCACCAGTATTTCAGCCAGCTGAACTCACAAAGATGCTATTTATTGCCAAGAGCCAATGTTTTCCCAGTCACATTTGCTTTCCTGCATTTGAAAAGCTAGTTCTGCAGTAGTATTTAATGAGTGGTGAACCTGACTGCAGTCACATAGGCGCTTTTCCACATCTGCTTTAACCGTGGACACAAATAGGAAGAAGCAGGACCCAGACTGGCCAAAATCTGGCAAGTTAATGACAACATTCCGTAATAAAATACAACTGGACAGCAAGGAAATGACTCATTATGGATTCTGTAAAAAATGTGTGTATTAACTAAGGAGTAAGGATAGCATAACTGTTAATTACAGATAGAGAGGTAATTTTTATACTTCTATATAGCTGTAACTAGTGCTCAATTCTAGACAAACTTTTTATGCCATTTGCAGCTGTAAAGATAAAGCCCATTTCTAAAATCATAAAGGATAATCAAAATCTTTGTGAATGTGCAGACCCTTGCAATACTTGTGGAAACGCACTCTTACATCTGTAAACACCTTTGTTGATGCCAACCTCAAAACTTTACTGTACCCAATTGGCACACAAACAATTCACAACTTCTGCATTATTAAGTTAAACTTTGAGCAGGAAAAGAAGCTTGAGAAAACTCCCTGTCATTTTCAGACCTTTCTGAACCTGGCCACAACCCAAATGATCACATACAGTATGATGTTACATCCTCAAGCTATTTCATTGCAAGAGAATCACACCTTAATTACACTAATGACAGCTCTGGGTGGATGTACAAGGATTCTTGAGAAAAGAAAAACAAAGCAATGTAACTGTACTAAATGGTAAGCTCTGCAAGCAAATCTAGCCTGTTGTGCTTTCTAAGGGGTAGATCTAATATTTCATGCAAGATACTAACTACCTGCAAGATATCAACTAACTACCATGACATCTGTTAGAGGACATAAAATGGTATAGATTTATTTTGGCAAGTTATGGTAAATGACCAGTTTCTGGCATCATAAAATATAAAGTGTTGTTACCAGATAAGGCAAACCAAGAGACAAAAATGGGACAACACATATGTATTAATAAACTAGTTGTGACAAATACAATGTTCTAAAGAATGCAAACAAGTCATTCCTCTTAAAGTTACAAAACATTAATTAACAGTGACAACACAACACAAAACACAGATATTCTATAAGAGTTTTATTTTATTGGTCCAGCAACTGCAAAATATACAAATCTCTGAAAGGCATGTCTGTATTAGCTGGCGTAGCTTTTATCTTAGGCAATTATACCAGACGAACACACATAAAAATACAATTAACAAATCACAAATGTAAAAGGAAATGACAAGCTGAGCTTACAACATTAAATAAATAAATAGCACACCTAAAAAAAAAATATTTGATAAAAAAAAAAAAAAAAAAAAAAAAAAAAAAAAGTTTGAACATTTCTAAAGTCCTCCAAAGAAAATAAAACATTTTGGTCTTTTGTATTGTTTCAACTTGATCAGGAAAGGAAGGTGCAATGTTAAGCTCTTCCTTCCAAGTAAGACCAACTAAACATATATACTTAAATGTAAGAGAGCATCCAGAAACAGCACAATGACCAGCACCAATATCATACGTCTTAACCCTTCTTAGAGATTCTGAGAAATAAGCAATTTTAGTTGACACTGGATCCAACGCATTTAAAGATTACTCAAAAAGATGCAAATGTAGCCATTGGGTGTACTTGAAAATGTTTTGTACCCAGGGAGGGCTGGATTGTATGTACTAATTCTATAAAGAGTTAGGACTATAGGTATGATATATAGTGCACCTAGTAAAGAGACAAGGAAACCTTAAATAAGATCCCAAGCACATACACTATCCAGTGGTCTCTATTAAAGTTTTAAAGTGACTGATTTGTTGCTTTGTATTTCTGGATAACCATTAAACATCAAATTAACTAAAATAAAAAAATAAAGTATTAAAAAAGCGAACCAAGTTGTTCCAACAACACAATTTTCCCAAATACAATCACACATACAAAAAAATAAAATAAAAATCAAAACGCAGTCTTCCAGAACTGCAACAGTTGATTGTGGCTATTGGTACCACAAATCCCACAACAAGCCATGGGATGATCATGTAATCCTGCTGTGCAGCCTGATCAGTCCTAGTGCAGAAGCAAATCGAGGTCAACTCCTTTGGGAATCCGATCAGCATCTGAAAAACCACACAGCTGCTGTGTATCCAGGCGTCAGGTATAACCAGTCTTCTAGATAAAATACAATCTTCCACCATTTCTCAGCCCATATGATTTGGTGTCCAGATTGGAGCTCCATCTGCATCTCACAACCCTGCCCCAACCTTTCTATTAAAGTGCAACTATGCATCTTTGAGATAAAGTGAAACCATATAAAATATATATATAAAATTCCCTCCACCCCAAATATTTATGTCATTTTACAACTCAGGGATTCAAGCAAAAAGCTTAATGACATGGCCAATCCCTTTGCTCCGTGACCATAAAGTGTGCCGAGTGTGTGAGCGTTAGCAGCGGAGACTGCTCCAGAAAATTCAAGTTACAGAGAGTAGAAATCTACTAGCAGCTTCTGGGAGATAAGCAGGAGTATGTTCTTGTTTCCACCACACGGCAATGCAACATTCACACTGTGGCATTCAGAGATAAAATATATGGCTCGAATAGTTAACCATTTCGGCATGTCGTCAAACACAGCAAAGTGGTTAAGCTGGGATGCAGCTTTCAAGACAAATTCAAAGTTTTTAAGCACAATTGCAAAACTAAGGGCCTGTGACCACTGGCATCAATATTGATGTTTTTACTTTTTTTGACATTAATAAAAGCATGCAAACACGTATGGGAATAGAACGCATTAGAATTTGCATCTTCCTGCATTAGGAAATTAGAGACAGAATTGTAGCTGCATCCCGACCACAGTACAAATGTAGCATCAATCTGGTAAGACAAGTGTACTTAAGATCTCAAAACAGTTTCAGGATTTAGCAGTTTGAAGGCTCTGTGAGCAACAGAAAATCTATGGGGAACAGCGGAAGGTAAAGTTTTATCTTTCCAATTATAATTATTTTTCAGTTTGTATTTTGGTTTGTGGGGGGTGGGTGGGGTTTGCTTTTGGTATGTCAATACAGTATAAAACTAAATAAAAACTATAGTATGTATATGAAATCAAAATTAACAACAAAAAAAAACACATAAGTAAAACAAAGGATTTGGCAGTGTACAAGCAGTTCCAGCTGTACGCCCTGCTGTTGAAATGACCCGGAGGTTTCTTGTTCAATCCCTAGTTGAAGAAAATAAAAGAAATCCCCTTTGGCGTTGATTCACTTTTCCAGTTTGATTTAAATTTGTTCAGACATAAGCAGCTGATGGCTCAAACGTTCGAGTCCAAAGATTTTGCAAGCAAGCTTTAGTCATGAAACGTGGAATGCAACAGCGGAGATCAAATGTTCACTTGTTGATTGGGATGTCCTTGAAGAACAGTCCATGTAGCTCAGGCTCACTCATGCCCTGCAATACAAAGAAAAAAAAAAACATGTTATACATATTAATATTATTTCACTACATACTTTGAACATGCGGTTGTAAATGTACAAGTTATGGCACACAGAGGCATCAGGCAAAGAAAGCAATGAAACCATGAGAGCTTACAACTAGCTAAATAAAATTCCATGTATTAAGATTCAGCATTGCTGGGTTTTTTCAACAAAATACAGTGATTAAGCTGTGCGAGAGGATGCTACTGACCTTAATAAGAAATTTGAATTTGATTTAAATCACTCTCAAACGACTGATTCAAGTGCCAATCTCTATTTTAAAGTCAATAGTATGTTTGTAAAACGTGCACACTTGCGTCATCATATTTCACAGGTGTGCATCTCTACAAGCGAGCTGTAGTTCACTTTAACAAAGACAAAAACCCAGCAATTTTATAAGCCTGTAACAGTACATCATTACCCAAGAAGGGGAAAAAAGAAAAAACATACACCACAAAAGAAAAATATAGCCAAAATGTAACTTGTATTTGAAAAGTTTTTTGGAATATCTACAGATCTGAACATTTTGCACATTTCGTAGACAGAATTTGCATGGAATTTTTTCCAGTTCTACCCCTTATACACCACAGAATGCATTGGCAGCCATTATTCCAGCTCTATTCGCAGACTATACATTTTAAGATGAATTTACAAATAGTGTGTGGGAATGCCCATTCTGTGGAATGGCAAAGCAAAAGTGAAGCTCAAAAATTACATAATCACCCCAATTCGCACAAAAGTTTGCTTGTGTCCAATTTAAATGAACACATGACTGACAGGTTAAACTGCTTGTGCAGAGACATTTTTCCTTTGTGCACAAATGTATGTGCTCTGAAAATATCCTTATGTTTTACAAGGCCTGAAATGCACACAAGAAAATCTTTCTTCTGCACAGAAAATCAAAAGGTTTAAGAGCACATACAAATTACAAGAGGCAGGCATTCTGTTCAGGCATATGTACATATAGATAGTATCAAAGTACATAGCCATAAAACCCACTAATATTTTTGCTACAATCTCTTTTCCCAGTTAACGGATCATTCTAGGAATCCAGAATGGTACATAAGTGTATAGAAAGAGCCTGGAATGAAGTCCTAGCTGCAGATTAGTTTTCTTGGTCTGCCATGCTATGTCCACAAAATTTGGTGTAAATGTGTTGCTTTCTGCTATGAATTATGGATTACAAATAAGGCAGAAGAGACGACACTACTATGCACTATATATTGAGCTTTACTTTAAAACACACAAACCACTTCTGCACTATAATGGAGTAAGCACTGAGCATGCCAATACATAAATGGTGATGATTTTACAAGAGTGTAAGACGTGTTCACCTAAGAATGAGTACAATTTTCTATTGTCCATCATGTGGACACAACCCGTTGAGAAGGTTTACTTTACACAGAAAGAATAGCCAACATGCACCTAATAAAATTACCTTCTACCTAAAAATAAGGTAGCCAACTTGATGCAATGACAAACTGCTAGCCTTTAAAAGGAGGGGGAAGAGAAGGTAAATTAAATTAAGTGGGTGGCCCACAGGTTGTCCTCATTGTAGTGGATCAACTTAAACATTTGTGTACAGATGTTGTTTGAGAAATATTCTCTTTAATTGAATGTCAATAATGGGAACACCAATAAGAAATATCACAGGAACCACTCCCTGTATACTGCATATAAATGTGATGACAACATATAGGAGTTATTACTGAGGGGGTTACAGGGTTAATCTAGCTCACAAAATGCTGAGTTATCTATATTAAGATGGGTTAGTTAAGTCTTGAAACAGCAAACGATTCTAGTACTGGCAATGCATGAGCAAAAGAGTACAGAATAAAGCAGGTAAAGAGAATAAATACTTACATGCAAACCTTTCCTAGCAAAGACTGTAAGGAAAGAAGGAACCAGTGTTAAAGTACAGTTCAGCAGAAAGAGCTTGAAAGGAAACAGTTTGCAGACAAAATATTGGCTTCAAGCAGAGAAACCGCAAGACAGAACTTTAAGGCTCTAAAAGTTTCACATCTTCTAGAGAACTATAAGCATGTTAACACTCAAAGAAAATCGTTAATTGTCAGCTTGTCATTTCCCTTTACATTTGTGATTTGTTAATTGTATTTTTATGTGTATTCGTCTAGTATAAAGTAGAGTGCAACTATGGTTCTAATTGTGCTCTTCACATATTGAGCCGGATTCATGAAGGAAAGAAAAAACAAAAAACTTTGAACGTTGGCAAAACCAAGTTGCATTAGAGGGGAACTAAAATTTTAAATGTGGGGACAGATTTATAGTTGGGATAGGGCACGTCCTGATCAACTTTAACTTTCAGTGTACAAATAAAGTCATCAAGTATTTATGTGTTATATGAACAAACAGCCAGTCTTTAACTTATGTGTAAAATAATTAATAACTAATATGCACCCCTTGCATTGTAACATGGTTTTGTCCAGGAAAAAATGTACTGTTTATTGCCTTACTTTCCTTCAAGAATCAGGCCCAATGTGTACATTCTGCAAAAGAACAAAGAGTGGAGAAAGCAGAAGTGTACTGACCTGTGCAGCTTGTACAGTGGGTGGCTCTTGAGCCGAGCATGCAGACAGGGCAGCACCAAGATCATCAAAGCTATTTATTCGAGCCTTCTTGTTTGGTTCAGGACTGGCAAGAGGGGTCACACTATTGCGTCTCATCAGTGGGGTAGGTCCTCTCTTGCTTTCCTGTAAATATGCACATAGGATTATGAATGTTATCTTATAGAACTAAAGACACAAGAGGGGGACACAAGAAAAAGCCTGCATAGGGGATTTTCATTTCAAAAAGCTGAACCATGTTACTCTAAAAAGCCGAAAGATTTCACAGTGCAGGTGATGGACCTGACTAACCTCCTTGGCAGTGGGGAAGCTCTGAAGTAGACAGGAAATAACATACTAAAAAGCTAGAAGTGCCTCTGCAGCTTTACCCAGTAAATGTCATTAGTACATTATTTACTCTGCTCTTTAGTATGGTCTATGGATCTCTCCAGATAAAGTTTATCAGTGGCTATCCCTTCAATAAAGGTCACACAAGTTTTACAAGTTCAGTGAATGTCTGACTGCAACATGCTGGGATGAAAGTTTAGGTAATCATGTCACCTAGTCCCAATGAGCTGCCACAGAACCTGTGTAAATCATGTGTGTCCCTTATTAAATGGTGGTAACCTTATTGGGGAGGATTCCAGAGACACCACTGAAGTGAGAGGAGGAAAGAGGCAATATAAAACTACTGAGAAGTTGAATAGCAGTTACTGGGCTTCTCTTCGAGGTCTGAGACACAGTAAAGTTACTATACTAAAATATTCAGTTTATGATACAGCACAATAAATGTCTCCTCAAAACTAACATCTCATCTGTAATAACATCTGTGACATTCGGTCTCCTCTGTGAAGAACAAAGTAATCAAAATGCCATACTGACCTCTAGTCTGTCCACGTGAGTGTTAACTGCGTCCACACTGAAAGTGACTGTCTCCACATGGCATCCTAAAAGAGATAACATTGGGAATCAGGTGCCTGTCTTCCACTGTTAGGGCTTATATTAAGCATACCAATTTTAAAACCCAATGTTAGCTTGCCTGCAGTTGGCTTGTTGCTTACTCAACTACTAAATGGAGCCAAAATTAAATTATAGACATTAAGGAAAACTGGTAACTGCAAAAAGTTATATGTATAAAAAAAAAAAAAGTGCTGGAACACATAAAAACAAGTCAGTCTGCCAATTACAGTTTAGAAGATAAATTGTTTGCCATGTGTTACAGTAACCTCCTCCCTCCCCCAATGTTACAAAAGCACTCATTTACTTAAGTGTTCCCAGTTATCTCTGCTTCTATTAAAATGATTTGAAAATAAGAACTTAATAGAAGTACTGCTCCTACCTAAAGTGGGAGAGAACACTCACCATATGCATATGGAGTCAGTTTAAGCATGGAATGCAGAGGACACTTGAGATAGGGCATTTCACCTGGAAAAAATAAATAAAAAATTATTGGCTAAAATCACCAGCACACCAATATACAGTGCAGTGCAGCTCCTAGTTATTATTTTCTACATAGTGTTGAATGCCTCATACCTGCAGATTTATCCAGAAAGTAAGACAGGAGGCATCTCATGACAGCTTGATGACAAATAACCAGGATGTTTCCCTGCCTCTCCAGCTCCATGATGACAGGTTCCAGACGCTGCACAAGATCTTGGTAAGACTAAAATATATAAATTAAAATAAATAAATACAATATGGCTACATCACCAGTTCCATGTGTTCTATTGTACTGGACTTAAATACTACTGCAAATACATGACATCAGTAAAATGTATGGTGTATGTGCATAATATAGGGTAATAAGAGAGTCCACAAGAATGGGAGCCACTCACCTCTCCTGATGGGTAGCGATAATAATATTTATCCTGAGCACGCAGTGCATATTCGTCTGGATACTGCTCTTTAATTTCCTCATAAGTCTTATCTTCACACATGCCCTGTTAAGCACAGGAAAATTCATTACTATTTACTTCACTGATGAAAAATAAAAACCTTGACTCTACTATGCAAGACAGATGCTTAAAATTAGAAGAAAGTCTCTGACAAAAATCCAGTTCTGCATTCTATCTATAAGTACACACACACACACGTGGGCCAGCATTTGTAGTAGTAATCGTTACGGAGTAAGCAGATATGTAAGACTACCTAGGAAAGATTAGATGGTACATTTTCTGAGATTCACTTTCTTGTAGCTCAATCTCTCCTAAGTTTCTGCACCATAGTCTAGAAAAGGGCCCTTACTTTCAAGTTGCCAAAAGGAAATGATGTATAATGTGCAGGCGAGTGGTATAACATAGCAAGCCGCACGTAAATAATTAATATGGAAAATAAAAACACCTTTTGATTCAGGAAATTTAAAACAAAAACACATTGCCAAGTAATTTAATCAGATTTCTAAAAGAACAGACGAAAGAGGGCATCTTACCGCATCAAGTTCATTTAAAGCCTTCCACTGCTCGTAGGGCACATGAAGTGCTTCTGCAGTTTGGATGGTTCTCTTCAGTTGACTGGTCCATACTTTCATATCCTTTAAGTTCTGATCTTCAATATATTTCTTCAGGGCAATGGAAAACTGAGGATTAAGACAAATATTGTCAGAATGTGCAGGGACCAATAACATGAGTCATTTAATTGTTTCTAAATTCAGAGTTAAAGCTACGACGACTGCAAGAATTTCATTCCAAGATGTGGTCAGATTATCACATCTGTACGTGTTACCCAAAATACAGTGCTAAACAAAACTCCTTAATTGTTTGTGTTAGGCCCCTCACCTTCTTCCCCCGTTGTGACAAACCAGAGTCACCTCCAATTTTCCCAATGACATTGCTCTCGCTTTCACCCGCTCTGCACAAGTAGATGCAACGGGGCTGGACGTGAATGTTCATTAGGTAATACACTATCTTGCTTTGGATGTGATCCTGAACTTTGTTAACCAAAAATCTTCGTCCGACATCAATGACAATAATCATAGAGAGATTTCTGTGTTGGGGGGGAGGGGGGGGGGAAAAAGAGAGGCATGTTACATTAACTTCATGCCAAGATCAAAGCACACTCAGTCGAATAATTGTTATTTACGTTGTTACATGGTACAAATAAGGCAAATCCTACATTGTTATTTCGTCTTGATCTATCCATAGAAATCCATTAAGAAGAACAGATGTTCATTTTTAACCCAATGAAAAGCTGGGAAGGACCAGTACCTGTCATGGTCATCTGGATCAAGAGGCTCATACATTTTCTTGTAGCAGTTTATCCTTTTCATGAAGTCATCCACTGCTTCTTTCGATGAACAACCTTTATAGTCTGGGCTGGTCAGTTTAACTTCCTGCAAACAGAACAAGATGCCATATTAAACCTTGAGGTTTTGACCACAAGCCTTTACAGATATATCTATTTAGTGCCTGATACCTTTGCTCAATTCAGTTAATAGTTGTGAACAAGATGAGCTGTATAAACATTCATTTCACTTCAGCTAATGACAATTTGGCAAATAACTGGAAACTAGGTTAGACACAAATTTCATTGAGACTTTCAATTTTAATACTGCAGTTCTGTATTTTCACCATAACCAAAATATCCAATCTGATCCTTACCAAAACGTTGCTAGCAACAACCGATGGATCATCACAGACAGATTCAATAAAGAAGACCTGAAAAACATACACAAATAAAATGAAGGGTTAGGCATCATGGCATGTCTGTGCCCTTGGCACATCAAGAGGCCTCTGCAATACATTGCTAGAGAACTGCTGTAACGCAATGCCTCCATCAAAATCAAACTATTACTACACAACAAATACAAAGTGCCAAATTTAATCATATCACCATTACATTATGAGAACACAGAACCCACAGCCGATTTGCAGCCCAGGCTTAATAATAGGCTGACCAAGTGGGAGAGGAGATAACATCAGTTCTATCTTATCCTGCCTCATCTATGTGAGCCAGAAACAAGCAGATGGTACAAGGTGGAGATATTATACCTTGTCAGGAGGGCTACATATGACCCATGAGGGACTCAAGTTGACAACCACCAACGTAAACTATTTATTTATGGAACAAATTACTGCATTTCTAACAACTCACCTTAAAGTCGTTCTCTTTGGCAAAATCAACAATCATTGATCTCCTATCTCTGGTTGTATTTGTAGCATCAAACACCTACAAGTTCAAAGGAAACCATATTTACTCATATTTTTCATTCATGGAATTAACAAATTAGCAAATGCTAGGAATCATGGCAACTTACAGCAATCTGTCCACCTTCCTCCGTTAGATAGGATTTTACATCTGCTAAAGCAATTAAGGCACATTGTCTGAAAGAGGAAAAAAAATATATATATATTGATATAAACAGAGATGGAAATTACTTAGCATATCAATGTGCACCCATATCAATTAAATGTATTAGGAGCACAGAAAGATTATACCAACCTTCGGACTTTCATGGCTTCCTGATTGTCTGCACGGAAGAAGTCGTACGAGCTAAAGTCCTTGACGGCTTCACGTCTGTACTCACCAACATTGAATACTGAAAGAGAAATGGTGAATTGTATGTGATGTTCAACAAGAATGTTAGTGCAGAGGACATGAGTGGTGTTATAGTATATTTACATTAAAATCAAACATCAATTTCATTTAAAAACATGTTACAGCAAAAATGTCAACTGGACGCTTTTAGAAGCTTAAAATAATATATGGAGAAAATTAATCTTTCTTTCATGCATTGTGGAATTTTTGAAAGCAGAGAAACATCGGAGACACTATGTATGTATGTATGTATGTATGTATGTATGTATGTATGTATGTATGTATGTATGTATCCTTTGACTCTCACCTTTTGTAGGGACTCCACTCCAGTTGAGATAACGAGTCAGTTTCTTAGAAATATAAGTTTTCCCTCGAGCTGGTAGTCCAACCATTACTATCACGGTTGGAGAGTTAGCAAGATGGGGTCCACCTACTGAAATAAAATCAGAAAAATAAATATGAATGTAATTCAGCGACCTTTCCATCAATATTATTATATTTGCAAGAAGAAACAATATAATGCCATTTCTTTTAATCTGAATACATTTTAATGTCCAATATTAATCGAACGGAACAAAGTTATTTCTGAAATAGGAATAACCAGACTCATCTTCCTGCATTATATAAGAGAAACGTGAGAACTACTGACACAGCCATTGGGTTAGATAATTGGTTTATCCCAGAGAGCACATAGTGTATTTTATACCAGGAAGTTGGCACCAATCAACATTCCTAGCACATTTGGCGAACGCAAACAAGAGGGAGAATCAGAAAAAGACGATGTGGCCACAGATTCTAAGTGAACTATCAATATGCTATTACTACTTTACATAAATCAAATTGTTAGGTATTTTATTGCTTTCTACCAATTTAGTAAATTCACAGCTGTTTGCTAGCATGCAATGGTGGTGTCTAGGACTTGCCTTGTCCAACAATTCAGTTTTATGCAATAAAATATATAAACCAGCTATAGAATCCATTTCTGGGACAAATTATGCCAACTTTCAATTCATTAAAGCAAGTGTAGAAATGAAAAACATAACAGTCAGATATCAACTGTTTGCTTGTTCTTATCTGAAAATCACAAAGGATATTTACATTGACTAATTAGTAAGAGGTCAGGGATCACAGTGGGATGTGACCTTCCTTTTGTGTATGGTGATCAGATGTGCCCGGGTAATTAGTGGAAGACACCACAACAGTCCCACCCATTATCCTAGGCATATATAGAACAGGTGCAAAATGTAAATTGCTAGGCATCATCATCATTTATTTATATAACGCCATCAAATTTCTTAGAGCTTTACAATTGAGAACAAACCTTAATAAAAAAAATACTGGGTGATACAGACAGACAGAGGTAAGAGAACCCTGCTTGCAAGCTTACAATCTATAGGACAATGGGAGTTTGAAACACAAGGACACGTGCCACATTATATTGCACATTGGTCCAGCTAGAATGTAAACGTAAAAAAAGTAATAAGTGGGCTGTATGATCAGTCACACAGCAATGTTGGTCAGAGGGTTATCGTCTCATGTTAGCTGTGTAGAGGGTGGTAATAGGGTAACCTAGGGAGATTAAGAGGGTGGTTGAGGAATATTATAAGCTTGTCTGAAGAGGTGGGTTGACAGAGAACACTTGAAGGTCTAAAGACTAGAAGAAAGTCTTATTGTGCGAGGGAGGGAATTCCACAAAGCGGGCGCAGCCCGAAAAAAGTCCTGTAACCGGGAATGGGAGGATGTGATGAGTGGAAGTGAGACGCAGATCTTGTGCAAAACAGAGATGTCGATTTGCGAGATATATTTTGAAACAAGTGAGGAGACGTATGTCTGTGCAATTTTATTGATGGCCTAGTAGGTTAGTAGAATAATTTTATATTTCATTAGTTGAAAAATGGGCAACCAATGTAGAGACTGAGAGTGGCTCAGCAGAGGAAAAATGGTTTGCAAGGAAAATCAATCTAGCCGCTGCGTGCAAAATAGATTGTAGGGGTTCAAGTCTGACTTTGGGAAGATCAGAAAGGAGGGAATTGGAAGAGTTGATGCAGGAGATGATGAGTGTATGAATTAAAGTTTTTGCAGTGTCTTGTGTGAGATATATGCGTATTCTGGATATGTTCTTTAGATGTATGTAACATGATTTAGATATAAAGTCGCTGTGGGGAACAAAGGATAGTTGTGAGTCAAGAATTACACCTAGGCAACTTCAAAGAAAAAACTTCTACTTCAACTTAAGCATCTCATTTAAGGAGACCCACCCACCCTCTACCACCAATGCAAGGGAAAAAAAACCCAACACAACAGAAACCACACCAACAATGATGCTCAGTTCTCAATCTATATCCAATCAATAATGATTTTTTTTGTAGATCTACTTTGTTTTGGGAATCATAATGTGTCATGCATTACAAACCAAACCAGCTTCTACAGCTTTTTAAAAGGTACAAAACCTGAATGTTCAGATTTAAGAGATATAGTTAAGATATATGCAGACAACAATATCCAATAAACAAAATATAACTCATAGGCACAAAACAGTATTGGGTCCAGACTCACTTTCCATTAGATCCTTCGTTTCCACAAGTCCAATAAGTAATAAATGCTTTGGTTACTGGGATGTAAAGAAAATCATGTAGCTTAGACGGAATAATAGCATCTTGTCTGATGTAGATAATCATGTCTGATCACTATGTAATCCTATAAGCAGCTACGTGTCATAAAACACCACCTACCATAACTTGTAAATGGAAAGTAGATGGAGTGACGGTTATACAAGGTCTAATAGACAAATAGCATGGCTCTGATAAAGACTGAAGGACACAAGCTAACCATATGGAACGTTTTAAAATAAATTCCATTTTATAACATGTTTCCTTGCTTTTCAACACGTGCAAGAAAAAAAACACGTTTGTAAGAGCCAGCTAGAAAATCATTTGCAGAATTAATCCATAACTTTTAAAAGCTGTATTAATATAGCCTACCTGTGATCCGACCTACATATTTAAATCATTAATTTAAAAACAGTGTATTCTGCAAGTAAACGCCATCTGCTGACTCACTGCTTATTTGTTTACAGACTCCCAGACCTTATTTCTTTGTCCAAAGGGACATAGCTGTCAGTGTTGCATCACTCCAACTCAATTTCCAGCCAAGCACATTTCAATATCATCTTACATTACTCAACCCTAAATAAGATATGGACCTAAATTTGCTTTGTTTAACCTACATCCAAGATTGTAACAGTCCACAAGAAGTATCAAATAAGGCCTCACAAAGAAATTGTTTAAAGGCCAACATTATTTGGTGTAAATTGCAATGCAGATATAAAAACAACCTGCTGATGCAGTGTTATATCAGACATAAGCATCAATTTGTCAAGCACTATACAACATCTGGTAAGTATCAGGATGATTTTGAAGCAATGCCTTCAATGTTGTGCATCTGACTAGTGCAAAGTGGCCTGTGTCTAGCAAAAGCAGGAGACTGGCAATGTTTTGACCTCCAGATTCCTCTGCCTTTCAATTACAAAGCGCTTGTGTCAAACAGAACAAGCTGGCATACTCAGTCACGGGTACAGAGGAGGGGGGTGAAGAGGAGAAATATCTGACGCAGCCATTTACACAGGTAAACTATGCAGCTGGAGAATGAGATGACAATAGAATAAACTACATAACGCACATGATGTCATTTATTTCATGTACAACATACATTTTAATTATGTATTAAAAATCAAAACATCCCAACAAATAAATGTGTTTTGAATAAAATGCACCATTATCGTTTAAGTGTTTTTCAGGAATAAAAACTGATTCATATTATAAAGCATTGTTTTACTTTTGATTTTATGCCAAACCATTTACAGGTGGCTTTCCTAACTTTCACTGGAGTTTGCTTCTGCCTCCTAGCTGTAAAGAAGGGTGCATGTACTTAATGTAGAATTAGAATTGCAGACCTAATGGTTGGCAAGCTTACACTTAAACACAAAAAGGGATCTTACCTAGGGGAATCTGACCACTAACCAGTACTACAAATTAACTTGAAAAAAATAAATAAGGTAGAACATGTATGTTATTAACAAATGGTGAAAGAAAAAAATTAAAGTAGCCCAATATAAACCTTTTAAAGTCCATTAAAAAAAAATCTAAACCATGAACCCAATTTTGTAATCGGGACAATTCACAACATAGTTGGAACCACAGATAATTGGGAAGTTAGAGCCTATCAGCTGAATGTTAATCTTCAATAAACCTTTGCAGAGGACACCAAGTCTAGCAAAAGTTATTTTAGACTGCTAATCCATCACGTCTACCTGTCCGATTTATCTGACTCCTATCAGACATCATTCAGTTACACGTGATGTGGGATTAGCAAACTGTCCCATCACTACATTTTTCCAACACTGTAGCTTAGCCAAATGAAAATAATTTAGACAGTCATTTTAACATCTTTTAGTCATTTAAAGGTGCACAATATACACACAAAGCAATCTTTTATGATGCACCTTGCAATATTCCATCAATTCTCACAATAAGTTGGCCAATAAGTGTTATTGTTCCACTGCTCTTTACATATAGTATACTTTATATCTTTAAACTGGGTAATGTATAAGATCATACCGATTTTAATATATGTACACCCGCAAAAAATTGGATTTGTGCAGCCTAGCATGCACATTTTCAAAGCAGTGTATACAAATGATGAACATTAGCACATAGACAAATACCAGAATAACATCAATATTTGTAATAGCAGACAGTAATGTGTACACGGAAATGCAGACTGGCATTTGTCTGTTTCTCTTCATTGAATTAGAGAGCTCATATATACACATTGTAGCAAGTTGGAAGACCCCTCCTAAAGCTAGCTAAAGAATTAGTAGATATTAAAATAGCCAACACATAGTCCCTTCTGTTTCCCAATGAATAGAATAGCTAACCACTTACCCATGACAACAACAATCACCCCCTGCCTGCAGTCTTTATAGCATAGGGATAATGGATGATCTTGGAATGCTCCTAATCATCCTCCAATACTGTAAGAGGAATGCGAGTCACCAGCTGATTGCAGGACCCGCAGCAGCACGGAGTGATTCATGTTGGTGCAATAATACAATAGGAACTGTAATACACGGCTTTACTAGTGTAAGGGAATCCCCCATTCAAAAGAAATATGATGTCGAACCAGACCGAAAAAAGAAATAAAATCCTTAACATGAGGATTTTCTGCCTAAAGATGATGAATGTACAGTACAATAAGATACCATAACAGGGTATTCTAAAACCAGAGGCAAATGCTAATCAAAAAAGACCATGGATTAAGTCTAATCACTTGTGTATATTTTATATAAATACATACATAAAATACTGCTACAGTGACTAATCCCTATACAGATCATTAATCTCTCCGCCCCCATATTACACGTGAGGATAAACGTAATCCCTCTGAGCAATGTGCGAGTCAGCCAATGCAGACAGCAGGGAGCCGGCATCCCCTGGCACGCTGCCTCTTACCATTGATGGGGACCTTCGGTATTCCGGCCGTGGGCAGCCAAATCTTCTTGATCCTGTTCTGTGTAAGCTCCATAGGCATAGCTAAAAATGTCCAGGTACCTCTCAGACACACGGGTCTCTAAATCAGTTGTCCCCTAAATTGTGGTGCGCTCGCCTAGCAGCCGACAGGCTGGAGAGTAGACATCAATGTAGTAATAACAATAACCCTGTCTGGGAGCAGCGATCGCTGTGCTGTATCTAGTGATGAGATAACCAGTCTGCCCCAGATACTCTCACACTTCTCGTTTCTGAACTGATGCGTCCAATCTCTGCACGTTGTATAAAAGAAACCCGGCCGGCAAGAGAGTAACGTGACACCACTGACGTCACTATAGGACTCCTCCGCCCCTTCTACCTGCTACTCAGTGCTGCCCCCAAGGCCTCACACCCCGAACTACAGGATAGAAGTTGTGCTGCGCCCCGCACGTACAAATTAACCCCTAGCACCCTGGATGTAACGTTTTGTATTTTCAAGTCATCACCTCTGAACATATTGATGAATATGGCAGATATTGATTAATATCATCCAATTCTTTAACGAGGATTATTTTAACACAATTTATACCCATGCAGCATCTAAAGAATACTGACATTAGGCTGTGCCTAGCTAAAAATACAGCCCCCAATTATTTTTTGTTCTAGAGAAATGGAAATTTAATAGTACATTATATACGTAGAACTATTGCACTCTAATAAAACATGCTGCCACCGAAGTAGTGTATATGAATTATAGTTATGTATTTAATCGATACATATATTTGCATATTAAAGAAGTACTTGCATGGTATATTATTGTATTTAACAAATGTATAATAAATTATCTTTATATAACACTGGTCTACAACAAGGGCCAATATTCAGAATTCAGTGCTCAACATCAATATATTATTGAAGGAGTTTTAAGAGGACGTGCATGAAATCGGTAGTAAAAGTGGTAAATTGCAAACCAAATGTGGCTAGTTTCTGGGGGAGGGGTGGTACACCCTTCTGTTCTTGTTCTGATTTAATTCATGAAATCTGTACAAAAAATCCGCGATTATTGACGTCTTTTTAAACGTGATGTGATGTATCTCTCCTATATCACACTTTTCAAAATCTGAATCCACACCCAACTCCCATGGTGTATTGTACTGCAAACTAATCATCAGTTGCAACACTGTAAAACAGTAACGTTAAACACAAATCGTTTGTTTATATTATCGATGTGTACGTTTGTTCAGGTTATTGCTATGGTGATTTACATTTATGTGTATTCCTTACTTCTCTCCTGCGAGGGTTCTTATCTTCCTACTATACATTTGTAAGGAGATACCTTTTGTTCTATTGTCCTGCATTTTATCCGTAGAACACATGCTTGTATTGGAAGTACCAGAACCCATTCTAAACAGGCGGATAATTGTTTCTAGAGGTACAGATGCAGAAGTTTCATGTAACTACTTTTTATTCATAATATTATCACATTTCACCTTAATTTTTTCATACAAGATTGGAGACTTGGTAAATAGAGTCTAGACTCTAGTCTGATAACTTGGCATATGTTTTATTGCAAGGTAATTGGATACTCTGATAAAAGTAGACTTGCGCCTCTAACTGTATCATAGTTTCTAAAACCATCACAGTTTGGCTTATACGGTCATTTGGATACGGACTTATATGAACAGTCAGTAAAACCATTTTTAGGCTCCAGCTGTTCCGCGGACTTTGCTCTTTTGTCATCAATCTACTTTACATTGATCAGCATAATAATGAGGACACTGCCCTGAGAGGTACAGTAGGCTGGTAAAGAGGAGGTTTGGCTATTACTGGGCAACAGGAGGAGGTCTGCACTGCTCTCTAGCCTCCAGCACGTATCTCACGTTTCCCTATGCTAAGGAAATCCCCCTCACCCCTGCCCTCCCCCTCACACTGCCAGCACCTTTCCTCACTCCACTGAGCTACCGAGAAAGATGCATAGCTATCCCACTTTAGTATATCTATGTCCTTTCGGACTTAGGGGCACATTTAACAAATGACGGTATTGCACTATCGTGCACTTACCGTGAAAATAGGTGAAGGAAGTCTGCAATTGATATTTATGACAGCTCCGTTCGACTGTTCAGTCTTCAAAACCACTAATTTTCGCTGCAGTTCGTTTTTTCTAACAGTCACCATTCAACAGAATGGTGACTGCTCCTGGCCGCAATCTAACAAGTCCCGAAAAAAACATTTTTTTCGGGAACTTGTCATGTTAATGTACGCCAGCTGCAGCTGGCGTACATGAGGAAATCTACTGCTGTCAGCTCTGCTCCGGAGAGCAGAGCTGGACAGCGCATGTGTGGAGGGATCACATGATCCCTCCCTGTCACTCACAGCTCTCTCTCTGCAACGATAGTTGCAGAGACAGAGAGAGGATCTGTGTGCGCATGTCCAGTTCTTGGAACTGGACATGCGCACTTGAAGAGTGAGGAGAAGACCTGAAGACAGTGCTTCCGAAGAGGGGGGTAAGTATGTTTTTTTTTATCACTGAAACAGCAGTTTTTCGGAACTGCTGTTTCTCTGCACGGCTGTACATAAATGTGAGAAGTAGTTCAATCCTTATCATTGCGATAAGGATTGAAAACTACTTTTCACTTTATGTGAATAATGATAAATGTGCCCCTTAGAGCATCCTCGTATTAAAAGTTATCTCACTGCTTACGGTTCCCATCAGTTTGGTTCCTTCTGGGCCAACAGAGTGCAAATTGCACTGGCAGGCAGATAAGGTACATGTTCAGTACAATATAGCATAATAAAGAGGTACATGTTCAGCACAATATAGCATAATAAAGAGGTAGATAAGACACTTAGGGGTCTATTTATTAAAGTTTTTCCCCCTTGTAAAGCCCCGAAAACTGCTTTACCGTTAAAATCCCTATGTATTAATCTAGCATAGCAGCAGATATTGGAGATATCTGCTGCTTTGCACCCATTAGCGTTTTTCTGAGCACTCCCCATAACAATGTATGGGGAGTGCTCAGTAACGCTATGTATTAAAAACTGGCAGGTGAAATATTTCTTTTTTTTTTACTTGTTAATGTACGCCATCTGAAGCTGGGGTACATTAACATAAGTGAAACTTTACACTGAAAACAGCGCTGCTCTGACGAGCAGAGCTGCACAGCGCATGTGTGGAGGGATCACATGATCCCTCCATCACATGCTTCAGGTTCCTGCAGACACGGATCTCTGTGCGCATGCCCGAGTTTACCAGTCGGCGCATGCGCACAGGGATTGAAAGAGGGACGATCGGCACCGCAGAGGGAGGAAAAGAGAAGAATACAGTGTTAGGTAAGTGTAAGACTTCACAGGAGCAGCCGTTTTTCGGAACGGCTGTTCCTGTGTTGATTTTTAATACATATGAGAAACTTTTCAATCCGCATCTATGCGATGAGGATTGAAAAGTTTCTACAGAAAAAAACGAAGGGTCATAAATAGACCCCTTTGTGCAGATTTGAAAAAGTAGAGACATTACCTATAGTGACAAGATTCTAGTTATCATTTTATATAGTACATTCTACAAAATGACAGCTAGAATCTGATTGGTTGCTATAGGCAACTTCTCCACTTTTTCAAACCCGCAGCTTGATAAATTTACCCATTCCTCTCGGAGTACTACTACAGATTTTCTTATTTACCGTCTAACATCTCTCAAGCAATATTAAACAAATCATGGTTGAGTAAAGGTATTGAAGACTATGGGGCTTATTTATCTTCAGATCCCTCTCCAGCAGCTTTCATACTCTCTCCTGCGCTGTTTAGCAAAAATGTCCTCTGCGCACGTGCAATCCTAAGTTGCGCATGCGCAGTCAGAAACTGGAGTTGTCTTTACTAAAAAATCATCTTTGGGACAGCCTCCGATCATATGTGCTGCCCGACATGAGATTATTAGTAAATTGTCCAGTTAATTCATCGCTTCAATGACAGATGATAATAACAGGGCAAAATTGTGATTAATAGTAAATAGGCCCCTATAAGTGAATCTATGCAAACACTTGAATTTTAGTGGTGCAAGTGCATTTTTATATGCATACATAATCTATCTTATACATTTGCACCATAAAAAGCAAATAGGGCCTCATTAATGAAGTGCAAATCAGTCGAGGCACAACACAGAATCATTGTTGTAGCCATGCACCTTGATTGGCGCAAGAGCAGCTATATTTCTTCCATAGCACAAGGATTTGTGAAGCAAAATGGTGCTGCTCCAGAGAAACAGAGGTTTGCACCAGATGATGGAAGGAGCTGGGCAGAGCAGACCTTGCACAATACGTAGTAGGCGAATTGTTGACATAGCTTTACAGAGCAGGGCAAAATGGGGATTTCATTTTTTTTAAAGTAAGGTTATTGAAATGAGATAAAGGGGTGGAGAGGGGACACTTTTAGGGCCATTCGGTGTGTGCCGGCTTGTGCGGTGGGGCATACAGCCATTTCCATTCCTCAAAATGAAGTTGCAGAATTGAATGTTACACAAGGTCTGAGCTAGCAGAGATCAGGTTTCACACTATACTTTTAATGGGACACAATTGGTGCCTTCCAGTTAAAATTCAGAGGAGATGAGCACTTTGCACAAAGCAAAAGAAAGTTTCAAGCACACAAAGTTGTTATATTTAATAAAGATGGTCTAAATGTTCAATTGTTGCACAGTAATTGAATTCTCTAATAAAGGTATATTTGCACTTGTAACTGTTCATACAGTTTCTTCAACCATGATATTTTATTTTAATATTTTGGGTGATACTGACATTTGGATATGGACAGTCAGTAAAACCATTTTTAGGCTCCAGCTGTTCCACAGACTTTGCTGTAAGAACTCCTCATATGTCATTGATCTACATTGCATTGATCACCATAATAATGAAGGTACTGCCCTGAGAGGTACAGTAGGCTGGTAAAGAGGAGGTTTGGCTGTTACTGGGCAACAGGAGGAGGTCTGCACTGCTCTCTAGCCTCAGCACGTATCTCACGTTTCCCTATGCTAAGGAAATCTCCCTCACCCCTGCCCTCCCCCTCACACTGCCAGCACCTTTCCTCACTCCACTGAGCTGTGGACAAAGATGCATAGATATCCCATGGAGTCTTCAAATTATCTCTGTCCTTTCACACCTGTAGCAGCCTATTCCCATTACCTTGGATCCTTCTGTGCCAATAGAGTGCAAATAGCACAGGTAGGTGGTAATGTACACGTTCAGTACAATATAGCATAATAAAGAGGTAGATAAGACACTTCCTCTCTGAGTACTTGTACTGATTTTCTGATTTACCTTCTAACAGCTCTCATGCAATATAAAAACAAAATTAATAATTGTTGTGTAAAGGTATTGAGGACTATGGGGCCTATTTATCAGTATGTTAGGAGAAAAATGGAAATACTTTATGTAATGAAAAGAATGTCTCTAAAAAATGTATTTTCTGGCGCTGATGGGTTGGCGATTGCCATTCCACCTTCAGAGTCCCACACTGTTCTCTGCAGATTGGGGGTATAGTGGTAATGAGATGTGGACACATCAACAGGTACACTTTTAGGCACTATAGTCGGTTGGGCGCTGAACAACCAAGCACCGGCCCTGCCTGCAAGGGTGCCTAAAAAGCAATACTACTGTTGATTCACGTCTAATTGTAGCAAATGATATGAATACTCTTAAGGGAATATTTTCCTACACAGACTGCATCACCCATTTCTAGTGGTAATTAAATAACTTATTCTCATCCTATATCTGTTTAACTGAATATGAGTGAAGAATCGCAGACAGTTTAATATTCCGAACTAATGCTGTCTATATTATTACTGCTTAAAGATTTTTTTAAACAGATTGAAGAAATTAGGATGCATGGTTACTTTCTGTAACATGGAACAAGAAATTATGTCAACAACACATTAGAGTCATTCTGGTTTGTTTCGGTATTTTGCAAGTTACAATATTTTGAATACTATAATAGTTATGTTGAAGATCACTAATGTGAAAAGACACAATTTTAAAGTGACATTTCTTTCCACCAAGTGCACTTCCCTTTGGACTAACAAAGATTACGCCGACCTTTTTTCTGTGGGTAGTTGCAGAATGCAATGATTTGATCACACACCTTTTTATGTACAAAATTTGGCACAAAATGAATTGGCGTGTATATCTGCTTATTTTCTAGTTCTAGTAAAATAGTATATGGTTCTAGGTTTACTAAGATAGTTGTTTAGACTAACATAAATGCTCATTTAAGATGCAAAATTGCGGTCACTTCCGTTTTCTGATGTGATGTGCTTATATTTTTACAAATATGCAGATCCATAAACTTTCCCACAAATAAGGCACGTCTTGTCCCTGTATCACCCTTTCTGTATGTTGTTTCCCCAATGCAAACATTTATTAATGTAACACAGAATGAAGGCCAGCCTAAAACCCAAAAATGGTAGCAGGCTCCACATTTTGACTGACCCATTCATATCTGCCTTTTTTTCTAAAATAAAGTATTGTGCACAAAAGTGTATGCTATTAAGAAAACACAACCCTACAATGTATGCCTTTGTACGTATGTTCCTGGGCTTTATAATCGTATGAGAACTTTGGTAACGTATATGACATGACCATACTTGGAACAATTATCCAAATTAATTTGTAAATTTTATGGGTCACATGAAGGTAACTATGGTGACTATCATGGTTCACTTTATTTCTTCCTAATATTGTTCATTTACCATATATTATTTATTGATTAACATTTATTTATACAGCTCCAGAATAGTCCTCAGTAATTTACAAACATACTCAGTAATAAAACAAGACCGGGTATTAACAAAGACAAAAATGCTCTGCCTAAAACTTATAGAAAAATATGAGTTTTGCAGCAAACTGCGATGGAAAAAAGTGCTCAGTTGGGTTATATAAATCAGTCACACAGCAGTTTTAGCTTGGGGGGGGGGGGGGTCATAAGTTTGCTTGAGCGTAGACTGAGAATAAATGAAAGGTTTGAGTGAACTCTGTAGAGGGGTGATAATCGGGTTATGTACATTGAATATCCCCCTCCCCCTCTTACAGACATATAAAATCTGTTTCCATCTGCTTTCTTTCTTGCCTGAAATTGTCCAGAAGACAAAGCTCTATATCCACCCCTGAATGCCACCATGGCAAGTTTTTTCTGGCATTAGCCCTGGAATTAAAATGGAATTTGAGAGTTTACATATGCCATGCTGTGTCATGGCAGTTTTTAAGGGAGAGGGCAGAGTTTTCTTTTCATCTGAATTCAGCAAAAATATAATCTTCACGTGTGGCTAAATTTATAAGATCTGGTCATTCAGCTTTCATATGGCCAGATTAGGCAGGACACCATTAACACAGCTGCATGACAACCACATACATCCCAACACTAAAACACAGAGGATAGGGATAAAATAAGCCTCGCCACCATTATCAATCCTTCTGAAAAAAGGAAAAGTAGAGATGTTGCCCATAGCAACAAATTAGGTTATAGCTATTATTTAACTTATACATTGTAGAAGCTAATTGGTTGCTATGGGCAACTTCCAATTTTTTCTGTTTAGAATGTTTGATAAATCTACCCCACTGAATCAAACGCATACTCTGCATTCACTCCCAGAATCCCAATAATTATCCCCCACAATCACTCCATATGCCATAGTGTAAACTGACTATGATGTTCTGCTAACCTAAAAAAGTACAGAGAAATATAGCATCTTGTTAAAATGATGACAGAACATCTCATTTGATAATTTCAGCCACCTAGGATTCCAAATGTACATAGCTGGCCTGTTTGAAAACAAGGTTTCCTCCATAATTATTGGATGAGTTTCCTTTCGGCATTTCTGAAGAAGTCGGGCAGCACGGTGGCTGAGTGGGTAGCACTTCTGCCTCACAGCACTCATGGCCTTATCTGTGGCGTTTGTATGTTCTTCTCGTATTTGCCTGGGTTTCCTCCGGATGCTCCGGTTTCCTCCCACACTCCAATACTCATAGGTTAATTGGCTGCTATTAAATTGCCCTCAGTCTCTCTCGGTCTGTGTATGTTAGGGATTTAGATTGTGTGCTCCAGTGGGGCAGGGACTGATGTGAATGAGTTCTCTGTACAGCGCTGCAGAATTAGTGGCGCTATATAAATAGATGATGATGGGCCCCCAGGATACTGTCAAGAAGGTTCTTGAATGTATTATCACGGTAGGAATTAATGTACAAAGCGTTTGGCGAATAGAGAATGTATTGGGGAATGCCAACTGTTTGTCCACTCCTTGCTACACAGAGTACGCCAGAACTTGGTGTTTGATGGAAATCCCATGTTGGTTTTAGTCTAGTGCGTGTGAGGCCTCATTCTATTTTATGCTGGCATGAGTAGCAGCAAGCCCAGTTGAGGAAGATTAAATATGCAGAAGGTAAATTGTGAGAGCTTACCAATTGTTGTACTGTAGCAGGGAGACACTAGATTTGAGCTGCCCAAAATGGCAGGAGTTGGTTGGCCGATGTGCAGGCCGCGGATCCATGAGGGGCTATGAGATCATGGGATGCACCACATCGACTATCAGTTACAGCAATTTGGAATCCCACTTGTTGATGAGTTTGTCTCAGGATACAGAGCACATGAGTCTTGTGTGAATATTTTAGAATTAAGTTTTGCTACTTTCATTGTTGTGTAAGAAGATTATATCTGCCATATTATAGATTTTCTGTAATTTAAATAAAATCTAATAGCGAATGTGTTTGACTATTAAAATTAATATTAAAAAAGCTTTTCTTGTGATTATGACCTGATTAGTGTACGCCTACCATAAACTTGGTACAGATGCATATATTACAAAGCTGGACATATCTTAAATTTCCACTGAGTCAGGAGATGGGCCTAAATACACTATTTTTACCTGCAAATTTTTAGAGGTTTTAAGTCAGCATCAGCCCAAGAGTGTTTATTCACAATTTATAGCACCCTGTCTAAAATATACTAAATTGGGTCAGAGTCATTAAAGTAAGGGGAAAAAAAAAGGAGTAAATGTTTTCTGGGACAAACCATGTTACAATGCAAGGGGGTGCAAATGAGTTTATTATTTTGCACGTAATTTAAATACTGGCTGTTTTTTCATCTAGCACACAAATACTTGATCACTTTACTTTTACACTGAAATTTAAAGTTGATCTAGGACATGCCCTATCCCAACTATAAATCTGTCCCCACATTTTACATTTACTTCCCCCCTTCAATGCAACATGGTTTTGCCCAGGTGCAAAGTTACTCCTTTTTTATGCTTTGCTCTCCTTAATGACTCAGGCCCATTATGTCTAAATATTGCACCTTAATTAGTCAACAATTCATTAGTCAATACTATGTGTTATTTGCTATTCAGGTATTATGCAGAGCTTCACCCGATTGCAATAAAATAGTTTTCAGTCTGGGCTGTGTTGTTGTGATTGGAACAAGCAAGAAAATACAGTTTACAAGTTTCACATCCAGGTAAATTTTGCGGCCTGCACATACATGTATTTTGAGTTGTAATCACATTAAAATATATGCTATTGAAAACTAAGAGTGTGCACCAGCCACTTTTGGTGTTTTGGGTTTTGGGTTCTGATTAGCTTGAGGTTTTGGGTACTGATTTGTTTTGCCAAAACACCCCACGAAAGGTTTTGGTTCTGGTTTTTTTTTTTTTAAAAAAAGCATAAAAAGTGCTAAAATCCATATTTCGGTTTTTTTTCAATCCTACACTATTATTAACCTCAATAAAATTCATTTCCACTAATTTCCAGTCTATTGTGAACACCTCACAATATTGTTTTTAGTCCAAAAGGTTCAACCGAGGTAGCTGGATGTCTAAGCAAAGCGACACAATTGGGCGGCACAAACACGTGGGCCATTGTAGGTGGCTGTGTACGCTTGAATGGCGTTTTTGCTGCTCCTCCATCCTCTGCAGCATATAGAGGGTGGAGTTCAAGCACGTCACTACCTCTTTTAGTTGATGGCAGGGCAGGTTCATGCTTTTTTGATGTAGCAGGAACAGTGAACGTACTTTAATATCTGATACTAATATTTCTGCACTGCAGGAACAGTGAACGTAGTTTAATATCTGATACTAATATTTCTGGACTGCCTATTGAAGTGGAATCTCAACGGGATTTGGTACCGGGGACACAATACCTCCATCAACCGTCTAAATTCCACTGCACAGTAGGCGGACACCGGATGCACGTCTAACACCAACATAGCTGTTACGGCCGCAGTTATCCGCTTTGCCATAGGATGACTATATAGGAGTGGCACTGCAGTGGCAGACAGGATGGCAGTTTGAAAAACTAGGCCCCAAGGAGCACATAATGCCAAAAAAAGAGTTGCAAGATGGAATTGTCCTTGGGCCCTCCCACCCACCCTGATGTTGTTGAAATAGGACATGCGCACTTTAACAAACCAATCATTTCAGCGACAGGGCCTACAAAACTGTGGCTGAAATGATTGGTTTATTTGGACCCCCACAAAACGAGCTGGCAAAGAAAAAAAAAAAGAGGTGCAAGATGGAATTGTCCTTGGGCCCTCCCACCCACCCTTATGTTGTTGAAATAGGACATGCACACTTTAACAAACCAATCATTTCAGCGACACGGCCTACAAAACTACTGTGGCTGAAATGATTGGTTTGTGTGGGCCCCCACACAAAAAAAATCTGTTCATCTCTCCCTGTACAAACTAAACTGGCTCTACTGAGGCAAGATGTCGTCCTCATCCTCTGATTCCTCGCCCCCTTCAGTGTGTACTTCCTCATCCTCACACATTATCAATTCGTCCCCGCTGGACTCCACAACTACAGGTCCCTCTGTAGTCTCTGGAGGGCAGTGCTGTTCTTGATTGAGGAATTGATAATTCATTTTTATAAACATCATTTTTTCAACGTTCTGAGGAAGCAACCTCCTTCGCCGCTCACTGACCAGGTTCCCCGCTGCACTAAAAACTCTTTCCGAGTACACACTGGAGGGAGGACAACTCAGGTAAAATATAGCCAGTTTGTACAGGGGCTTCCAAACTGGATTTTTTTCCTGCCAGTAAAAATAAGGACTGTCTAAGATGTCTACTTGGATGGTGTCAGCAAAGTAATCCTCCACCATTTTTTCAATTGTGACAGCATCCAATGCAGCGACAGTAGACATGTCTGCAATGGTTGGCAGGTCCTTCAGTCCGGACCAGATGTTCTCAGCATCCCCGCCAGCGGGTCTTTTAGGAAAACTGAGCTTTTTCCTCGCAGTCACAGGTGTTGAAGAAAATGAAGGAGGAGCTGTTGGCATGTCACGGTCCTCTTCAGAGGACAATCTCCTGACCAGCAGGTCTTTGCACCGTTGTAGGCTTGTGTCCGCCGGAAACAGAGACACAACATACTCTTTAAACCGAGGATCCAGCACGGTGGCCAGAATGTATTCCTCTGACTTTAAAAAAGTGACCACCCGCGGATCCTGGCAAAGCGTACGAAGGGCTTCATCCACAAGAGCTACATGCTTGGTGGAATCGCAATGCTTTAACAGCTCCTCCCTCACTTTCTCCAGCTGCTTCTGCAATAGCCTGATCAGGGGAATCACCTGACTCAAGCTAGCAGTGTCGGAACTGACTTCTCGTGTGGCAAGTTCAAACGGCTAGAGAACCTTGCACAACACGGAAATCAGTCTCCAATGCGCTTGACTAAGGCGCATCCCCACTCCTTTTCCTATCTCGTAGGTGGCTGTGTAGGCTTGAATGGCCTTTTGCTGCTCCTCCATCCTCTGCAGCATATAGAGGGTGGAGTTCCAGCGCGTCACAACCTCTTGTTTGAGGTGATGGCAGGGCAGGTTTAGCCTTTTTTGATGTTGCTCGAGTCTGCGGTAGGCACTGGCAGTATGCCAAAAGTGTCCAGCAATTTTGCGGGCCACCGCAAGCATCTCCTGCACACCCCTGTCACTCTTCAGGTAATGCTGCACCACCAAATTAACGGTGTGGGCAAAACATGGCACGTGCTGGAAATTGCCCATATGTAATGCCCGCACAATGTTACTGGCGTTGTCTGACACCACAAATCCCCAGGAGAGTCTAAGTGGGGTAAGCCACTGCGAGATTATTTCCCTCAGTTTCTCTAAGAGGTTGTCAGCGTTGTGCCTCTTATTAAAATCGGTGATACACAACGTTGCCTGCCTTGGAATGAGCAGCCATTGTGGAGATGCTGCTACTGATGCAGCTGCTGCTGTTGCTGCGGAAGGTGATGCATCTACCCAGTGGGCTGTCACAGTAATATATAGTCCTTCGTTTGCCCTGAACCACTTGTCCACATGTCCGTGGTTAAGTGGACAGTGAGTACAACCGCATTTTTCAGAGCACTGAGGACACTTTTTTGTACTTCTCTGTACATCCCGGGTATCGCCTGCCTAGTGAAGTGAAATCTAGACGCGATTTTGTATCGGGGACACAATACCTCCATCAACCGTGTAAATCCCACTCCACTGATGGCGGACACCGGATGCACGTCTAACACCAACATAGCTGTTACAGCCGCAGTTATCCACTTTGCAATAGGGTGACTACTGTCGTACTTTGTGCTCATGGCAAACGACTGTTGGACGGTCAACTGTTTGGTGAAAGACGTAGCGTTCTTGCGACTTCCCCTCTGGGAAGATGACCGACTACCAGCAGCAACAGCAGCAGCGGCAGTAGTAGGCGTACCTCTGCAGGATTCCTCGGATGAATCCCGGATTCAAGAGAACTCAGTCTGGCTGGTGACATGGCCTGCAGGACTAAATCTGATGGAGATCGTGGAGGAAGTTGACGAGGAGGGTGTTGGTGGTGTGTATCCAACAGGACCAAGGGATTTAGGTGTCCCTGGACTGCTGACGGTCCTAGCCACAGGTCCTGAACTAAACACTGAATTATGAAGGTTCTTCAGGTGCCGTATAAGGGAGGATGTCCCTAGGTGGCCAAGATCCTTACCCCTGCTTATTTGAGCTTTACATAAGCTACATATGGCCATACATTTGTTGTCCGATTGGGATAAAAATAACTCCAGACCGAAGAGGTGGATTTTTTGGTATTCTGACCAGGCATGACGATGGGCTTTTTTATCCCATGGACAACAACTGTTTCCCCCCTTGGTGCCTCATTTAAGATAACCACATCATCATCCTCCTCGTCAAGTTCCTCCTCAGCGCCAGCTACATCAATATCCTCCTCCCGGTGTACAACATTGACACCTTGATTATCCAAATCTGGATCTACACTGTGGGTGATCCTTCCAGCATATGCAGAGGGTGTGCTGCAAATGGTGGAAGGAGCCACCTCTTCCCGTACAGTGAGGGGAAGGTCAGGCTTCACAACCACCAACACCCTTGGACTCGCCTTGGGGATTTGTGATGTCATCTGTTTAGAAGGCAGAGTTGTTTGCTGTGTTGTTGCGGACAGCATAACTCTCTTAAATTTTTTGGAGGGGGGGGAGGAGGGATTAGATCCTTGGGTGAAGCTGAACCACTAGTCCTGAACACGGGCCAGGGCCTAAGCCGTTCCTTGTCACTCCGTGTCGTAAATGGCATATTGAAAAGTTTTTGTTTCTCCTCAGATGTTTTTAATTTCCTTTTTTTGGTAATTTTTGTGAACTTTGGGTTTTTCGATTTTACATGCCCTCTACTAGGAGATTGGGCATCGGCCTTGGCAGACGACGTTGATGGCATTTCATCGTCTATGTTATGACTAGTGGCAGCAGGTTCAGCATTAGAAGGAAGTGGGTCTTGATCTTTCCCTACTTTATCCTCCATAATGTTTCTGGACTGCAAGAATAGTGAACAATTTTTTATAGATTGCAGTACTATGTTTATGGACTGCAAGAACAGTGAACAATTTTATATAGATTGTAGTACTAATGTTTCTGTACTGCAAGAATATATAGCACTAGAATTTTTTTTATACTTTTTAAATAATTTTTTTATATTTTTTTTAAATTATTTTTGTATAATTTTTTTTTTTTTTTTAATTTTTTTTTTTAATACTTTCAAAATAACTATGCACTTAGCAGAACAAAGCACAGGACAAAAGCACCACTGTACTCAGCAGAACAGAGCACAGGACAAAAGCACCACTGGACTCAGCAAGGACAGAGCACTGGATTGATGCACCACTGGACTCAGCAAGGACAGAGCACTGGACACAAGCATAAAGCACCACTGGACTCAGCAAGGACAGAGCACCACTACCCTACACACCCTCCCTCTTCTCTGATGTCAGACAAAATGAAGATGGCGGCCGCAAGGTGAGACTTTATGACATCCGAGTCTCGCGAGATCCGACGCGAAACTTGGATGTTATAGCCTCGTTTCGGATTCCTTTGGCGGCCGGAAGTACCCGAACAGTGCTCGGATCCCGTCGGATCCGCACTGTTCGGGTGGGCTCGGATTAGCGGAATCCGAGCCCGCTCATCCTTATTGAAAACACAGTGTAAGTATGTAGCCAAGTCAAGATATAGTGATGCATGCGCAGCTAAGATATACCAGTGATCATCATAAAGATAACTAGCCAAAGTGTAACTAGCACCAGGACTTATATAACCTGGGGTGGTTACTGCTAATGCAGGAGGGGAAGGGGGGATAAACAGCATGAAGCCCGCCTCTAAAAGCCGCATCCAGTTTCATTCTATGATAGTTTGGGCAAGTCAGACTATAACAGTTTGGGGTCCATCTGTAATATATGTATAATGTGAACCAACCCAAACTGGTCAGCACAGAACGGAGTTCCCTCAGGGAATCAGGCCCACAAAATAAACACACAACCAACCCCAAAACCAGTCCAATGTTTTATAGCAAGTTTTATAGAGATTGGGGGGAAAGGATTCTGCTAATTCACCATACCTCCCAATCATATCTGTCCCCACCAGCGAGACAGAGTGCATGGTCACAGCAAAATGGGAGCATGGCCACGTGACATGGCTACACCCCCAGAGGGTTGTCTAGTGCTGTAAAGTGCTAAACTGCCCATTACTTGCCTCCCTTCCTCTAAGGACAGTTGAAAACTATGAAATCCCCCCGCCCCCATAAAACATAAGACTAGATCAGCTACTCTTGATGTTGCTGTATCATTTGTGCTAACTAGAGGTCAGTGAAGCTGCTGTGATCCAATTGACAGGTCTTCTCGGATAAATTGCATCCATTGTTTAGAATTTCACCATGTGCAATATCCTATTCATTTACATTATTTAGCGTTCTAGCTCATTTGTACTCGTAGACAGCAAAACTTTTATTGAACTATGTTATGCTACAAATCATTCTTGTGAACCTGAAGAAATACTCTCATATCTAATAACAACATTTTGTAATTAAAACAAACCAACAATGCTCTTGTGGGTTTAATAATTTCCCTCCTAGAGACATCCCACCCAGAAACACGCATTATCAGCACTACAGCAGAGCCGTAACTTACAATTTTAGTGGCTGGGGCAAGAAGGAAAACTGCCGCCTCCCGAACCCTCAATTTTATTCAAATTAACCTAAAATATTGATGAACTGCGCCCCTATTCAGTATTGCACCCTGGACAGCCATCTCTCCCGCACAGCCCTAGCTACGGCCCTGCGCTACAGTACATATAAGCACTATATAAGTAATAATTACTTTCAGTAACAATATTGGCTGTTCTTTGCCCTTTGCTCATACAAAATTCCCTTCTTTCACAACTTTTCAAATCCGCCAGTTGTCTGTTCTCTTTTTGGTCTGTATTGTAAGGTTAAGCTTTTGCATTAGTTTGCATATTGTTCTGCATATGCACATCAGTGGCCATATTGGCATTTTTATTTTTTAATATAATATTTATTTTGTTTATTTGTATAACACCACCATATTACACAACACTTTTCAGAGAATATTGTCAATATATAGCAATAAAGGAGCTTTTTGTACTATATTGTTCAGCTGTTTATTGATTCACATATACTGGCACCTACAGATATAAAAGGATCAGGGCTATTTTACGGCAAAGCATGGGGAAACCTATTTAACAAGGATTGAGGTGGTACATGTACTGATGCAATCCTTCTTCTGTTATTGTCATCTGAGAAAGGCAATAACTGGAGATATTCAATGTAAAAATATAATTAATTAAATACAGCTTTTTTTTCAATTGGTAAATCTTTCACAATATTTCTTTATATCTTTTATCTATTTTATCTTTTCAATCTAAATTTTTTTATGCAAGTGAAACTGAACGCCCAAGTCCGGGCTTTCAATTCCATTGGGGCTTACAGTCTAAATTCCCTAACACACACAGAGACACAGACACACAGACAGAGACACAGACTAGGTTCAATTTGTTAGCAGCCAATTAACCTACCAGTATGTTTATGGAGTGTGGGAGGAAACCGGAGCACCTGGAGGAAACCAATGCAAACACGGGAAGAACATACAAACTCCACACAGATAAGGCCATGGTCGGGATTTGAACTCATGACCCCGGTGCTGTAAGGCAGAAGTGCTAACCACTACGCCACCGTGCTGCCCACCGTGCTGGTGTCTTTGAGAAGCTTCCCAAGCTGTCCTACGAAAAGAAACAGAGAAAAGAGGTGGTAATATTGTGCTGTCATGAAGTATTTCAAGGAAATGAAAATATCATTATGTATAATTCTCTTATTTCCTTCTCATACTCCATGGCAGCCATTACATGTAAAATCAAATATAGTGGGTGCATAACTTAACTTTTAGCATCAACTTCTTGAAGTATTTTCCTTAGAAACCATGCATTAGCAAAGGACGTGACATCCAAAAGATGTCTGGTGAAAGTGTAAAGAAATGACCATACAGCTGCTTTTTAGATATAGTCTGTTGAGACCTAAGCTTTGCATGCCCAGGAGGCTGCCACTGCCCTTGTAGAATCTGCCTCTAAAATTTTAGGCACTTCACATCCGTTTCCCTTATAAGACTGTGCAATGATATCTATAATACATCTTTGAAGAGTAGGTTTGGATGGAGCATACCCGCTACAGGAACCTCCAGGACAAAAACGTACTCCGTTTTCTGAATTCATTAGTTGTGGAAAGATAAGCAGAGACCACTCGCACAAGATCTAGAATATGCAATCGTTATTCCTTCTTATTAGCTGTTTGTGCACAGAGTTGGTGGAAGACAATGTATGTCTCTTAAATAACGAGACTGATTAAATAACTCACCTCTGTTTATTGGTATTACAAATTTAATGTTTGTCCCCTTCAATATACTTCCCATTTGCACTAATACATCGCTGTAGTCTTGTTTTCCACTGGTCGAAGGTATGGAGCAAATCAGTTTCGGTCACTTGTTTCAACATATATGCCATTTCCTTCTTTACAGCATCAACGGACTCAAAATGTGTCCCTTTAAGCACTGATTTAACTTTTTGGAAAAGATAAAAATCGCAAGATGCTAAATCAGGCAAATATGGGGGATGTTCAAGTGTAGTAAAGTGTTTGTCGGTCAAAAACTGCTTCACAGAAAGTGCTGTTGGGAGCAGGCGCATTGTCCTGGTGAAGAAAGAAACTATTTTTCCACAGTTGTGGCCGTTTCCTTCTAACTCTTTCTCTCAGATTTTGAAAAACTTCCTTATAATAATGTTCATTATCTTTTGTGCCTTCTGGAACCCATTCTTCCAAAATTACACTCTTGATATCGAAAAATTACTGCTTCCAAAACAATATTGAGATCCCAAGGTGCCACGAAAGATTTATACTAGAATGTATTGTCTTTACTGCTTCAAATAACTGAAAAAAAGGTTTTTGGACACTAGCAATGATGAAAAATACTGAATAGAGATACCTGAACTTTCAGGATAGAGAGAGAGAGAGAGCGCCCCATTATCAAAACCAGCCCTAAGAAAATCCAAAATAAATGGAACACTGGCAAAAGTGGGATCATGTAGTATAAATTCAGTGTCTCTAAACCTGTTAGATGCACCCATACTAATGGTCACAGGTTTCAGCCTGCACTGAATATAGCCCTTGCACCCCAGGATCTGTGTTGAGAGTTGTAGTGTTATCTGTTTACTGTATTGTATTGTTATACCACTTGCTGTCTTGTTGGCCCTCTGTATGGTGCTGCAAGCCTCATGTGGCGCTTTATAAATAAAAGGATAATACTAATAAATAATAATAATAAATAAATAATATAGATTTGTACCACAGAATGAAACTTTCATAGATTCTATTATAAACAATATAATTTTTTCTTCTTGCTTGAAGCAGTACTTCAATTACTTCATCAGAGACACCCTTTCATTTTATTAGTGACCACACAATCTCCATGTCATCAAAGATAGGGAGTCTGGATTTGGTGAAAAATTGGTTCCTTATGTAGAAGATTTGATCAGCATGATATAGGTCAAGGTTGCTCTAGAAGCATTCCCCAAGCCGCCGCAAACCATGGGTGGCGAGGCCAAAATTGAAGATCCGCTATGACCTCCACCGCTTCTTTTTTGATACACAGGGTGCATGCAATGAGAGTGAATAGAAGGAACACTATGTCATTAACAAAGCATCTACTCCCATTGCCTTGATGTCCCTTTGATGGGTTTAGAATCAAACTACCATGGAGTTTTGAGTTGTTGCTATTAGATCCATCTCAGGACTGACCTTCTGGATTAACAATTAGAAAACCTCTTTGTGTAAGGCCCATTCTCCTGACTTGACACCTGCTGAGGTAATCTGCTATGGTTTTGTTCCTGCTTCCTGCATGAAGCACAGCAAGTGACTTTACATGTTTTTGTTGCCCACTTTTGACATCATTCATCACAACATTTCTTGATTTCTTAACCGTGAATCTTGTCACCAGATGAGAGATTTTTTTCCACAATGATGATCCAGCCATGTTATTGTAGGAAACCCAATTACCTGCGTTGTCATGTCCTTGGCAATGTGCTCATACATTCCTATGGCCATATCTTCCACATATGGCCAAATGGTTACTCCATGATTTTTGACAGCGACCATAAGGAACAGCAACGCTTTGGTGAAGGTTCTTGGAGATGTAGAGAGGCCAAATAGAAGATAGGTGAACTGGAAATGAAAACTAGATTAGATAAGATTGAAAAGAAATAAGCATCCTTTAAATCTATAGAGAAATGGATATCTCCCCTTCCTATGGCATTGAGAATGGAATTTACAGGAAATGACTTGTGTGGACAAACTGATTGTATGCACAGAGCGAGAATAGTTCTGAAACTGCCTAATGATTTCTCTACAAGGAACAGCTTTGAATGGAAACCAGTGCCATGCTGGGTTAAAAAGAACAGGAGAGATTGCTTCTGCTTTTAACAAAGTTTGTAGGCCGTCTTGTAATGCCTGCAACTCCACTGGGGAGAATGGGTATAAAGACTTGTTGCAGCTGTTGCAGATGATACCATGAACACACTGATACTGAGTGGTAAGTATGAACATTCTGAAAACTTTGAAATCCTGCCATCCACAGGAGTCTGGAGAGAGTAATTGCGTTTGCTTTTCTGACCGCTCTCTGCTAGCCTTAAAGAGCCAAAAGTGCAGTTTAGAAGAGCCGCTACTAAACAATCTAATTTTTTCCCAGGCAGTTAGATACGTACTTTCTTGAAGTGTTGCCTAAAGGACGGGAGATGTTTTGTTCTTCTATCTAGTATTAAGTAATTGGACTTGCCTCCTGTAATATTCTGAATCATACAATCAAAATTTTGACCAAAGATGAAAGTTCCTCAATTGGAGGCATTGCTAGAGGTTTTTGTTTTGTTTACTGTAGATCAGCTGCCTGTGGACACAGCCAAAAGAGAACTTCTAGCCACAACCACTGAATCCCTGGAAGAAAATGTAATTGTGTCAAAGGATGCCTGACAAAAGAAATCAATACTTTTTTAAAAAAACTTCAATGCATTATGAATAAATTGTTTACTATTTTTCTTCTCTATATCCATATGCAGGGTATTAGCTCACAATCTGAGTGCTCTTGATACTGAAGCCACAGCCACACCAGACTTAAGAACAACACAAGAAGAAATATCCAATTTCTTAAAACTGCTTTCCATTTTCCTATCCATAGGATCTTTTCTTTCCAAAAGAATAGCTGTTCTGGTTGAAAGCTATAGCTAAATCTACACCAAGCTCCATTTATACCGCTTTCATACTGCCGCCCCGGCAATATCCAGGGTTTTTCAAGCCGGGTTTTTGCAGGGGCTCGGAGCGTCCCAGCTCAGAAACACCATTCATACTGCACCTCGGACCCGGGAATTTTCCGGGTTGACCCCATTCATACTGCACAAGTCTGTGCCCTGGCAATTTGTGGGAGTCATCACCAGAGTAGTTTTCATTGGCTGAAAAATGGTGATGCCATTGAAAGGTGACTGGTTTTTTGACGCATAAAGATGATGCAAAAGTGGGTGGTGATTTTTTACTTTTTCAGTGAAATAAAAGCAATTTTCTCCAACAAACTCCGATTCTGCTTCAGCTTGATCTGCACTCCACCATCCACCATTTCTCCTAAACTCCTTCTCGAATCTTCCACGGGCTCCCACCGATGACATCATCCTCCAGAGACAGGCAGACAGCCAATCAGCTTGTTTTCTGTGCAACCCGGGTTGCACCATTCATAGTGCAGGCAACCCAGGTCCGACCCGGGAATTACCCCTCGATAAATCCCGGGTTGAAGACCCGGGTTTTTAGACCCGGGATTTTTGACTTGTACCATTCATACTGCACCAAGACCCGGGTCGTTTGAGCTCGCCCCGGCAAAAACCCGGGATTTTGGTGCAGTATGAATGGGGTATTAGAGGTGTCCTAATACTGGAATGGATACATATCTAACAGTTACCATTCTTTATAAACAAGATCCTGAAGAACCTGGTGAATATGAAACACTGCTTTTTCTCTGATGAATTAGAAAATGGGCATCCTGAAAGGAAACAGGAGCTGATTGTTAGTGCCCACGATCACCAAGAGGAGCTTTTAGACTAGGTAGAGTAGAGATCTTCACCTTTAGCAGTCGCCGTTCCCGTAGAGCTTCAAGTGCTCACAGGTACCCAGATGCCCCCAGGTCTTAAGCTCATAGAATTAAATTCTCATCTAAGATGGCCGTAGCGCAGATGAAACCAGGGGCGCTAGCCCAGACCGGAGCAGTTGGTCAGTATGGCCGAGATCAGGGGTCCAAAGCAAACAGGTAAACCGATATCCAGGCAAGGGTCAGGGTCACAGGCGAAACAGCAAAGTCCAGAATACAAGTCAACAGGTCAGGGCAACAGGCAAGGTCCATAGTACAAGCAAGGGTCACAACAGTAGATCAGGCAGACAGGAATCAAGCAGCAGGTCAGCACAGCACAGGACTGGAAACGCTATAACCGGCAGGGAGGCTAAGCCCACCCTGCCTTAAATACAGAAGGTAGCCAATCAGGGCACTGCCCTATAACTATCCCCAGGCGCCGCCTAACAAATTAATTACAATATTAATTAGCCCGCAGGCTGTTAGCCAATCTGCACACGTGCCCTGCTGTCAGCGTTGCCAGGACACGGCGCTGTTTTAGAAAGATTCCTGGAGACAGTCGGGATGGCAGAAAGCGGAAGTGACGTCCCGGTTTTTGCCATGACAGCCGGGACACCAATGGAGGAGACGAGCCGCGGATCGCCACTCGTCTCATGAATTTATTAATGAGTTTAAACATTATGGGGCTCATGCAGAGTGGAATGTTTTGAGTTATTGTATCTTGACTGAAATCGCTCAGCTTATACCCATATAGTTGGAGCACACGCCAATGCAGACTTGCATCTGGCAAGGCAGACCCATGGAGAGAAGGGGTGTTCTAACATTGTCCAAAAGCATGTTTATGCAAATGTGGCTCATGCAGACCTGCAGAAACTCATATATACGCCTGTTAGGTGTATCTTTTACACTTGCTATATGGCAGGTGTAATTACTCCCTAATGATTATGACTTTTTGTAAACGAGGTGCATATGCTGCTGATGTGAATGCATCTCGAGACGTGTATGGCTCTGCATGTGTGTGGAAATACGCTATTTTCCATGCTTTTTTTTATTATTATTATTTTTTTTAAAGAGTAATGTATTCCCATTTTACGACCAGCTCTGCATCAGTCCCTATGCTCACAAGGTTAAACAATCTCCAGATTCCCTGCTGGATGATACATCAATAATAATGGAAGAACCTAAAAAGTAGAGGAACCTTACATCCTCCAGATTACCACTTATATGTGATCTGTCTATCTTAGTTCTGTGTATTGTCTTCTCTATTGAATTCTGAATTAACCATCATCCACGCCATGATTTCCTTAAAATGTTCAGGTAAAATGTCAGCAGTATCAATTTTAGGCTGAAGAGTATAAATTGGTCAAAATCTTCATAATCATTTAGTAAGGGATTATCACATGTTCCATATATATGGGAATTCCAGATTCTTTTTCCTAAGTACTGAGAAAATTACTAAATGTAGAATCATAAAATTTGACGGCAGATAAGAACCACTTGGCCAATCTAGTCTGCCAATTTTTTAACCTATGGTAACCTCAAACCCTATTTGTCCCTTAGTTCTTTGTAAGGATATCCTTAGGTCTATCCCAAACATGTTTAAATTGATCTACTGTATTAACCTCTACCACCTCTAACGGGAGGCTACTCCACTTATCCACTACACTTTCTGTGAAGTCATTTTCCTCTGAACCTACTTCCCTCCAGTTTCAGTGCATGTCCTTGTGTTCTAGTACTCCTCTTCCTTTGAAGAATGTTTCCCTCCTGTACCTTGTTAAAACCCTTGATATATTTGAGTTTCAATCATGTCCCCCCTCTCGCTTCTCTGCTCCAAACTATACATATTAAGATCTTTTAGTCTTTCCAGGTAAGTTTTGTGCTGTAGGCTATGAACCATTTTAGTTGTGCTTTTTTGTTCATTCTCTAATGTATTTATATCCTTCTGGTGATATGATCTCCAGAATAGGACACCGTATACTAGATGAGGCTGTACCAATGATCTATATCAGTGCTTCCCAAACTTTCTCAGTCTGAGGCACCCTTTAAGGCATCCATAATTTTTTCAAGGCACCCCTAAAACAAAAAAAAAATGGGACTGCTCGGTAATTTTTTAAGTAGTTGGGTCAAAATAACGTAATAAGTATTTAGGTCAGGACAGATATGTGTTTGCAAAATGAATACACATAAATCCCAGGATTTTTTTTTACAATTATATTTCAGAAATAAGAACAAAAAAATAAAACAATAATATGTACAAAAATCATCACTCTGTCCCGCCCTTCACCAAGTCACACGCCGCATTCCCCCTTCACCATGTCACACATCACATTCCCCCTTCACAGGCCACATTCCTCCTTCACCACGTCACACGCCGCATTCCCCCATCGTTGTTTCCCCTCTGTTCCCTAGCTTACCTTTTATTTAGCCTTCTCTCTACTTCTTGTTTACTTTCTTGAGGCTCCTCTCTGGGCCACTCCTCACTGAAAATTTCGGACAAGACGACGCCATACCCAACAGTCAGTGAGAAGGGAACAGTGAGAAGGGAGGAGGATGCTGGTCCCCAATGCCGCCAGATTGGTATAATCATTTTTTCCCCTTTGGCCAGTAGATAAGCAGCCCTGGCCGTTGCATTCGTGACAGCACCACGGCACCCAAGGCACACACTTTGGGAACAGCTGACAGTGGCATTATTACTTATTTCTTTCTGCTACAGATTCCTCTCCCTATGCAACCAAGCATCTAGCTTGTCTTTCTCATTGCTTTATTACATTGCTTGTTGCGTTTAAGTCACTGGAAATACTGAAGCCCAGATCCCTTTCCTGCTCAGTAGTTTCCATTATAGCACCGTTAATACTATATTTAGCATTTGGGTTTTTGAGACCCAAGTGCATGATTTTACTAACAAACTCAATGACCCTATAGTAAGAAAAACGTAGACAACACCCTTAACCGTCAGCTTCTTAGGGGTTTCCATCGCAGATCACCAGCAATACGCCAATGCCAAAGACAATGCAAGCCCCAACACTTCCTCAGACCTGAAGAAATTTTGCTGTAATTGCGCTTAAAACCGGTTTAAGCTGGAATCATGCATGCGCTGACCTTCTGTGTGATGTGAGTACACAGTGTTCTCTTCGCTCTCGAACATGGTTGCCCTTTGTTGGGACGTGCTCCTCTGTAATGCCAGGAATTCCGCAGTTGGTTAACAGAGACACCACTGAGCATCTAAAAGCAAGGGGAAGCATTGGCCCTGGTCTTATCCAGAGAGTTGTACTTGTTCAGACATTTATGATACGATCCGTTAAATCAGCATTACTTTGTGCACTTCCTACCTCCAAGTTGCCAGAAGGTAATTTTTCGACATGATCATCTATTCTCAGTAACAAATATGAATGAAGGTTTGGAAAGCCACACATGATGTATGTTGGGACAATTTGGTTGTAAACTTCAAACTGGCCATCCAGATCTGCATGTAAGTTTGACAGCCCTAAAATACTACTAAATCTAAAATTTGCTGTAAATAAATGAGCTACTACTAACATTCACAAATGTTTTTATACATTTCTAGCCATTTATAACACCTGCATGTGTTAAAGATAATGTGATCATAAGGAGGTATATTTCTTTCCTATGCACAGCACACAACTTGTCTTCAAGATCATTGATAGACAACACAAACAGTGCGCTGGCCTCTCAGTCTAAAATTGTTGATATCAATGATTATATCTTTTAGTCTTCATCATCATCAGCTATTTATATAGCACCACTAATTCCGCAGCGCAGCACAGAGAACTCACTTACATCAGTTCCTGCACCATGGCAGCTTACAGTCTAAATTCCCTAACATACATACTCACATAGAGAGACCGAGAGAGACTAAGGTCAATTTGATAGCAGCCAATTAACCTATTAGTATGTTTTTGGAGTGTGAGAGAAAACTGGAGCACCTGCAGGAAATCCACGCAAACATGGGGAGAACATACAAACTCCACACAGATAAGGCCATGGTGGGAATAATTACATATAAAATATCTCAAGTTATGTCAGTATACAAAAATGTGTGATTATGCCTTTTTTCATTAGATCCACGTATGTCTTCGGTCCTAAAGTCCCTTCAATCATGAGAAAGTAAGCTCACCTATAGAATGTCTCGTCATGTGTTGACCTCCACTTTTGCTTTTTAGAAGGTTTGGTAAATCTACCCTTTAGAGTGAAATCTTATGTGCTCTCACAGAAGACACCATACAGTACACAGAGCTGGCACACAGACACAATTATCACAAATAAGACACTGAGTCACAAATTACTCTAGCAACTGAATCATCTAGCGACTGAATCTACAAAGTCAATATGGAGATCTAGGCACAACAGCAAACAATGAGACACAGATCTTAAGTTTATTACCTAGAACATTCCTCTTCAACTCTTTAAATGAAGTCTGACATCCATGTCACTATGTTTGCTTATACTAATTGTAAATGGGAGGTGTTTGGTATCAAATGAAAAACATTCAATCAATCATTAAGTAGTAAATATTTCTTTTTCGGTATATGGATAAAGATATCAAGCATCCATTATCATCTATGAGCTAGATTAATCTAGTTACACCTACAACAGAATAATGGATGTGTTCTATACCACGTGGCTGCCCAGCTAGCGGCCAATAGTCAGATGATAGCTTTAAAGATTTTGGGCCCTATATGGCGTTGCATGTTATTGCACAAATGTGTTCATTGTAACTTTACATAAACTTTGAAGCAATTACCATGTGTACACAACTTGTGCCCATAGTGTGAGTTGCACTTGTGCTTGGAGATGCAGGTCAGGGGTGTTCATATGTAAATGCAGCACAGTAAGGGCATGCAAATTCAAGTTAACCACTCCCCTTTGAGATGCACTCTATTGTGTCACATGTACCTATAGACCTTACTTGCCCACTCTCCCGTAAAGTCTGGGATCACTCGGAGCTCTAAAACTGAAAGTTGGCAAGTATGCTATAGATATGTTGCTTTGGAGATGTGGCTTTGCAAGTCCGTAAGCCGGGTGCAAGTTTACGAGTTAATGATGATGACTGCTGTATCTTTGCTCTGAGCGCATCTATATGCTCTACTTTAGGTTTCATGTATCTTAGGACTTAAAAAAGCAAGCTTGCAGGCACATCTTTGCTCATATGCAGACTTTACATGCAACACTAAAATGAGGCTCTACCAATGATACATTTCTATTAATAAAGGACCACAAAACCGAAAAATTTTAAATTTCAGATAGGACTCATTAAGGTAAAATAGATGTTCAGCGTCCTCCTGACATTCCACTGCAACTCTATTAAAAAGTATTACTTACCCACTGTATTACAGACAACAGAACCCCTTCTCACATTGATGGACAAGAGAAACAGTGGGCATCTCGCAGTCTAAAATGGCTGATATCAATGATTATACATTTTACTCATGAAAGTGTCCTAAACGGATCTGATGCTAGTTAAAAAGCTGAGGCTGATGTCATTTGAGCTGATATGACATCACTAGCCCTGTCATTTGGAACAAATCTAATTTATAGCCTATGAATAGAGCTGGGAAATCGGTTTATTCATTCTGCCATGTAATGTTGCTGGAGTATAATGAGAGAAATCCTCGGTGGAACAGAAATGAACAGGAATCCTGCGCAAAGCACAAGGTCAGATTGTGCTTGAGAACCGTGCATTATCTGCTCCCACATTCAGAATGGCAAGTATTCTGTGGAACAGCTTTGGCTCAACTCTAGACCAAACCTAACTTGATTTTCACATCAAATGGTGCAGCAAAATTTATGCGGAAGGTTAAAAAAAGGACAATTTCCCTAAATGGTCTTGTACATAATATACAAGCAGTTTATATGATCACATGCGTTTCTGAAACTGTTATTAAAGGAATGATCATACTGCTTTATCAGCCTTCTCTGTCCACTTTTGTTTTTTTTTTAAAAAAACAAAAAACCCTTGTGTGATACTGAAAGCTGCACAAACACCACATGTCATTTTGTATAAGCCACTATTGCAAAATCATGTAGATTTCCAGCAACATTTTTTACATGACCAAACCCTTTCTACAGAACATTTACTGTTGGTAAGGAGAGGAATTATAAATATATACCATTACTTTTCCACCATAAATTGTACCACGATGGCTAGGTGATCAGTTTAGCACACATGCCAGTATATTTATTTTTGTGTTCATGTACAATGATGTGCGTAATTTGCCTGCTTTAACCACCAAGCATCACAATTAACAACTTAACATCATAATATCTACATTAAGTAAAGTTTTGTTTTAAGAGTTTTTAATTTGTTGCGTAAATTAATCAGCTCACAGGGATCAAGGAGTAACTAGAGGATGAACTCAAGTTTTGAACATGGTTTTTTACACTCAAACCACTTGAGCACTTACGCAAACTTGAAACTAAAAGACAAACAGGGATTGAACACACAGTACTCTGAGCTAAGATTTATAGATAAGAGTTTAAAACTTTAAATTAAAATTTTAGCGAAAGAAAAATGCTGCCCTTTTAGCCCTCAATTTTCACCAAATGAACCTAAGATACTCATAAAACTCCCCCCCCCCTTTCAGCGTAGCCCCTATTGCACAGTCCTAGTTATGGCCCTGCTCCTTATGCTAAATTATTGAAACACACCATCATTCAGGAAAATAACACAAGAAATTTAAGAGGTGATTTCCTAAACTGTGTTACATTCCCATTGGTTGCTGGATCAGAATCTACCTCCATGTGCTTCAACATACAGAAAAAAAATATTATACTGTACATCTATAGGTAAGGCACGTCTGTGTAAATGAGAGGTAAGAGACTATTTAGTCAGCTAATGATCTATAGGTACAGTATTGCCCAACTGGTACTGTCATGGTACTGGTAGGTTTTCTTCATCATCATCATCATTTATTTACCTTCCACAGTCCAAAAATATGCTGGTAGGCTCCTAATGACATAAACCCTAGTGTGTTTGTGTGAGGAGGAAGTTAGGGGGTATTTGAATTTATTCTCTAAGCTCCACTAGAGTAGGCACTGATGTGAAGGAGTAAACATTCTTGGTAAAGCTCTGTGTAATAGGTTAGCAGTATATAAATGAAGGATAATACTAAAATAGGTGTACTGGTGCATCCACTATTGCAGAGCAGAGCAAAAATGACACTTCAAATTGTGGATCAACATTATTTAAATGAGATAAAGGGTTTAAGAGGGGACATTTTTTTTATGGGGGTTCCTTGCTATTCAGAAGTGTGCACGGACATTTCCACTTCACAAGACTTGATTTTTGTACCAGCTCTGAGGTGGTGGATATTGGGTTTCATCCTATACAAAGATAATTCATTTTGCGCTTTACACTAGCACTTCAGCGGAGAATCCCTTTAAGTACACTTTGTCCTATGTAAATAACAAAACTTCAAACACACAAGCAAATAAACAGTACTTATATCCCCTCATTCGGGTGAATTTAAACCACAAATGAGGCTAAACTTATTAGTATAACAATATTGGCTTTATTGTGCTTATTTGACAGGTAAACTTTAAAAGTATAAGTCCACCTTTGTGGACTTATGGCAACATAGGGGATGTAACAACAGCGAGCCATGCAGGGCTGAAGAGGGCGTCCCAGCATAAGCATCACACGAATGTCTCACATCCTACCCTGAGACATCCTCAATGTCCAGGTATACCCATTGCTGCCAATCAAAATAAATATTTCCACCAGTCATATACACACAATGTTGCTCAGTTTAGCCTACTTTGTGGTTTAAATTAATCCTATGAATGAGGTGATATCGGAACAGTTTACATTAGAGGACATTCAAATATTCATGACAATACTAGTAAATGAAAGGCTACAGTCTTAACTATATAGCCAATTTCTAGTTACCGTATATACTCGAGTATAAGTCGACCCGAATATAAGCCGAGGCACCTAATTTTACTACATAAAACTGAGAAAACTTATTGACTCGAGTATAAGCCTAGGGTGGAAAAGAGCGCTAATTTAAAAACCTAAATAAAAATGATAGGTTCAATCTATGAAATCATTTTTAGCTAGATGACAAGGAACATTCATAAATGATTATAAAATGAGAGAGAGAGAGAGAGAGAGAGAGTCAGAAAATATATAAGGATATTATGCCTCCTCTCAACAAGCATGCAAGTTCTTCTAAGCAACTGACTGAGGACTTCAAAACAACGGTAACTCAGAGTTACAAGGCAGAGAAAAGCTATACAAATATAGCAAAATGCTTCCAGTTAGGAACTTACCCTGTCAGAACCATCATTAAGAAGTAGAAGAGGTACTGGTGCTGTTTAAATCAAGGCAAAACCTGGAGACCCAGAAGATGTGATCGAACGGCTTGTAAATCCACCCCGCAGTGGAACGCATATGCGTTCCAACAACAGGAAGTTCGGCATTTGGAACGCAAGTTTGCGTTCCAAATGCCGAACTTCCTGTGTTGGAACGCATATGCAGAAGTTGAAACCGAGGGACCGGACACCAGGTAAGTTCACCCGTGTATAAGCCGAGTGCCCTTTTTCAGCATACAAAAGTATGCTGAAAAACTCGGCTTATACACGAGTATATACGGTAATTGGTAAGCTGCATTCATACTGAGATTGGAAGGCGTTTCTGAAACTATCACCACAGCACTTAGAATTTATAACACTGAGTGGAATAGATCTCTATACACAAATGTACAGAGAAACTGAAAGTCAATGGAAAGAAAGTTGTTAACATTTATTCTAACACAGAATCCAATACCAAAATGTATTTAGCTCTTTTAGTTTGCTTGAATAAAATATAGCCGAATTCATAAATACTTCAACTCAGATTTCATAACTCTGCATATTCCTGTAATCTCTCTGTCAAAAACAAGATGAGCACTGAACTGGGTTATACGTCAGTACTGGAGTAAAGTTCCAGGAAATCTAAAGTTAAGTTCCTAAAAATCATAACCACTAACCACAAATTGTTGTCTACTATATGTTAAAGGACAGGCCACATATATGATTATATACCTTCTAACATTTATGATGGACAAGTTAACCCGTGCATGATACTCATGCATTCTAGTCAAATCAAGCTACTTAAGGTCTTAAAAAGGTTCTTGTCATGCATTTGGGCCTAGCCCAGGCCTCCTCAGGGGAAGAGCGTTACTTCCCGATGCAAGCGGCCTTTTTAATGTGTGTTCATGAGGTAAAATTACCTCACGAAAATGAGTTTGACCCCTCAACTCGTAAATTTAGCCTTTACTACCCCTCCCACGGGGGGAAGGGGGGATGATGGAAGTTAACTGACTTGACTATTCTAATTTTTTTGTCAAATAATGTCAGTATACTAAATTTCAGGTCAATTGGATGAGCCCTTTCTGAGAAAATAGTTTTTTACACACACACACACTAACGCACGCCTCTACACATGTGTGTTCATGAGGTAAAATTACCTCACGAAAATGAGTTTGAGCCCTACCAAATTTCAGCCCTTTTTGAATTTTTTTCCCCACACACACTAAGAATTTAGTAGGTCAGTGTATAACTCCGCCCAGCAGGTGGCGCTGCAACTTGTTTTTTTTTTCCACACACACACAGACAGACAGACGCCACTAAGCATTTATATATTAGATGATTCGAGACAAAGTGATCATGTCACTACACGTGAAAAAGGGGAGTGGTTATGTTAGAAGGGGCATGGCCACATCATATTGGGGCCACCCCCAGCTCATTTCCTCTCCCCTAAAAAATAACCTTTCAGTTCTGGGCACACATGTTGGTGGGATGCGAGGCTTTGAAGGAGAATCACCCAGTAGGACATATGTACTATCACCAAATCGGACAAAAGTCCTGAAATGTGGCAAGAGAGCTCTCTTTAAGTGGGTTCTCCCACCTAAATCAGGACATTTCTATTATAAACAATAATAAATATTTTATATATATATATATATATATATATTTTTATATATATAGCACGTTTCTCTAAATAGAACTCACAGTACTTTACACTGTTACAGAGGATCAGATCATTCAGATCCTATCCCATTGGAGCTTACATTCTAAAATTCCCTACCACACACACGTTCATTTCTGTCAAAAGCCAATTCACTTATCAATATGTTTCTGCATAAATGTGACCTTAAATGTATTCGGATCTTCATCAAAGTTATAAAAACAAATAACGAGAACCCAATAAATCAAATAACACGCAAAAGGATATACTTTTTCAAGAATTTATTGATCAAAACAATCAAACATTAAATTTCTTTCTTGGAAAAAAGTATGTTAATATATGCTTTGAGAAACTGGTGCGACTCTCCGTGAACACATTTAAGGTGTATTAATGCAGAAATTTCAAAAGGGTTTACAAACTTTATTACCACTGTACTAGTTGGACAGCCTACTTCATGACATCAACCAGCTCTTGAGTTGTTTAACCTGGCTACAAACAGAGCTATCAGGTTATCAAGCCTTACTGCCAAATAACTCAATCTGTCCATTTATGGGAGAGAAAGTCTGTACATATAAATATAGTTTTTTTTGCTGAACAGGTCAAAGAACTAGACTGCACTTTGCTAATTTGATCACCATCCGACCCCATTTTCCATCCAGTCCCAACTAGTCACATGGGAGAGCCCAATTCTATATAAAAATAAAGGATCCACTACATTTTAAACCAATTATTTTGGTGTTTTTGTAATCCTCTAACTTCCATTGTTTTACAATCACTTTAATGTCTAGATACTAATATTTGCATTACTTAATTCTATGGATTCCCACACTATAAAGTATGTGTCTGATGTTTATCAGAAAATAGCAACTAAGCAACTTTTTCACACATACAGTACACTGTGCGAAAATGAATAAAAGTGCATCCAAACTTTGTTTTCTCACGCTTTTAAGTGTTCCTCTTTTACAATACCATCTATTGCCTGGTGGACTGTATTAAGGCTTGAGGTGTGCTTCATTATAAAATTTTAAACATATAGTAAAAATATTAGAACTTAATGGTGTGAAGAGCACCATTGTCTTTTATTCTATTTTAATGCACTTTACTGCATTATTAATGCACGAATAGTGTATTAAATGAAACTACGTGTGAATAAACCCTAATTGAGTAGTTTTTATTGATGAATCATTCTAAATTCTCAGAGTGGTGATAAAACTACCAAAGTATAGTACCTTTAATTCAGCAGTGCATACCAAAAAAGGAGATGGTCAGGATTCCCAATATAAAACCAAAGAGGATAGTGAACAAAGTGGTTTTTATTGAGCACCGGTTACACAGGTTTCAGGATGCAGTACTGTAGGGTATGGCAGACATAGTAAAAGAACTCAGTAAACAACAGATGCAGAATGAGATGATCTGCAGGACTTTACCACAAAATAGTGGAGATGACACAAGGTGCGACAGTCTGCAGAGCAAGGCACTGAAGGTAATGGACACAGGATGTAAAGGTCTGCAGGACTTTACCACGAGGTAGTGGAGACTGCTAGTAACAATCTGCAACAGGTTAGGCCTCTGTAACACTGTAGATCTGAAAGCACGTACAGAGTCACAGACAAGCCGAGTCAGGAGTCACAGGAAGAGGTGCAAAAACGGAGGGACGAGCAGAGGTCAATACCAGGAGATCAATCAGGATAGGACACAGGCACAGCAACACAGGTAATAGCAACAGATGATCTGACAAAGACTGCAGGGACAAGCAGGCTTTTAAAGGCCAGAGGCAGGTGTTAAGCATCCCGGAGTAACAAGGCAGTTCTGGCAGATAAGAGAGCAGTCCGAGTACCACAGTGGCCCCTTTGGTGGAACAGTAGTACTACAGGCAGAATGCAAATTGTGACAGAGATCTTTTATGATCTGGGATGACAGAGGTGGGTGGGAGGTGGATTTGGGACTTCTGGATGATGAGGACAAGAATTCTATGTTGGGTAGTACCAGAGAGGCCACCCTATGCACCAGATACAGGCAGATACAACTTTACATTTTGCACAGAGTATATTATTTCCCTCATAGGCTAGACTGACTCCATTTGCCCCAAATGTGGAAACTCCTCTGCTACTTTCTGGCAGCTGCTCTGGGGCTGCCCGGTGCAGCTTTTGGTCAGAGTGGGTGGTATTTCGTCAGAAGGTTTCATGCTGAAATGGTGGGCTACAAAAACTTGTTTCTATTTTAATAATTATGTCATGAGCATTAGAGAAATAATTTTACTACCAGTGTCCATCCCGGAAACAGCCACTACTATACATATTGGGCCTCATTAATTAAAAACGCACGTGCATCAGATATACAGAGCGGATGTGCGGATACGTCTGGTGAAGAATATGTGTGTAGGTCCACACTGGTCTAATAGGACACTACAGGATACGTCCAATACATATGTGGAATATCAAGTCACATAAGAAAGCACCGAAAAAAATAAAAAGTATTCAATTAATATCACCTGTTAATAAAATACTCATTATTGGCAAAACATTAAAAAATATATATTTTATATGAAATAGATTTATTGGGGTGTAATTAATGTCTACTGTACACAGGGCCGGATTAAGGGAATGGGGCGCCCTCGAGCGCTTACCTCCATCTTTTCTTCACTGTTCTTCTGTCACTCCCTGCTGTAGTGCTTCTGTGGCGCTCAGTAATCACCTTACTGAGATCTTGTGAGAGTGAGACTATGAGTCAGTCTCACTCTCATGAGATCTAAGGAGATTACGGAGTGCCACGGAAGGACTACAGTGACAGCAGGCAGTTAACACCATAACATTTACTGTTAGATGATGGTCACATAGAATAGCAGGCAGCTAACAGTCGGAGCCACCGGCCGCGCTACAGCTGAGCTGTTCAAAAAAGCAAGCAGATTCAAGGGCCCCCCAGATGCCCGAGGCCCCTGGGCTGTAGCCCAGTTAGACCTCGGTTTAATTTGGCCCTGACTGCACATAAAATAAATTTTTACAAATGCTCCTCAATGCAAACACATGTTCTAACATACCTACTCAGTCATCATCACTAGTAAACACTTAGAATAGACCTGTAGCTGGTGCAAGTGATACAACTGAAATTCACTTACCTTAAGATACCCAAAGCTTGAGTCGGATGCTGCTGTGTGTGCTCGAGCTTGGCACAACCTTAGTGTACATTGACTACATGCATACACCCATTCCCCTCCCACCACTAAAATTGTAGGCTGTAATAAGTGCTCTTTGCGCTCAAAGATTAATTGAAAGCTGCTCTGCTCTATGGTATATGGTCCGGTTTTGGTCATGCGCAGAGTAATTCTGCGCATTGCTACGCTCCTTAGTGAATCAGGCCCATTATGTGTTTTTTTGCCAGCAAGTATAATTCTGTAGTAGAAAGTAGAACATCAACCCTCTAAAATATATATATACATACACACACACACACACACACACACACACATATTATTATATACACACACACACACATACATAATAAAAAACAAACAGTTTAAATAAAAAAAAAGAAGGTAGGACATCTGCCTTGTGCTTCTCCCCAGACCTTAGAAGTGAAAGAATATTATAAGCATTTTCCACTATTCCTCTGTATGGTAAATATGTTGGAATTTTACATTTTATTACCTAGAAAGAGATCCACACATTCAAAAGGCTCAATGCTGGAAATATCACCTCTTTTGAACACTTTACATATTCTATGCTGTTGGAGTAAGATGAGAATTTCCTGGTCCATCAGCAAGTATTCAATCGTATTTCATGGTAACTCCAGAAATACTTGGTGTTCATCTACTGTTATTTAGGCGTTAATTTACTTACCATAATAATATAGCAGTTTCCATTCATCTTAAATGTATTATTGTATGTAAAGAAATTAGGCTCAATGAGCAGGAATACATAATTAGTGGCTTAGTAATAACGGGTCTCATTGGTCATGTTTGGGAACAGGACATGAGCTCTGAGAACCGGGCTGTACGACCCATATGCATTCAGTGGGCCCCAATGTCTTCTCTGCCAATCCTTTCACTCTCCCATGTGTTTGAAGCTACCCAGGCACTTATTGGGTGTAATGTTACAGAACCTGTCCCAGGCTTCCAGCTTCTAATAGGCCCTGTAGTAAAGGCCCTGCAACATTATACTCAATGTGTGCACAGGATGCCTCAACCTGGGCTCAGTTCCAATAGTTAGTAGCAGTGGCACAAGTAAGGATCTGAAGCGAGCACCCGGGTGGTAATGATGGATAAAGGGAGACTGTATTGTATGCTGAACAATTGGCCTAGATTATATATTAGCATGTAACATGTATTGGGGCAGGCATAGTTTAACTGAGAGCACGGGCTTGCTGTGCTGGGAGGCAGTGGAACATCTGCCCCCTGTGCTGGTCCCATAATTTGCTACCTTGGATTGGGTCACCTGCATTTTTTCCCCTTAAAATATTAAGGCTAGTAGGCTGCTGAGCCAAGTGTCACCCATGACAGAGAGAACATTAATATAGAGAACATTTTCCTTTATGTAATGTACATTTAACTATTGCAGAACTCCTCAAGCAGAAAACGCCTACATTACATTTCATTGCAATATATTTTAAATTGGTACATTTAACCCTCAGATATTTTAGTTCTGCTTTTATATTAATGTTTTCTTTGTTATCCCTGCTTAAAGTAATCAAAGATAAAAAGGTGATGTTTCCTTTGTCTGTGGTAACTGTATTACGTTATAAAACACTGCATATATGTTGTGATATATAAATAAAGGATAATAATTATTATTATTATTATTATTATTAATAGCTACTGTGCAGCATCAATTGAAATTTAACATAAGCAAACTTAAATTTGGATTATTATCAGATATTATCTTTGATTTGTCTATAGTTTGTTGTTTTACTGTGTCAGACGTTATACTAAGCCTCATATTCTTCTTTTAACATTACCCCTCCTTATTAAACACCCTGCTTTTCACTTATTAACTCTGACACTTCTCTCCGGGATATTTCCTTTAACCCTGGGGAACTGTTCAGATCTCCCACTCAGTGAACATCCTCCTGCCCCACACATGTTCTTTTCATCTTATGCTCATTTGAGCAGGGACTACTACTTCTTGGTGTATGTTATTATATTGTAACTTGCACTGCACCCTCCAATGCACAACACTACAGAATATGTTGGTAAATAATAATACATTTACAGTGGTCGAATTGGAAATTTAGAGGTGGAAGTATGGAAAAATGTAAGTGAATGGAATTTGACTGTTTTACAATTAAAGCAGTAGGAGACATGATGGTATGTCATACCACTGTATACAAGCCCACTAGATAGACAGAGATAGATGTATCCACAAGCAGTAAGCTTTGACTGAATGAAAAGATTTCCAAATAAAATAGAACCACTGAAAACAGTACAAAAGCCAGAGGTGAATGCAAGGTGCAGCAGGAAATTTCATCATATACGACATTTGCAATGGTAACGGGAAAAATAAGCCCTCACACATTGCTTAATTCTTTTATCTTACAACACTGTCATATAAAACACAAGTAGAGAAGGAAGCAAAACTACGCCACATGGATGTGCCAGAATAACTTACCATAACCAATGTTCAGATCAGAAGCAATGTTGAGATCACTTATTAATGTGGGGATTTGAAAAGATGTTATATGATTGCATTGGTCTGCAGGGGAAATAATATTCCAATATAAACTTGATTTCCTATTTTGCAAACTAAGAACTTTCAAAAGATTAACTTACAGAACATTATGAATAGATTATATATATCTTAAATCTTCTCCCATGCCCAAAAAAAAGTACTTTTGTAGGGCCTCTCCTCTTAGACCCCGATATCGGATTCTAAGTCTTAACGCTTACATGGCCAGGACCTCTGCTACACACCTTTGGCATTCCACAGGTTTTATTGGAGAGCAAGAGATTTGATGCAGCAGCTGCAGAAAAAAAAAATCCATCATGGGCCAGAGCATGTGCAGTGGGCATTACTGCACATGCACAAGCCCCCGTGCATGGTCAGAAGAACATAGTGGGCCCCAGGATGTCATGTTTTGCCCCTATGACATTATATAGTATATATATATATATATATATATATATATATATATATACACATACATACATACACACACACACATACACACACACACACACACACATGCATATACATATACACACACATACACTCACACTACAGTGCCTTGGAATAGTGCCCTTGACAAACTCTCTCAGTTTACTGAATAACAAGTCCTGCATTAAAATGTTATTTGAAAGCAGACCATGACTAATATTTTTTGTTCATATTTTTGTTCTAATCAGGTCTCAGTTCCAAGAAGCAAACTATAGACCTTGTCTACTTCTTCTTGTTATGGAATTATAGAATATTCAGCTCCCACCAAAGTACACCAGCAGGATCATAATATTTGTGTTTCTCTCCTCTCCGCTTACAAGCACCAAGTTCTCAACATTCTTCTGACAAGTTATGCAATTCTAAGAATGCTGGGTAGGATGAAAACATGTTTTCTACTTTCACGTTGTATCATGACTTTGTTTTGACTCAGATTACTGTTATGAAAGTTCCTAATGTCTTCATCCAAACTCGTGCAATGCTCATACTTCAACAAAAAGTTGTTGTGACTTACACGGGGTGTGCATGCACTGTGCACGGGGAGGAACAGCTGCTTGCTTGCAATGGGTGTTGTACTGAGGCATGACATTTCCTGCACTCAGTCCATGATGAAATCACGCATTATGTCTAAACTCAATGCAGGACCAACACGTGGCGTGCATGCTAGGTCAGGGGTGTCCAACCTTTTAGCTTCCCTGGGCCACATTGGAAGAAGACGAGTTGGTTTGGGCCGCACATAAAATACACTAACACTAACGATAGCTGATCATCGAAAAAAACCATAGAAAACATAGTTAACATATTAAACTTACTTGGAAATAAAGTTAGTAAGAGTTAGGAAACCTGTTGCAGAATCATGATTAAAGCAGTAGTCCCATTACCAGCTACAATTTAACTTGCCTGCATCTGCCCCTTAGTGAGGTTCGGGGAATTAAATGCCAAAAACTTTTTTTCCTCTCTTTCTGCACCCATGAATCATTTTTTTTATTGACCAGTTTGAAATGGTCACCGATATAGGTAGCATCAGGAGGACTAATAGTAATCTACAGAGATTTAAAGATAGGATGGTGGGAAAAATGGCTCATGGAGCAGCCTCCGATGAGGGTAACAGTGGGTGATATTTTCACCCTACTCAGCACTGCACATTTAAAATGGTTTAAAATATTAAAAATACAATCATCTCTTAATATTTATATTAGATACATACAGAGAACTCAGCTAGTTTATAATTGCATGGTGCAGAAAGTCCAAATTCAGAGTAACAACAATAAGATACTGGATAATCTTTCACTGCTGCTGATAGTTTGCGCGGGTGACTCCCCTGTGCTGCGCTACGCAATGTATGTCGGGTGTGATGACATCACCACCGACATTCACTGCGAGCGCCACACGGAGGAGGAGACCAGGGAGGGAGCCAGAGCGCCAGCTGACGTGACCACAAGGTAAGTATTTTCTTTTTTTTTTTTTCCAGGATTTTTTTTTTCAGTGTTGCCCCCTTGCCACAACCAAAACCCCTGCTGGGCCACATTTACAGGCATGCTGGGCTGCATGTGCTAGGTCTTCTAAGATACAGCAAAGTTAAATAGAAAAGTATCAACACAGGCATAAAGGGCCATTTAACCTAACATTCAAATTGATACAGTATAAAAAGTTATCTTGTAATATTCACAAATATACATGTAAATGTGGCCATACCTTGACTTTAAATTAGAGGGTGATATTTTATTAACATTTGTTATGCTGATATTGATCTTTGCAACATAATTGTGTTTTCTAAATTATGAAGATTGCAATTATTTATGTAATGGCAACATATTCTGCAGCATAGAGTATTTCAGTGTATTTTACAATGGACATTAGAAACTTTAAGCAGATAATGGTTTGGAACAGAACCAGTGCCCCTATGCCACTGTAATTGTGATTTAATGGTGGCCACACACTGTGATAACTGCACCTATATGGGACAAATGGAAAGATATTGCATATGTGGACCCAAAGCCAATCCCCCATACATTATTATAACCCAAAGTCAACCATATGACTGCCAGACATGTTGGTAAAAGTGATCAGAAGATTGGCGCAGATGGCAGGTATGTTTGTGTTCAGTCATCTTCTAACCCATACTTGTCTACTCTCCTGGGTTTTGGTGGAGGTGGGTCTGAATAACATAATCAATCCCCCCATCCCCTCTATACAATACTGTGAATTTCGGAATCTCGGCAAGTATGTTCTAACCATAAGAGATACAGCAGCTCTGTCCAAGCTATGAATATATGAATCTTGTGCAATTTGTCGACTTATGTGTGTGGCCAAATTTCACTGTGAACCTGACACTCAGGCTAAGCAGTGATACTGTACTTTGCACAGTATTATTATTTAGGAGTCAGCTACAGTGCATCTATTTGCATTACGTCTAATCAAAGTCAAATAAAACTGCATTTACTGCTGTTATGCAGCTGCCAATAATGACTATAATCACATATTGGTATTGGTCATTCATTATTATATCTCTGATATCCAAGTGTTTTAAATAATCAGTAAACAGGCAAAAAAGGGGCGCTGTATCCAATATGTAATTTAATAATATATATCAATCGCTTAAAATAATATGTAAACAGTATAATTATCTGTCACATAACATACTACTATGGACACCAATAATTACAATGATAAAAAATCACATTAACACACTTGTGACTTACAAAAATCAAAACCAGCTGGTAAATTATACAATACATGCAGTTGGAGTGATTGTATAGAAGAGCTCACAACCATTAGGTCCACCAAAATAGGTAGAGAAGATTATACACACACTTTTTTATTTATTGTATAATCTTCTCTACCTATTTTGGTGGACCTAATGGTTGTGAGCTCTTCTATACAATCACTCCAACTGCATGTATTGTATAATTTACCAGCTGGTTTTGATTTTTGTAAGTCACAAGTGTGTTAATGTGATTTTTTATCATTGTAATTATTGGTGTCCATAGTAGTATGTTATGTGACAGATAATTATACTGTTTACATATTATTTTAAGCGATTGATATATATTATTAAATTACATATTGGATACAGCGCCCCTTTTTTGCCTGTTTACTTTTTGTTTATTGACAGATTCAGATATCTGTTCTAGGGAGCAGCGGTCCTCTATTATATGATATTATTCATGATTCTTAGCGCCTGAGAATTTTTTGTATTTGTTTTAAATAATCACAGTATACTAAATCTACTGTAAACCAAGCAACTCGGTGGCTCAGGGGTTAGCACTTCTGCCTTACAGCACTGGGGTCATGAGTTCAATTCCTGACCATGGCCTTATCTGTGTGGAGTTTGTATGATCTCCCTGTGCTTGCGTGGGTTTCCTCCGGGTGCTCCGGTTTCCTCCCACATTCCAAAAACATACTGGTAGGTTAATTGGCTGCTGACAAATTGACCCTAGTCTGTGTGTCTTTTTGTCTGTCTGTGTCTGTCTTTCTGTGTGGGTTAGGGAATTTAGACTGTAAGCCCCAATGGGGCAGGGACTGATGTGAGTGAGTTCTCTGTAGAGCGCTGCGGAATTAGTGGCGCTATACAAATAAATAAATGATGATGATGCTGTTCACATGTACAGTTACGGGAATGGCTATAGCAATTATCCACACCACATACTTCTGTCTTGTGGGGTATTTATTTTATTTTAAAGAAGCAGCACTGTGCTTGTAATTTCCCAAGCGACACATGATGCATCTTCTTGGATAGTGGTATAGTAGTCTATTCCCCTTGCTGTAAATTTAAGCCATCATAACTGGACAAGTAGCTATATGGACAACTAGCCATATATAATATGCAAATATCTTATATTTATATTGCACAGTTGGTGAAGCCAATGTGTAGACTCTGTGTGATTGGAAAGAACTGTAAAGAGCACATGTGAGAGGCCAATAGGAGCACCTAAAAAAAGCTGATGGAATAATAAATGAATGCTTTATTTCCCATTTCAATGTATATCATAAATAAAAAGATTTTCACTTTTGGGAACACACATATAATTGAACACAGTATCACCATGTCTGAAATTCAGTAAACATTTCAGAAATATGAAAATATTCTTTTAACTGAAATCTAGAACAGGAATGCCCAACTTGCAGCCAAATGCGAACACGCTATCCCTAACAATTTCCATGGACTGCACCTGATCTTAACATGCATACAACCTTTTTTATGTAAATACTTGGAGAGCAAGAACAATGTACACACATTCAGCAAGGACACATTTCCATATTAGTGGAGCTTATCTTTCGAGTTCAATCTAGCATGCAAGGTATTCAGAGGACAGCTGTCACCGTGTATTACTAAAAGCCTCTCATCCTGTTCTAATGTACCACTTTACAGTAGAACATAAACAACTCTAAGGATTCTCCTCAATTACATAACAGATTACATTTCCTCTTTGCTGCGTCAGCTATGGGCTCAGTGAGAAACAGCTGATGTCACACCAAACGCATTTAAAGTTCAAATTTCCTCCGGTGTTACATTATGCCAGTTTCCAACATGTATCAAAAGACCCTGTTTATTCTATCACTATGACCTGATTTATGTTTTCTAGTACATGCTTACAAGAACCAAGTTTTCTAAACAGAGCTGTAGCTAGAAATTTTAGCACCCTGGGCAAGAAAGAAAACTGACATCCCCTTGCCTTCAAGTTTAACCAAATTAACCTAAAAGATTAATTTTCCTGCTCCCCACCTTCAGATTTGCACCCTGTTTTCTTATTCTCAAACACAATGAGATGATCCACAGTCTATACCAGTGAAAAATAATTTCCAGGGACACTTTGGATTTAGCACTACAAACCCCAAAACATGACCCCAAAAAGACTTAATACCTGCCCTATCGCTGTTTCAATTCTCAGTGCATGGAACAAGCCCTCTGGCTTTTACTTAGGAATAGTTGTGGGAATTGTTTGGTTACCACTGAAATATGTGAGATCAGTAACCAGTGACTAATGTATTATATATCAACTCATGGAAGTTCCGCTTTCTGAAACTCCATTACAATCTATTAGCAGATAACTGGATGGATTGTGTTTTTTCTTTCTTGTATCCTATATTTATTTACATAGCGCCACTATGCTCTGCAACACTTTACTGTTGTCTGTTTGTTAATACTGTTTTATTAATAGTTGTTAACAAAGTTGGGAGATATTTTAGACAATTGTTGATGTAGTTTTGTTAATGGCTTTGTATGTTAGTCGAAGAATTTTATACTGGATTCCTTAGTACAGAAAACCAATGTAGAGACTGACAAACCAGAGCAGCAGTAAAAGAATGTTTTGCAAAGAAAATGAATCTAACCACTGCATTTAGAATAGATAGTGGAGGTGAAAGTCTGGATGGGGAAGACCAGTAAGGATGGTATTGTATTAGTTAATTAAAGAGATTATGAGTGCATGAATTACATTTTTTTTGCAGTGCCTTATGTCAGATGCATATTCTGCAGATGTTTCTTAGATATATGTGAAAAGATTTGGCTAGATTGGATGTCGGGAACAAAGGATAGGTTTGATCAGTAGGATGAGACTCAGAACAGGACAGTGGGAATGCAAAGCTTGTATAAAAAGTGAGTGTTTAATAGTGTTAAATACAGCAGGAAGTTACGACAAACAGATAGATCAAGAGCAATAGGGGCTATACATATACTATAAATATGTCTATACATCATCATCATCATTTATTTATATAGCGCCACTGATTCCGCAGCGCTGTACAGAGAACTCATTCACATCAGTTCCTGCCCCATTGGAACTTACAGTCTAAATTCCCTAACATACACACACAGGGAAAGAAAGAGCGAGAGACTAGAGTCAATAATGATAGCAGCCACTTAACCTACTAGTATGTTTTTTGGAGTATTTTTCTCCAATTTATTAAAATGAGTTACCTGTCATATTCAATGGGATCTAACTAAAGCTTCTCCAGCTTTGCTGGATCTCTCATCTGCGGAAGCCCATGAGCATTTCCTCGATTCACCGGCAACGCTAGGCTACCAGTAAATGGTAAAAATTGAGTTTCTAGAGCAGCGGGGACTTTACTAGAGCAGCCCTGGCAAGATAAATTACAGCAGTGTTTCATTATGTATCTTAATAAATAGACCCCTAAATATTTACAACCCTGGCACCATGGCAGCTTCCATATAGACTATTTGCAGAATAAACTACATACATCTGTTTAAATGGAAATTTATGTTTACTGTGACAAAGTCACTGGATTACCGTATGATGGCTGGTACATTCACCTAGGTTCCTAACCCACTTGTTTTAAAACCCCAGGAAAATGTTCTTGTCTGTGGGGTACTGAAGGGCTATAGGCCTGCTGAAGAACAGGAAAAGGGTCCTGGGGTTTATGGATGAAGAGAGGGGGCGGGCTCCATCTATTAGGCCCATAAACCAAGTCTTCCAAGTTACCTCTGATTCTGCAGATTATCAGGAGTTGCACCTGAGTGGTGCTAGTGAGTGACTGAGCTGCCTTACAGCCTGTTTCTCACTGCCTGGGGACAGTGTAAGAGAAAGCCTGATAGCTGCCTGTAAGCTACTGTAGGGAAACTTTTTTGTTTTGTCTTAGTTTGTTAGTCAAGAGTGCCCAGTGTTTAGTTAGAGCCAGGCGGCAAGGTGTTTATTTTGGAGATTTCTTTTGTTTTCTTACTGAATGAAACTGGCTGAGGCGAAACCTTTGGCTTTGTGTGAAATCTCTTGGCTGCTATAAACACTGTAATGATTCACGGCAGGGAATATGGTTCCTGGGTTTGTCATGCAGAAGTACAGGTACAGGTAGGGAAGCCCTGTGAGCTGAGAACTGTAGATTAGACAGACAGGTGCAGCTGAGCTGAAGTGCTGAAGAGGATGGTAACTCTGTGAGTTGATATCCAGGAATAAGCAGGGCTCAGTCAGTCATGCAGAGATACAGGAACAGGTAAGCCGCAGCCAGGGAGCCAAGTCTTCACACAGTCGGGGTAGACAAACAAAGAACAGGCAACTGGGTGTTGGCCCAGGTGTCTTAACTAGTGAGGTGATGACAGGCTGGACGAGGAGTTCTATCTGACAGGATGGGTTTGCGCATGTGCAGACCTGGAATCAAGATGGCCATCGGACGGACGCGTAGCCCGGTGCCGACGGGGATCTCCACATTTGGCAGGTGAGAGTATCGGACCCCTTGTGTTGGGGCGATATGTGATAAATACCATCTACCCCAAGAGATGGTACCAGGCCACCCTACCCTTTCACAATACATAAAGTTGTAGTACATCTTTCTTATAAAAGGGGTATATTTCTCTTTCAATTGTGCAATTCTACACACAAAATAGAACATGCTATAGTAGTTTATTCAAAATGGGTATCTTTATTGTAAGGACGTTTGAACACCACCTATAACTGAATCTGTAATTTATGCTACAGAATTTTTTCCATTTAGGAAATAACTCCCGATTAAAGAGGTGTGTTTCAGTTATTCGAGTTCGTGTACAGAGTAATTTTTATGTTAGTTCTCCAACTGCATGTGTGTGAAATAAGTGAAAGCATTTTTGCAGTTCATGTTAATTAACTGATGAGCAACCCCTAATATGCTCCAGATGCCTAAATTAAGACTACTATCTTACACCTATAAATTGATTATTTCCTTTGAGGATTATACTTGCATTAATTAGTATATTTGCAAACATGTCGTTCACCTGGATAAAAAGTTAACAGTGTGTAGTCGAGGCGGGAATAACAAAGTTGGTTTCTCAAAAGCAGCATGACATGCAGAATCAGTACAACATTCCTGCTAACTATAGAAACTCCAGCTGTTATTTTTGTTTATGCATATGCCGGATTTAGAAAGAGAGCTGGGAAAATATATTTCCAGGAAATGTGGACAAACTAGATATTTGATCAATCTGCCATGTGACAGTCCCAAAGGCTACAGTTTATTGGAAAAAAGGATAAAGATTTTAAATTTCACTTGAAACTCCATGGAACAATGTTCTGATGTAATGAACACATTTTCCTCGGACACACATGCTAGTTGCCACTGCTTGAGAATTCATAAAATTGGGATGAAGGACTAATTCTAAATACAGAGAAGCTGCTATGTGTCCATTAGGCATGTCTGGCATTTTGAAAGCTAGAAATTCGTTGGAAAAGGTAGAGCTTATTGAATGGCAGGGAGGAATAAAATTAGGCTATAAAATATATGGCATGTCATCAACAAAACACGAGGACAATCAAGCAATTCTATAGTAAATTGGACAGCATTAAGTTAGCACAAAGTAGGTTGTTTTAGGGTTATTTTTTTTCTTTCTTACATCTTCTTCATTTTTTAGATTATTGATTAAAATTCTAAACTCAGGATAGTTTTAGAGAAGGAGCTAGATTTACAGTTACTATTTGGTCATGGATTAGGACTTGTGTAAATTATATGTCTACAGGTAATCTTGAGGTAGATTCAGAGTTTGAGATAATGTAGGGCTACATGACGGTAAGGATTTTAGGCAGACAATACTCCCTTTAAAAACAGAGGGCCTCTTCCTAGCATACCAAGGGATTAAGATAAAGTTTTTTTATGGCATACTCCAAGAGGGAGAATTCAATTCAGTATGAGGTCCCATATGAGCCTTGTGCAATGTTCCCTTATGAGCCTTGTGCAATGTGCTGCTACTGCCTAACCTGTGCACCTCACACTACACAGTGGGACAGAGGGTTACACATACAAGTAAGTCAATTTGGTAAGGTAAAAGTTATATAGAGTTATATTTATTTCTGCTATGATAGTTACATGAAACACCCTAGATATTTTAGCAACTACCTAACAAGAGTCAAGAGCATTTATGACTGTTGAGTAATGAAAAAAAAACGGAAGTGATCGTCTTATAGTCTCTTTTGCCAATCTACCTCACTATACAGAGTAGTCTGTAGTAAGGAGTTGAAAACTCCACACATTCACTGTATTGCAGTTTACTTTGTTCAGCGACAGATACATACTTGCCTATTTTTTGTAGCTTTTCCTCCCAGAGAGGAGGACAAAGGGAAAAGTGAGGGGTGTGTGATAATGCGATTTGTGTCATCACACCCCCATCCAGATTTGCATAATCGCACAACAACCAGGCAATGATGACGCCAATTGCATCATCAAAACCCCACCTACTTCACAAAAAAGTGAAGCAGGATCCTAGACAGTGACCTACTCAGCCTGGTGTCCCTTGGACATTCTGGGAGAGTAGGCAAGTATGGACTAATGCTGGAAGTCACTAACAATAACCTCATGTATGGCGCTACAGACCTTTTGTGGCACCATATAAATAAAAGATAATAATAATAATAATAATAATAACAACCAGTCTTTGTAGGAATCACTTTCTACTGCTCTATATGAAGAAATCTAGTAGGTGTTAAAAAGTTTTATGGAGGCAACAACTGCAACAGTGACAACTGAAGGCTAGAAGTGGGTACTGCATGCCATAAAAATAATACTGAGGAGGAACGTAACAATAAGTATCTTCTTAATCATTTGCTCCAATGGGGCAGGGAGTGATGTGAACGAGTTCTCTGTACAGCGCTGCGGAATCAGGGGCGCTACATAAATGATGATTTTCAAAAAAAGAAAATACCAATGTTGATTGAATACAGAATAAACAAAATATAGTAGAAAATAAAAGCACTTATCTGCCAAAAAAGGCAATCAACAATTAATCAAATCAAAAGTAATAACGTCAAGAGGACACAAGACGATACACATATAATCATACAAAATACCATCAGTTCTACAGGTGGTTCACATACACACCGAAAAAATTTAATTTGTATACTGAAAAGATCAGAATTGGAAAAGGAGATAAAAGATTGGTAGAATCTTCATGCAGGGTCATATGCTTGATTACCACAGAAACTGAACACTTCCTTCACTTATGTGAAGGAAGTCATATTGTTAAATGATTAATAGGTTATCTGTCAAGGACTGAGATTTGTATCCGTCGAAACTACTACTCATTTATTGCCGACATTGCCAAATAATTTGTAGCCGTGTAGTCTTTAACCTAGACAGGGAGAGGCCGGAACTGGACGCTCCCCATAAGAGGATTACTGCAGACTTTCATGGCTTGAGATGTATTACAAAGTATTGCATGCATAGTGTTCCCTCTTTGGTTAAGGGACTCAGTACTACAGTGTACAGAAGTCTTATGTTACATATTTGGAAGCTGGCAATATTAACTCCTGCTTGACCAGATGAATTTTACCCCATACTTGCCAACTCTCCAGGAATGTCCGGGAGACTCCTGCATTTCGGGTGAGTCTCACAGACTCCCGGGAGAGTCTGGCAATTTCCCGCATCTGCCCACTTCCACCGGGAATCGCAAGAGAGAGATAGCAATGTAGACAGACCAAAAGTGTAATATAGGGCAAAAAGGCATAGGGATAGCATTAGAAGTTTCAGAGTTGTTAGGAATAATGTATCATATACATAGAGAACGCAGAAAAATAAAGACTGTAGATTACAAATTTATGCATACATGTATACCTTCAAACTTTAAGATTTCCCTAGGTGGAACAATATGCAAACAAGAAGGGAGCTTGTGTGCACACTACATGGTGGCGTACCCACTGCATGTTTGATTGTACCACTTCAACCGAGGTTTGCCTAGTGCTTTGGATGGAATTACTGAGCTATCCCAGCCCCCTCCCCTAAAACATCTCTACAATGTGGCACACAACTGCTGTTGGCATGCCTGCATTGAAGGTACACATACATCTCCTAAGTGTCCTGGAATCAACACAAGAGTCCTAATCCGTGGGTATGGTACAGTCCTCTTAATCCAGGTTGTTCCATCAGAATATTTAGTTTACAAAGTCAGAGTAGTTTATATTGCAAATTTAAGCATAATAAAGGATAATTAGGGATAAATATTGCACAGAGCGCAGAGAAGAGTGCTGGGATGTAGAATGGTGACCCATGTTGCAGAGCTCATGAAGAGGAGCAAAGGATGTCACTCACCCCACCAGCTATCCAGCGCATTTAAGTGCTCCCTTATGACATTGATGATGGAGAATCTGTTCTTATTTGCCATCAGCCAATCAGTGACCTGAATGGTGAGGCAATTAGGGCTCACCTCCGGCCGTTGTTAAGCCCCACACTGGTTTGATCAGAGCAGTACAGGAAGCTGAAGAGAGAAGATGGCTGCTGGAGGAGAAGTGAATACAGAAGAAAAGGCACAGGAGCGCGGACATGGAAGAAGAAAGATGAACCCTCTAATACAAGCAACAGATGGAAGCCAACACGGATGGAAGAAGTTTTTTCATTTAAGAGAAGCATCGAATAGGAGAAGAGGCGCCACCAGCTGACACATTTTGGACATTAGACCTGTGTAGCATTAGTGGGCACAAGGGGTTTGGAACCACTTAGGAATTTGTAAAACTTAAAACTCTGTTCATTCATCTGGGGCACATTGTATATTCAGGCTCGGAAGCCTGTGGTCAGATCTTGCTCAGGAATAGCCTGTTGGGCATGTTGTCTTTTGAGATACTTCTGGGAAACATTTATTAAGGATTAGCCTGGGCCACAAGTAATTCAGAGGTTAGCACTGTGATTGAGAGACCGGGCCCAGTCTGGGCAGCACGGTGGCCTAGTTGTTAGCACTTCTGCCTCACAGCACTGGGGTCATGAGTTTGATTCCTGACCATGGCCTTATCTGTGTGGAGTTTGTATGTTCTCCCAGTGTTTGCTTGGGATTTCCCCGGGTGCTCTGGTTTCCTCCCACACTCCAAAAACATATAGTAGATTAATTAGCTGCTATGAAATTGACCCCAATCTCTCTGCCTGTCAGTCTGTATGTGTGTGTTAGGGAATTTAGACTGTAAGCCCCAATGGGGCAGGGACTGATGTGAGAGAGTTCTATGTACAGAGCTGCAGAATTAGTGGTGCTATATAAATAGATGATGATGATGATGTTACCCTATAGCCCTTTAACCCCTGGTGGCCAGTAGTGGTCTCTCAGAGACCTGTGAGTAACACCTTTATTGTGTCCTTGCCCTCAATAGTAAGGCCTCCAATAAAGATAGACTATTGAGTTGCTTCCCTGGTACAAGATTCAAGAGTCAGGCCCCCATTAAAGGTAGGCTTTTGGCAGCTGATATTAGATTGTTGTTCTGTGGATTGGCTAATTGGAATTGTGGGGTTTGTAGAAAGGGTAGTACACTAAATCTAGTGAAGATAATTCTGAGCAGCATACAGGTCACTAGGGTGCTGCTGTTTTTGTTGTAGCTAGCACTAGAGTGGGTGGTATATACTAGCTCCGTAGTGGGAGAGTTGTAGTGTGCCGCCCCTTTTCCTAGATGCCATTTATGGAGTCCCAGACAACCATCAAGAGGAGACAGTGACTAAACGGCGAGTATCCCTATTTGGTTTTGCCTGTCTGTTAGTGGGGTCCTTACTAGACACTTCCCTGTAGCCAATATCTGCAGCCCAGTGCCCAGGCCAAAAATCAAAGTGTTGGCAATAGGAGTAGAGTGCAAGGTCTCTACTTCTGCCCATCACCTGGGACACCCTCTTCCTTCCACTCTGTATTGTTTTACCCAAATAACTGTAATTGTGGTCTCTCCCCTAGACCGAAGCAGAGTGTGGGCAGCTATGCTAAGGAGTAAGTACAAATGGTAGGTTTACCGATCATGATCAGGTAAGAAATCTGTGTACATCTGTCATTTCCCGTAGGCACCACAGGGATATAAAATGTGGTGAGGTCCTTCTGGCGTGCGTGCAGAGACAAAGGAATAGAGTGGAGTGCAGAATTTTGGCTTCTAAAACCCAGACTTGAACTCCCAATGCTCTTTGCGTCACGTGTTTAAAAAATGCATACGTAGAAGCTCTCTGAACATTGCCCATCATACCGACCAACCTCAGCTGGTCTACATAATGCCACTGCAAAGAAACTGAGCATCTGCAGTGCAAATGCAGCACGGCGCATGCCACGAAACAGCATGCATACAGAGAAATGCGTTACGGCTATGTAAAAATGAATAAAAGGAGTTTCCTTAGTTTTTTGCTAAGGGTACCAATCAGGCGCATAAAGTAGGGCAATTAGATCTGTAAAATGTTATTAATATCACATTCTATTCTATTAAGACCTTGATCTGAATAAATTGTTACAACCAAATTATATATATATATATATATATATATATATATATACACAGAGAGAGAGAGAGAGAGAGAGAGAGAGAGAGAGAGGCACTTTACAGGATTGCTGTGTAATAATACAATTGTCAACAAACTATACATAAACAAATTAAAAGGTGCATAAACGATACTTATATCAAACGTCACTCTAAATTTATTTATAAGTGTATATATGATTAAAAAAAAATATATACACTTATATCATAAGCCAATATATACGGTATAAGTCAATCCACCTTAAATCACCACAATAGACATCTAATCCATTGACCGATTGTCAAATCTCTGTATAGACTGATGGTGCACGCATCAGTATTGATTGTTTAATGTTGAGAAAGATCCTTACTATGTTAATCCACGGTACCGCAATAACGTGGATTTTCATTCGCACCCCATAGGGTTGCATACGAAAATCCGCATTATTACGGTACCGTATTACCAGCAATACTGCTCAGGTTTCATTACCGTGGACCGGAATCCTAATTGAATATGCTCCTTTAGTTATAAATGTTCACTTCCTGACAGTATTGTATGCTGTAACCGTCAGACTACAAGGTTAAGGATCTTGGGAAAGCAGTAATTTTTGATAGTTTGGAAAGGAACAAGAACAAGAGTCCCATGTGTATTGAGGAAAATTAACAGCATGCAATACTGTCTGGAAGTGAACCTAAGTGACTAATTATTTAATATCAAACATGACTGCATGCAAGAATTTGATAGGCAACAGTGTATAGGAGCAGTCGCTTCTTCACAATTATTTTGATGTTAATCCTGATGTTCATTCAGCAAGAATAATATATTGCTGAAATATCTGCAGTCAGAAGTTACCACTTTTGGTTTGCAGCATGTAGCCAGTCTTAGGTCACACCTTATTTCTCTTTTCAAACTATTTTGGATTGTTTAGGCAACATAGGCAATATGCAACAATATCAGCCAATAATAAGGCAACTACAAACTACCTATCACATACATGGCAACCTAAGCCATGTCAATGAGATAACCAGGCCCGGCGCTCCCATTAGGCAAGGTTAGGCAATTGCCTAGGGCGCCGGGCTCTGCAGGGCGCCTCAGAATTAAAAAACATTATTTAAACAACGACTATTGTCGTTTAAAACTGTGCGGCGGCCGAGAACTTCAGAGAAATCCACGGGGAGGGGGGGAAGGGGCTCACTGACTGTCGGGCGTGACATCATCATCACGGCCCGACAGTGTCTGTGACTGGAGGGGAGAAGACAGAGCAGAGAGTAGCAGCTTAATGCAGGTAAGATTCAGTAAAACGCAGGGAGGGGAGGGAAGCGCCGATTTTGACAGGGTACCTGCGGCGGGGGGCGCTGATATTTAAAGTGTGCCTGCGGGCGGGCGGGAGGGGCGCCGATTTTCACAGTGTGCCTAGGGCGCCAAGGACCCTAGCACCGGCGCTGGAGATAACTCTGTTTGCGGTGTGGAAAACAGGAGCATTATATTATTACATAAATGGAATTAGCTGCATTTATATCATCCATTCTAGAAGTGAAAACATTATTTTAGCATTTAAGCTCTTTGCGAATTTGAAGATAAAAATGCTTTATAAAATAGATGTTATTTTTTTAAAATTTGCAAACTCTTCTCATAACTTCCATGTATACCTTAAATGACTACACCTTTAAGGCAAAAATGCGTACTAAATGGGCCTCTGCAACAGTATGCAATACTATGCATTCCTAGATAATACAGTCATTCATGTACATTCACTGTAGTAGCAAATATGACGACAACCGAGGTTGTCTAAACATCTACTTCTCTCTTACATCAGAGAGTGGGGGTGTGGCAACTTACTCTTACCTTTTCTGTGTGTCATGGCTAAAGTCAGGGGTCACAGTTTAGCCTTGTGGACAGCCAGAGGTTCAAGAAGCCAGATATAGATAGTCTAGACGGTGGGAGCCTCAGTTAGAACAGGAAATAGTCATATATGGTCAAAATACTCCACTTGCACGTGACTTCAAGGAAGGATCTCCACACGACACAAGGAAGTTAGACTTTGTACTGCAGTTCACACACACAGACATAAACAAGTAACTGTTACATTGCTGTAGAACAGTTAAATAGAAGCTGCAGAAATAGCATCCCATTTAATTCACTATTGCCTATTTGTTATTACCTGTCTTAGTTTGATTTAAACAAAAAAAACAAACAGACATGGTCAATGTCTCAAATTTCCCTATCAAAATTTGTACTGCTGTACATGCATAAAATGACAAACTTAAAATGAAGGGTAACAAAACTAAGTTCCTTATGCTGTTTCATTTGTTCTTTCAGTCTGCAAATAAGCTGGAGTGAGACTGCTGCATGCACTGTCTAAATCCACCCCCTCCCCTTACCTCACACTTTTTGTGGACAAGATAATATTGAGCAAGACCTTGTTCAAATCCAATACCTTCTATTAAAATGTGATAATGAAATCAATATAAAACCATGTAATGCAGTCTTTGGTATAACAGACTTGTATTGCTTTTATACACACATATACATTGATTTTTAAAAGTATTCAAATCCCTAAAAGGTCAACAGATTTGTCTTTTTTTCACAAATTACACTTGCACAGATTGTTCCAGACAGTATTTTTTATTGCAAACCAGTAGGCTCTTGAAGGTACATTTTCAAATGCATAATCTATTATTTGTCTGCAGAATTATATAAAAAAAAAAATGAAAAATGCTGCTTGCAAAACTATTCAACCCCAGTGCTGTGGAATTTCCAAGTTTGCACTGATGAAAGATATTGCCCTAATAATTGGCTTACAATTAGCCTCTACATGTGAATCATTAAAAATATATATGATTTCATTACACTATACTTATCTACATAACATTAATACTAAACTATTATGCATACTTGCCAATGTCCGGAAGATTCCCGCATTTTGCTAGAGTCTTCCGGACTCCCGGGGGAGTGTGGCAATCTCCCGAATTCTGCCCACTTCCTAGTAAAGTGGGCAGAATTAGGTCCCAAACGCCGCGATTCCCGGTGAATCGGGGCGTTTGGACCCGCCCCCCCCCCCGCTGTCAAATGACGCGTTTGCATCATTACGTCACATTACGAGATTTTTGGCACCCCGCCCCTCACACTGGCAGGCTCCCGGAAGAGAGCTGAAGAAAGTTGGTAAGTATGCTATTATGATAATTATATTTTCAAAAACCGACTACCACAAATAACTATATTATTATTATGATTTATTATTATTATTTTGAATAAATCATAACAATAATATAGTTGTATTTGGTAGTTAGGTTAGTTGTTTGAAAATATAATGATCATAACAGTTTAGTGTTAAAGGCATCATATAGTGTAATAAAATCACATACTGTATAGATAAATCAAAAATATATGTTTTTAGAATATAGCCAAATGCATATAAGTAAAAGTTATTTCCTAGCTGCCATCTAGGGGGTATAATAATTTGTGAAAGTAATGAGAGCCATGTGTGTCAATGTATTTTTTTGTAGTGCCCTCTCCTGACCCCTGACCTCATTCTGGGGTGTAAAGCCTACTATTTCCCAGACCCCTTTGAATAAACAGACTTGTATGTTCTCCATCTCACTCACTAGTTAGTGGGAGAGTGGGTGCCACGCTGCCACCACTGCTTCTACCAGTTAGTCTCTGCCAGCAATATACATTTACATTTAATATATACGCAGTTGATCAGTTCAAAAGCAAGGTATAATACCCATATACTATATTTTTTATGGAGCTCAGTATAATACAGACAGATTACATCCATTACACTGTGTACTGTTGATGGGGTGCAGGGGTACATAGACAATTTGATATAGTAAAGAGTGCTGAGCTGACTGACCTTTTGTTGTGATCCCAAATCTAGGTCCCCAGCAGGCCCTGTCTCCCTGGGTTGCTCAGATTAGCTATTTCGACAATCTTCACCCCAGTCTCCTTGGGTGAACATTCACACTGACTGTAGGCTGAAACAGACATGTATCCAGTTATTAACACACTTACCTGGGGTTCTTTTCAGAATGGCTTACTCGCAGTCTGCTCCCACTTCAGCCAGTGCTGCTTCTGCCAGTCTGCTGCCAGTAGTCCACTTCACCGCAATTGCCACTCTGCAGCTCCTCTATTTGAGTGTGATGCTAGTGCCACTGGGCCACTTCACTTGCCCACACCTCAGTACCACCTGCTGCCAACGCAAATACTTGCTATGGGTGGAGCCGGTGCTCTGGGAACCACCGGGTGTGTGTGGGGGTGAGAATGCTGGCAGGGGCCGCCTGCATTTATTATTTCAAATAAACTGCAGGGATGGCAAAGAAATGATACATTAGCGTCATTGGCATACTCTCCATATTGGGGGCACCAGCAGGACCCTCCACATTACTGTGCACAACTGACCACATGCTGAATATTTTCCCATAGAGGCAGCATGCGTCCATTCTGTTATTTCATGGGGCAGAGTCTCTTCCTTTGTTTGTATGTCTGTGTCTCTGCATTGTGGCTATCTGTCCTTTCTTTTCCTCCCTTTGTCTCTCTTCACCCCTCTAATCGTATCTATCCACACCCACCTTCTACAATATGCCCCCACCACCCACTCTCTTTTACAATGTGCATTTCAAAATGTTACGACTCTGCCTATATTTTGTATGTGGCAGCAGTACCTCAAATCCACCAGAGGTACTGCTGTTCTGCTTCTGAACTTTACACCATGCCTGTAGGAGTTAATCTCCTTGCCTGATTAGAACGGAGCCTGTCTCACAGCTTCAAATACCTGCCTCAATCTGTACTCTGTGCAGTTCATCGTTAATCCCTGGCTGCTGCTTGTTTCTCCCTGTTCCAGTGTTTGTGCTACTGCTGCTTGATCTCCCGTTGTTACCTCGGCCTGATTACCGGTTTATGCTTATTCGCTTGTGACCCTGAACTCTGCCTGGATACTGGATACTGCTTGAACTCTTGTTGCTCAAACCTCTGCCTGGTCCTTGGACTCAGCTACTCTGTTTGCTTCCCTGGACAGACTCGTGCATCCTGGCAATACAGTAACTCAATACTTGTTCCTGCATTTTAACTGTATCTGTCATTGCTTGGAACCTGTTGCTCTGTGGATTTTCCTGCCATTCATCACACCTGTTCATATTTATGTATTGGAGTTATACCTGTTTATGCTGCTACCTGAAAATCTGCATATTCCATGAACTGAATCCTTGTTCATATATTTTCCCAGAATAAAGACAATTGTTTTTTTTTATACTTCTGTTGCCGCTTCCTGAGTTCACTAGGAATCCTAGCATAAAACCCACTCTTCCTTTTGCCCTACACCTTCTCCCACCTCTGCCGCCTTCTTCCACCTCTCTTCCATTCCCTTTCTCCTCCTCTTCTACTTAAGTCACAGAAGTCCTGCTGGCTGCCGATCAGAAGTGATGTGGATGAACATGAGGATGTCAGGAAAGCACAATGTTTTAATTATAATGATTTGTGCGCTATGACCCTGCTATCACTGGTGATAACACTGATAGCGGTAACATTCGATGGCTTTCGTGAGCAAAGGTTTTCCCATCCGAACTGCAGTAGGCTTATGGCGGTATTTGTACTGCTGTACTACCTATCCTATTATCAGATAACAGATTAAAATAATTTCATTATTTAAAAAGTGCCTTATTCCTTCACTAAATAATTTTTAGTGTATACAGGATTTTTATTATTTTAACTACATTTTACTAATTATTTTAGCCCAAATCTGACTCAAAGCTTGTCCTGGCAAAGCAGTAAGTTTACCTTTACAGCTTTGGGCCAGTATTTTTGGGGTGATGAGAGCTGCTCAGCACAATCTTTTTTATAAATTGTGGCCATAAGCGTTTTTTCATTTTATCGCCACGATAAGCAACAATACATATTTTTTTACATATCACCATGATAAGGCACGTAGTGCTACAAAGTTTTTGGAAAAAAATATTGTTAATATGCAGCGATACACTGCATCTCCCATCTTGGTAGTAGTGTCCCCTGTGCTCTAGTGAAAACAGGAAGTGGGGCAGCCTCCAGCCGTCCGCATTGCTCTACTAAGCATGCACAGACAGGAAGTTTGGCTCTCAGCCGGTTCTTCCTGTGACAGTTGAACTGTAAAGATGTCATAACTAGTGCTGCATCCTTTTTGAGTTAAACTTCCTTATATATAGATATATAAAATTATTGGAGGCACAAAATATATATGAGCAACCTGTTCTCTGACATTGCTCACAATAAAAGCTTACTACCATCTGCATATATTAATGTACTATAATAGTGTTAAGTACATTAACTGTATAAGTTTGTCAAACTGCCTGTCTGTTGCAGTCAGTATCAACTAAGAGCAACTGTATATATGTATATATCATTTGTTACAACTAGTTCTTAAATTAAACCAACAAAGTCTGAAAGCTTCTTGTGGCTTAACATCTGCCACCAACACCGCTGACACCATATAACAGCACATGTACCATGAGGACCACGACCTGCACGTCCCTTGCAACAAATTCCAAACTCCCTTGCGGGGGTCCCTGGTGAAGACTGGTGGCATGTTTAGACTACTCGCCTCCTAGCTTTGCAGCGCAAATATCAGCAAGTGGGCTTCAGCTCTAATCATCTTAATGAAAAAAATTAGCATCATTTACCAATCTCATCGATTCTTTTATATAATCTTGTCTCTTTAAAATAACCAGCCCCCCTCCCTTACCTGCTGGCTTTATTATTATTTCATCATCTTTAATAAGTGCCTCCAAAGCTATTTTCTCATTTTTAGTCAAATTACATTTTATCCCTAGTTTGGTATTGGCTAACTTATATAAATCTCTTTTTACCAATTCACCAAACATATCAATATATGTCCCCCTCGATTCTACTGGATCAAATTTGGAAGGTTTCTTTAAGCCAGTATTCGGTAATGAGTCACTCGCGACTTCTGTATTCACATTAACCACTGATTTATCTTCTTTCAAAAAATGCCTCTTTAAAGTTAACTTTCTGACATATTTGTTGATATCAATAAACAAGTCAAAACCATTAGGAAGACAAGTTGGGGCAAAAGATAACCCTTTAGATAACAATTTTAATTCATCACTTTTAAGATCTCTATCAGATAAATTAAAAATTCCTTGATTTGGAATTTCAGAAGGAGTTATCGTTTTTTGCGATCTCTTTTTTGCTCTCTTTCCTCTGTGTCTTGTCTGTACCTTTTTCTGGGAGAATACATCATTCTCTCCGACAATGAACTTTTGGATACTAATTTATTTGAAGAAAAACATCATATTGATACTTATACTTTTTTAAAAAAAGTTGATAGTAATAATTATATAGACTATAATTGTCAAGATTCAGACACCTTTGAAAAGCAGGCTTCTGTTCTTACTAATAAATTTTTAGAACGGGGTTATCCTGAAAATCTCTTAACAGAGAGTTTGGATAAGGTTAGACAATATGACAGGACACAATTATTGACGTACAAAGATAAGAAACAAGCTGATTCTAATACTTTTGATTGTGCCTTTGTTACTACGTTTAATGTGGCGAATAAACAGATTATAAAAACACTAGAAAAACATTAGGCAGTATTGAAATTAGACTCTGGTTTATCGAGTGTGCTACCAGTGAAACCCCGCATTATTTTTAAAAAACCAAAAACTTTAAAAAGGATTTTAGCCCCATCACATCTGAAGGAATTATCGAGTAAAAATAAAAATACCTTGTTACAACCAACAAAAGGATTTTTTGCTTGCGGGCATTGCAAAGCCTGCAAATATGTACATGGTGACCATAAATCCTTTTTCGAATTTTTCGATACGTCAAACAGTAAAGAGAGAGTGATTCAATCTTTTATGAACGGTAATACCACATATGTGGTTTACCTATTGGAATGTGGATGTGGGAATAAATATGTGGGCAAAACCAAAAGAGCAGTTAAAATACGAATCTTTGAACATCTACGTAATATCCAGCACAAGATTGAGAACCATAGTGTACCGAGACATTTTTCAACCTGTCATAGTGCTAACCCTGAATCATTACGCTTTAAAGCAATTGAACATGTTCAAGTAAATGCTAAAGGAGGAGATTTATTGTTAAAATTATCTCAAAGGGAAACCTTTTGGATTTACACTAGAGATGAGCGCACTCGGATTTCTGAAATCCGAGCCCACCCGAACTTTGCCGTTCCGAGTCGGATCCGAGACAGATCCGGGTATTGGCGCCAAATTCAAATCTGAAACCGAGGCTCTGACTCATAATCCCGCTGTCGGATCTCGCGATACTCGGATCCTATAAATTCCCCGCTAGTCGCCGCCATCTTCACTCGGGCATTGATCAGGGTAGAGGGAGGGTGTGTTAGGTGGTCCTCTGTCCTGCTATATCTCGTGCTGTTAAGTTCTGTGCTGTGCTGTACTCAGTACAGTGGTGCTGTGTCCTGTGCTCTGTCCTTCTGAGTTCAGTGGTGCTGCTGGGTCCTGTGCTGTGTCCTGTTCAGTCCAGTGGTGCTGTGTCCTGTGCTCTGTCCTTCTGAGTTCAGTGGTGCTGCTGGGTCCTGTGCTGTGTCCTGTTCAGTCCAGTGGTGCTGTGTCCTGTGCTCTGTCTTTCTGAGTTCAGTGGTGCTGCTGGGTCCTGTGCTGTGTCCTGTTCACTTTAGTCCAGTGGTGCTGTGTCCTGTGCTCTGTCCTTCTGAGTTCAGTGGTGCTGCTGGGTCCTGTGCTGTGTCCCGTTCAGTCCAGTGGTGCTGTGTCCTGTGCTCTGTGCTTCTAAGGGCATAGTTATTTCCCCATTATTCCCAAGTGTTTAAAAAAATAAAAAAAAGTTATTAAAAAAAATACCAAAAAACGAATTGAATTTTTTTTTAATTACAAAAAAATTTGCACAACCAATCCTGCAGTATAAGCCCATTGGTACTGCAATATTACCAAGTTCACACATTCAGCAGTAAAAGTCCAGTGGTACTGCAATATTACAAAGTTCACACATTCTGCAGTATCAGTCCAGTGGTGCTGTGTCCTGTGCTCTGTCCTGCTGAGTTCAGTGGTGCTGCTGGGTCCTGTGCTGTGTCCTGTTCAGTCCAGTGGTGCTGTGTCCTGTGCTCTGTGCTTCTAAGGGCATAGTTATTTCCCCATTATTCCCAAGTTTTTAAAAAATAAAAAAAAAAGTTATAAAAATAAAAAAAATAATTATAACCAAATTTGCAAAACCAATTCAGCAGTATAAGTCCATTGGTACTGCAATATTACCAAGTTCACACATTCTGCAGTATCTTGTGCTAAATATAATGGAGACCAAAAATTTGGAGGATAAAGTAGGGAAAGATCAAGACCCACTTCCTCCTAATGCTCAAGCTGCTGCCACTAGTCATGACATAGACGATGAAATGCCATCAACGTCGTCTTACAAGCCCGATGCCCAATCTCCTAGTACAGGGCATGTAAAATCCAAAAAGCCCAAGTTAAGTAAAAGTAGCAAAAAGAGAAACTTAAAATCATCTGCGGAGAAACGTAAAGTTGCCAATATGCCATTTACGACACGGAGTGGCAAGGAACGGCTTAGGCCCTGGCCCGTGTTCATGACTAGTGGTTCAGCTTCACCCAAGGATCTTAGCCCTCCTCCTCCTCCCCCCCCTACAAAAAATTGAAGAGAGTTATGGTGTCAGCAACAAAACAGCAAACAACTCGGCCTTCTAAAGAGAAATTATCACAAATCCCCAAGGTGAGTCCAAGGCTGTTGGTGGTTGCGAAGCCTGACCTTCCCATCACTGTACGGGAAGAGGTGGCTCCTTCCACCATTTGCAGCACGCCCTCTGCATATGCTGGAAGGATCACCCACAGTCCAGTTACAGATTTGGCTAATGAAGGTGTGAATGTTGTACACCGGGAGGAGGATATTGATGTAGCTGGGGGTGAGGAGGATGTTGATGATTATGATGCAGACAGATACCAAATTGCCTTTCTCAATTTCTATTTATATTCTAGATTATATAACGGCTGAATAGTTTTCTATTTTACTCCTAGTGGAGAGGGGATCTGATGCAGACAGATACCAAACTGCCTTTGTCCATTTCTTTGTATATTTGAATTTCTAGTTCTACAGTCTATGCAGGCTGCTTTTTTTATATTCAAATACAAGTGTAGGGCGGGGGGGGGGGGGCATAGATACTAGCCACCAAAAAAACGTGGTCTAGTCTATTTAATTTAACTTTCTAGCTCCACAGTTTGTGCAGCCTGCTTTTTTTTATCTTCAAAGTATTTACAAGACTTGCAATCTAAATTAACAAGAGGTAGTGACGTGCTAGAACTCCACCCTCTATATGCTGCAGAGGATAGAGGAGCATCAAAAGGCCATTCAAGCCTACACAGCCACCTACGACATAGGAAACCCTCATTTTCTTCCACATCTATGGCTGCAAGGAAAAAGCTTAGTTTTCCTAAAAGAGGCGCTGGCGGGGATGCTGATAACATCTTGTCCGGACTGAAGGACCTGGCAACCATTGCAGACATGTCTACTGTCGCTGCATTGGATGCTGTCACAATTGAAAAAATGGTGGAGGATTACTTTGCTGACACCATGCAAGTAGACATGTCAGACAGTCCATATTGTTACTGGCAGGAAAAAAAGCCAGTTTGGAAGCCCCTGTACAAACTGGCTCTATTTTACCTGAGTTGTCCCCCCTCCAGTGTGTACTCGGAAAGAGTTTTTAGTGCAGCGGGTAACCTGGTCAGTGAGCGGCGAAGGAGGTTGCTTCCTCACAACGTTTACTACCGGGGCCACTCCACTGTGCAGTCCATATTTAGGTGTATCAGATATTAAACAACGGTGACAGTTGATGCCCAATTTTTTAATTATATTGTTGGCGCTGTAAAAAATTGTGTTTCGGGCACACCACACTACGCAGTCTATACCCTTTTTTGGTGGAATTCTGACCCGTGGAGGTTTTTTTTATTATATTGTGGCCTCTGTACCAGATTGTGTACCGGGGCCACCACACTATGCAGTCAAGAAAGATAGATGTGTATCATAGATAAAGTACATTCAGTGTTGTGGGGCAAATTGAAAAATATTCAAAATGCACTGACATTATCAAAAACAAGAGGTTTTGACACGCTGAAACTCCAACATGTATATGATGGAGAGGATGGAGGAGCAGCCGTATGTGCAGTGTAATGCAGACCTGTTGAAGGTTTTCTATATATTATATTGTGGTGGCCAGTGGCCAGTCCTCTACGCAGTGCAGATACTATTTTTGGGTGTAATTCAGACCAGTTGATGGGTTTTTAAATATATTGTGGGGAACACTCCTCTACGCAGTCCAGAAAGATACCTCGTTGCAACGTTTTGTACTAAAAAAAATAAAAATTGTGAGGTGTTAGGTGTTCAGAATAGCCTTTAAATTAGTGGAAATGATTGTTATTGAATGTTATTGAGGTTAATAATAGCGTAGGAGTGAAAATAAGCCCAAAAACTTGATTTTTACACTTTTTATTTTTTTTTTCAAAAAAAATCCGAATCCAAAACCTTAAATTCGAACCAAAACCTTTCGGCAGGTGTTTTGCGAAACAAATCCGAACCCAAAACATCGCGAAAATCCGGATCCAAAACACAAAACACGAGACCTCAAAAGTCGCCGGTGCACATCCCTAATTTACACGCTTAACACTTTTGTACCCTGGGGACTTAATGAAGGATGTGAAGTGACACCCTTTTTATAAAAGGTTGGAATATAATATGCTTTTTATTTCCGTGTTTTATTTTTTGTTTCATATCTACTGTTTTTTATCAATTATATTGTTTTTATAGATTGTGTATGTATTGGGTTATATAAACCATGTACATAAGAGCTTTTAAGAATTTTTATTTGTGCAAGTACTGAGAACTGAAGGGAATTGGTAGAACGTGATTCACCTGTGAAACAATTGACAACTCCCTAGAAATAGGTGAGTTGTGATGTAATAATCCACATCTCCTGATGAAGTCCTGAGTGATGAAACGCGTAGAGGTGACTGTGGAGACTCTCTGATTTTGAGCTGCTTCAGATAGAGCCGTTCGTATGTGGATATCAGAATTCAGCTGTTGTATTATCTATGCCTGAATATATTTACCATCTGGTACGTGCAAATTTATAGTTTAGAATAAAAACTTTTAACTTGGATAACACACCATGGAAGCGCCCCTTCTTTTTTTGATGTTTTAGGAGTGTTGGTTATTCCCCCGTGGAGATCGGGAGATAGAAGGGAAGGACGCGCAGATTTCATCCTGCTGGTGTTTTGAAATACAGTGAAACAGAGACTGTTTCACTGTCAGTAGGAGATATTCCTGAAGAGACATGGTGGTGATGGTGAGAGAAGGGAGTAGAGGAAGAACCAGCTGTGCCTGTACAATGTGAGGGAGAGATGATGGGGGCAAGATGATGGTGATGATCATGAGGAAAACAGTATAGCAATAATTGAAGTGGACATGTTGATATGAAAATTATAAGGCGAGGGAGACAATGGGAAGGAGAGGAGTATTGAGAGGACAATGATGATGCTAAGGAAGAGGTGAATGAGTTTGAGATGTGAGAGTGAGCATAGAGAATGGACTTGAGGTTTGATGGGGTGGAGGAGGAAGTTGAAGAATAAGTATGAGGTGGAGGTAACATGGAATAGAGAATGGTTATAATGTAGATTGAAGAGGGTGTAATGGCTGAGATAGGGGTGAGCTATATGTAAAGGAGGTGCGGAATATGTGCATTGCCTGCTTTTTATTAGCAGATACCATATAAAATGTTATAAAATTTGCCTGGCTTGTAAATTTTTAGGCTGGTTCATAGATTCTGAAAATTTGTTGAGCCCTGTTGAGCTTAATTTCTAATAAAAGTGTGATTTCTTTCATTCAGAAATGTATTATTTTACTTAAGTTCTTCTAATTTCGGTCAGTCTTGCCTTCATTAAGTTTTGCCTGTGACAGTACTAGACTGAGGATTGTCCTTGCTGATGACCATTCATTGGAGTTGCCTGCTGATTTGACGTTTCCTATGCAATGTTTTAAATGTATTTCTTATGTAATCTTTTTTTTTTTTTAAATGTAACTAGCTAGATGAGGAGCAGAGTATTTTGTATCGGGTGTAAGGGGCCATGTTGGGATGTCTGCAACTGTTTACTGAAAATTATTTAAATCTGCAGTAGTATTGCCCAACTGAAAGGCCAAACCCAGCTCACCAGCTTGCTTCCTTCATACTGAGGCACTATGCAAACAACAAGGAACAGTGTCAACATTTGAAACTACTGTTGCTGAACACCAGCTGGGGGGCTTCCCCAGACCAGTCTAGTTTCACTTTAAAATCAGCATAGAAAGTGTTATACTGCTGAAACTGCAAGTGCTGTTTGCCCAAGCATGAAGGCAAATTATCTGAGAAATCATCATAGCTTTCATTACCTGAAACCTCTATGGTTTCATTGGATGGAAGCACCATATTGTCACTGGATGAATTTATTTATTTTCATTTATTTATACAGCACCATGATATTATGCAGTACTTTATAGATTAATGTTTAATTATTCACATCAGACCATATTACACAGAGCGACCGTGCCTAAGCAACTAGTCCAGTTAATTTAGACAAGATGCTAGCGTGACTAGCTAGGTATCCAAAGCTGGATGAAGCTGAGTTACTTTACACAGGTTTTAGGTAAGGGATCAGAATTGGCAGGGAATAAAAATTAAAGTCCAGCAAACCGCAGCCAAACATGGTTAGGGAACATATTGTCAAATAGATGATGTTGGACCGAGTTTCTGGCCCATATATTGAGCCCCCCATAAAGGATTTTGTAGTTCAAACACTGGGCTTGGTAGCCAAGAAGTCATCCAGGAAGTAAAAGCTCATTCAGCATTTGTCCTTCCCGGAAGGAGCGTTGGAAAAAGACACACCCAACAGGGAGCAGTTTTTGGTTCAATATCAATTATTTGACAGCGCAATCAAAATGATTAGGGCCAGGGTCGCCAAGAGGAATTTTGGGCCCCAGTACAGCAACTTTTGCCCCGCGGGCATGAAAAAATATACTTTTACATAATCTATTTTATTTTATTTAACTTTAGTGCTCCAGTGGGGCCCCGGTGGTGTTAGTCACATTAACGGTGCTGATAACACTGACAGTGACTACAATGAAAAAACATTCACAGAACTGACTTGCCCGACAGTTACTAAATGCTGACTGACCTTTATAATGACAATAGAAGTCCCCAACAGTGTGCTGACAAATCATGAGCACCAGTAATGAAGGCAGTGTGTTTTGACATCAGTTTTATATTTCTGCTTCAGAGTTTTTAGCTTGTTCCTACAGTGGTGCCTTGAAACCCGTTCTAGCTCCAAATCGGTGGTGCATTCTTTGTACAATTTCTTGTTAGTGTGTCTGGTATAGTCACCACTAAAATCAAGACTACCCAGAAGGAATTGGGACAGTTGAGAGGTTAGGTACTTGGCTTCTCTCATGGCTATGGCACATTTTTCTGGATTAGCTGTTAGTCCTGCAGATCTTAATGAAGCTAAGACCGCCTCGACTTTGGCCAGAATTGATTTCCAATCAGGGGTATAAATCACTATATCATCTAAATAATCTGTTGCATAAGTTGTATGGGGTCATAACAACTTATTCATGGCCCTTTGGAAGATGGCAGTGCCCCATGCTTCCCAAAGGGTAGGACTTTATATTGGAAGGAACCATCAGGGGTTGAAAATGTGGTCTTTGGCTTGGCTGAGGATGTAAGGGGAACTTGCCAATGATGATGTTAACCATTGTGCTGGCCATGTTAGGGATGCAATAACAGTTTTGATATTTGATTTATACATTTTTAAAATCATTAAATTGGCTTGTTTATTTGCATTACTTTTACTTAACATATATTGTATATGACATACAATATAGAGAGCAGAAAATCAATGAAATTCCCTAAATACGAATCTGTGCAAAGGTAAGATATGTTTTAGATTTAATTTGTACAATCATTCATTCTTCTGTTTAGTAATTCTTTCTATCCAATTTATGTCTGATTAAAAGAAGTGCTTTGTCAAGGTGGATTTATTACTAAGGTACAAACAGTTTCCTGGTTCCGAAACAGTCACAAGGCATAGCCTCGATATACTGAACAACAGGGACTTGAACATAATGTTCTATCATTATTTATAGTTAGGGAAATACCTCTGGGAACAAAGGTGTTCACAATGGAATAAGACTCATTTATTTGTTCTAGCACTAAAAAGATTGCACCAACAAAATGTGTGCTATTTTTCTGTGTTGGCATCATCATGAAAGCCAAAGCAGTGTCCGTACAATTTCCATACAACTGTTTGTTAAAAATACGCCATTTAACGAGAGTTCATGGCAAAGTGTTGGGAAAAGCTGAAAGTTCTTCCCAAAAAAATACAAGCACTCCATCATCAGCTAAGACCCTCCGCTCACCGACATCCCGACGGCTACAAAATACACCCACCACACCATCCTCATCAATATCCTCAGTAGCGCTCGGAGTTAGCCCGGCATCCCACTTAAGGCTGGATGACTCCTGCACTATTATTGATTCCTCTGAAGGAAGCGTTAGTCCCACTGCTGCTGCTGTTGCTGCTGCTGCTGGGGGTGAATAGTCATCCCAGAGGCAGGTCAAGAAAATGAGCAGCCCTACATTTCAGCAATTAACTGTGAAACAATCATTTGCGAGGGGAAGCAAATATGACAGCAGTCATCCAGTCGTCAAGCGAATCACAGACGCCATGGCTGCAATGTTAGTGTTAGATCTGCGTCCAATCTCCACAATAAACGCAGCTGGTTTTTCACAGTTAATTGAGGTTTTGTGTCCGCGTTACAGAATTCCATCGCGACACCATTTCTCCCGTAAAGCAATTCCACAACTATACCAAAAAGTATGTAAAAATGTAGAGATTGCGCTGAAAAATGCCATTCTGCCCACTGTTCACTTAACCACAGATATGTGGACAAGTGGAAGTGGCCAAACCAAAGACTATATGACTGTGACAGCCCACTGGGTTGGTCATTCACCATCACCAGCAGGAACAGCAGCAGCATGTACACCACTACGTAACATTTGTCACAGGCAGGCCACTCTTTGTATCACTGGCTTCACTAACAGGCATACGGCTGACAATTTGTTACGCAAACTGAGAGATGTGATTGATGCATGGCTTATACCACTCGGACTCTCCCCAGGGTATGTCATTTCTGATAACGCCAACAATATAGTGCGAGCATTACAGCTGGGTGATTTCCAACACATTCCCTGTTTTGCTCACACCATCAACTTGGTGGTGCAGAGCTTCCTACGAAATAACCGTGAGGTGCAGGAGATGCTTTCGGTGGCCCGTAAAATTTCAGGCCATTTCAGGCATTCAGCCACAGCATGTAGGAGATTACAGCAGCTCCAAGAGCAGTTTAACTTGCTCTGCCACCAACTTAAGCAAGAGGTGGTAACTAGGTGGATTTCCACCCTGTACATGCTTCAGAGGATGGAGGAACAGCGCAAAGCCATCCAAGCATATTGCACAAGCCATGACATTGGGAAAGGAGGGGGGATGTATTTCACTCTTGCACAGTGGGGAATCCTTTCAGTGCTGTGCAAGGTTTAAAACCTACATTGAGTCTTTACTTGTAAATGAGCGAGATGTGAACTTTTGCAAGGAGCTATTGCTCAGCAAGTTGGCCGCTTAACTGGGCCTCGGCTTGACGACGTGTCCTCCTTCACTTTCTCAAGCTGCTGCTGCTCGTAAAAAATTAAATTTCCCAAAAAGAAGCAGGGAAGACGCAGGGGGCAGACCAGAACAATTTAACATCTGGCCTGGTTTGAAGGATTTTTCAAAAAAATGTGTCACTTTGCCCATAACTCCATCCAATACGAGTATAAACATGCAAAGGTTGGTGGAGGATTACTTTCAAGAGGTAGTTGATATGGAAATGTCAGACAGTTCCTTTCCTTACTGGGAAGAAAATCAGGCCATTTGGAAACCCATGTACAAACTTGCTTTGCAATACTTAAGCTGCCCACCCTCCAGTGTGTACTCTGAACGAGTGTTCAGCACAGCAGGGAACTTAGTCAGTGATCGCCATAGAAGGTTACTTCCCAAAAATGTGGAGAAAATGATGTTTATAAAAAGGAACTACATCTTCCACGAGGAAGGCCTTCACCATCCAAGACATCCAAGCACTGACTGTTCTCTAATGGCGGATTCAAGCGGCGATGAATTGATAGTCTGTGATGATGACGTACACACTGATGAGGGTGAGGATGAAGCTGAAGATGATGACGATAACATCTTTTTAAAACTTTCTATGTAAGTGTAGGGTGCAATCTACCCCCAAAGAGGAAAGGGACTTGTGGCATTTCCATATCACGTACCATCTTGAAAGGCTGCTGTTAGGGCAATTTATCCTTAAGGGTAGGGTGTCATAGACAGAGTGACCCTAAACTGGCTTTCTCCATGTCAATTAATATTGTACAGTCTATAACGGCTGAATTTTTTGTTTTTTAAACAAGTGGAGGAGGGCCTATAGAGACAGAAAGCAAACTGCCTTTTTCCATTTCTTTACATATTTAACTATAAGTGTAGGGTGTAATATACATCCAAAGATGATGGCTGCATTGCCAATATGCATAGATGGAGAGGAAGACAATCTGTTTTGTGTGTAGAATAAATGAAGGCCTACCAACGAAGAATTAAACTGGTTTTTTTGGATGATTTATTACCTCAACAATTAGATTACTTATCTCTAAAACAGTTGGAGCACTAAATTGGGTTATTTTAGGCCCAAAAACATGGATTTTCCAACAAAATAGCAAAACAAAACCAAACAAAACCAAAACCAAAACACGCAATGGCGGTTTTGCAAAACCAAAACCAAAACATGACGGTAATCCAGATCCAAAACCGAATCCAAAACCAAAACACGGGGGTCAGTGACCATCTCTATACTTTACACAGATAGTGCCATGGTAGAAATTAAATCCATAACCCCAGCTCCATATGATAACACACTACGGGGTATATTTACTAAGTCGCAATTTCATCAAACCGCCATAATTTTTTAAAATGGCAATTTTATTAAAGACAAAGCCCATCAGACTTTGTCTTTAAGAAAATGACAGCAAAGCGCTTATTAAATATATCCCTTTATGTGTTGGATTTCTTAATCACCCTTAGTCTGGCTGTGTATTAAGGGATTGAAGCTTTGTCTACAGTGCAATATAAGAAGTTTCATGTGTGAGCTGCAAATAGTGGGAGTTCAATTGGAATCTGTTCTCACTCCCTGTATTGATCAGGAGATCTTTTCCAAAATGTTTTTTGGACATTTTGAACAACCTATAATACTGAAGTGAGATTTTTGAAAGGTGGGACATCATCGTTTATTCTACTTTAGGTGTAGGAGACGCTTACAACTTTCTCTTGAATGAGGTGCGTTCTGCACGGCTTTGTAATGTTAACACCTTCGGTGGTTTAATCTTTGAGCTTAAAGCTCCATGTTTGCCCTATATGCTCCTTCATTACTGAGGGCATTGACTGGAGCTCAGTGGCCACTTTAAAAGTTTCACCTCCTCACCTGTTTGTTAATGGAAATATATAGTTAACCAAACACAAGATTGGAGGAAAAATGTGATCTAAGTGACTTTGACCGTGGAAGGATTGTTGCTGCCAGATGGGGTTGTTTGAGTATTTCAGAAAATGTTGATCTTCTGGGATTTTCATGCAGTGTGGGTGCAAGTGCCTTGTTTAATGAGAGATCTGAGAAGAATCACCAGACTGGTTCAAGTGGACAGGAATGCAACAGTAACTTAAATAACTGTTAGGAACCCCTCCAGCCGGCACAACACAACCCGGAGTCTACTCTGCCAGTCAGGTGTTCACTGGAGCCCCTGATGGTGGGGACAGACTGGGCTGCAGACTGACAGAGGGTCGTGAAGTGTGTACCGGCTGGGGAGAACCCAGGCATGAAGAGTCAGGTCCACGCAGAGGTCAAAGGCCGGCAGCAGGTATCAGCATCGATGAACAAGCTGAGGTCAGAGGTCACAGGCAAAGTAGCAGAACGGGTAAACAAGCCGAGGATCAGGGTCACAGGAAACACGAGCGAAGTCCAATACAAAGCCAGGGGTCATACACGGGGAGTCAAACGTAGATATCAGGACACAGGAACAGGAACAAAGCAGGTCAGCAGACTGGAGCACAGAAGCTATAACCGGCAATGAGGCAGCAGACCTCATTGCCTTAAATACCCAGCTGAACCAATCACAGGTTGAACACACTCCTGCAGGTTAATAGAGCAGTCACTAATAGAGCCAATCAGGGCTTGCCCCTGGCCTGCACAGTTGCAGGCTAATGCCTGTAATTGCCTCCTATAATCTGCCCATATTAATTAGCCCACAGGCTATAGAACGCTGCGCCCGGCTTCCTCCTATTGCCGGGACGCAGCTCTGAAGCTTCTGCTGGTTGCCCCAGCAACGGCCGGGTTATGGCCGGAAATGACGTCCCGGTCGCCATGGCGACAGCCGGGACGCGGGTGAGTGAGTCACGGCGGCTGGGCACCGCCGCGGCTCGTAACAGTACCCCCCCCCCTTGAGGAGGGGTCGAGGGACCCCGACATCCCGGTTTTCTAGGGAATTTTTTGAAGAACTCCTTCAGTTTCTTTGGGGCATGGAGTTGTCTCTGCGGAACCCAAGATCGCTCTTCCAATCCGCGATTCCTCCATTGTACAAGGAAATGCACCTGTCCTTGAACTTTTTTAGAATCAAGGACCTTTTGAATCACGAATTTTTGTGGCCCACTGGAACCTCTCCCAGGCACACTTGAAGACTGGGCTTGACCAGGATAAAGCACTGGCTTCAATAGGGAACAATGAAAGGTGTTTGGAATTCTTAACGAGCCTGGAATTTTTAACCTAAATGCGACGGAGTTCACCTGCTTGATGATAAGAAACGGCCCGATGAACTTAGGGCCCAATTTCTTGCAAGGTTGTCTGAGCCTGATATTTTTTGTAGACAGCCAGACTTTCTGGCCAACCTTAAGGGAGCAGGGGGTACGGTGTCGGTCCGAATTTTTTTTTGCAACAAGTGAGGCTTGTTTTAACGATGAATGTACTTTCTTCCAGACAACTCTGAGATCCCTGGCAGTGGAACGGATCTCCTGGATACCAACGGACTGGAGTGAATACAAAGAGTTAGATCTGGGGTGGAAACCATAATTGCAAAAGAACGGAGAGGTTTTGGTGGATGAGTGACAGGAGTTGTTACAGGCAAATTCTGCCCAGGGCAACAAGGAGGACCAGTTGTCATGGAACTCCGATATGTAGCATCGCAAGAACTTCTCCAAGGACTGGTTAACCCTTTCAGTCTGCCCATTTGACTGAGGGTGGTATGCAGATGATAAACTGACCTTGATTCCCAGGAGGGTACAGAATGATCTCCAGAACTGCGCTATGAACTGGGAACCCCGATCGGAGACGATGTCTGTAGGGAGTCCATGGAGGCGGAAAATGTGTTGAATGAACAAGACTGCCAAATCTCGAGCAGTAGGAAGCCTAGTGAGTGGAATGAAATGCGCCATCTTGCTGAACCGGTCTACTACGACCCAAATGGTATTGTGTCCCGCAGAGGGTGGCAGATCGACTATAAAGTCCATGGACAGATGTGTCCAAGGTTTAGCAGGGGCGGCCAACGGAACTAACTGACCTACCGGGCGAGTCCTGGGAACTTTGTTCCTGGCACAAACTTCACAGGACCGGACGTGACTCTTGACGTCAGCAGACAGAGACGGCCACCATACAGTACGGGAAAGGATTTCCAGTGTTTTGTAGACTCCAGGATGCCCAGCAGTCTGACTGTTGTGTGCCTCAGCAAGGACTGTCTTCCTTAGATGAACTGGGACAAACAAACATCCTACTGTAGTGTTATCAGGAGCCAACCTCTGGAACCTTTGTAAGGTACAGTTCAAATCTTGAGTTAATCCGGCATGAATCATAGACACAGGAACAATAGGCTCTGGGCAGGTGACCGGAGCATGATGTGCCAGGAAACTTCTAGACAGGGCGTCCGTTGAATATTTTTGGAACCAGGACGATAGGTGATAATAAAGTTGAACCGAGTGAAGAACAGCGACCACCGAGCCTGTCGGGGGTTCAGACGTTTGGCTGACTGTATATACTGTAAGTTCTTATGATCCGTTATAACGGAGATCTGGTGTGCAGCGCCTTCCAACCAGTGTCGCCATTCCTCAAAGACCCATTTAATTGCCAGCAATTCTCGGTTTCCCACGTCATAGTTGGTTTCCGCTGATGAGAACTGACGGGAAAAAAAGGCACATGGATGTAAGCGGTGGGTCTGGGGGTCTTTTTGTGACAAGACAGCCCCAGCACCGACGTCAGAAGCATCTACCTCAAGAACAAACGGTACCCTAGGATCCGGATGTCTGAGAACCTGAGCAGACACAAAAGCTTTCTTCAGGGTTTTGAATGCATTTATTGCCTGTTGTGACCAAACAGTTGGATCACCTCCTTTGCGGGTCAAGGTGACAATAGGAGCCACGATATCAGCAAAGCCGCCAATAAACTTCCTGTAGTAATTGGCGAATCCCAGGAATCTCTGGACCGCCTTGAGGTTATTCGGTTGTATCCAATCCAGAATTGCTTGGACCTTGGTTGGGTCCATGGAGAAACCTTCTGAGGAGATTAGATAACCGAGGAAGGATACCTTCTGGACCTCGAACTCGCATTTCTCAAGTTTCGCGTAGAGGTGATGTTCCCGTAATTTCTGTAGGATTTGTCTGACATGACCCTGGTGCGCAGACAACGATTTTGAATATATGAGGATGTCATCAAGGTAAACAACAACAAAGTGTCCCAGGAACTCACGTAACACCTCATTAATCAAATCCTGAAATACGGCAGGAGCATTACTCAGGCCAAACGGCATGACCAGGTATTCGTAATGGCCCGAGAGCGTGTTGAACGCCGTCTTCCACTCATCACCTGCTCTAATACGTATGAGATTATAGGCTCCACGAAGATCAATTTTTGTGAAGATAGTGGCTCCTCTTAATTGATCAAAAAGAACGGAGATGAGCGGAAGGGGGTAGGTGTTCTTAACCGTAATAAGGTTCAGCCCTCGATAATCGATACAGGGTCTGAGTCCACCGTCCTTCTTGGGTACAAAGAAACACCCTGCTCCTACTGGGGACTTGGATGGCCTGATGAAGCCCTTCTCCAAGTTTTCGTCAATATACTCCTGCATGGATTTGGTCTCTGGACCGGAGAGAGGATACAAGCGTCCCTTGGGTAATTTAGAGCCCGGAATGAGCTCAATGGCACAGTCGAAATTGCGGTGCGGTGGTAGTGTGTCAGCAGCCTTTTTGGAGAAAACATCCCAGTAGTCATGATACTGAGAAGGGAGCTGCTCCGGAATAGACTGAATAATACGTAGAGGTAGTGTCAAGCAAGACTGTGTACAATGGGGGCTCCACTGGACAATTTCTCCTTTTGTCCAATCCATGACGGGGTTATGGCAGGATAGCCAAGGGTGGCCCAGAATTAAAGGAGCCGACGGACATTCGATAAGACGTAAGACTATGGATTCCGAATGGAGAGCGCCAATGTTCAATTGTAGTGGTGGGGTCTCCCAAGTAATCTTGCCGCCTGGCAACGGACTACCATCTAAGCCACATACCGTAATGGCAGATTGGAGTTTAATCCGCGGAATCCCAGCAGAGCGGGCAAACTTGATGTCAAGGAAGTTGCCAGCAGCTCCACTGTCAATGAAGGCTGATAGTTTCGTAGAACGAGCACTGAACGTGAGCTGTGCAGGGACCAATAGTGCATTTTTCGGGGAAACGATCTGCAGACCTAAGTGAACTTTCTCCTCGTTCCCAAGGCATGCTCGTCCCGACTTGTTTGGGCAAGAACGGGAGAAATGGCCCCTTGTGCCACAATACAAACATAAGCCTTGTGACCGTCTCCTGTCTCTTTCTTCAGAGGAAAGACGATATGCTCCCAATTGCATTGGTTCCTCACCAACCTGGGAGATAGGAACGAAGGTGGATGGAGGTGATGCTGTTTGCTTTTCAGTTTTCCGCTCCTTATATCTCCTGTCAATTTTACTGGAGAGGTGCATCAGATCCTCCAGAGAGCTAGGAGACGGGTATTGCACCAAAGAATCTTTAATCTGTTCGGATAGGCCGACACGGAACCTGACTACGTAAGGCAGGGTCGTTCCATCCACTATCAGGTGACCATCTGCGGAACTCAGCGCAATATTCTTCTATCGACCGTCGGCCTTGTTTCAAAGACCATAGATGAGCTTCCGCGGAGGCCACTCGATCCGGGTCATCATACAGTAGACCCAATGCCTCAAAGAAGGAGTCTACGGGCTGCGTGGCAGGACTGGTCTGTGGCAAATAAAACGCCCAGGACTGGGGGTCACCCTGTAGAAGGGAAATAGTAATCCCAACTCTTTGCTGCTCTGAACCGGAGGAGTGGGGTCTCATCCGAAAATAGAGCTTGCAGCTCTCCCTGAAGTTCCGAAACAGGGTTCTATTTCCGGAGAACCGATCCGGTAAATTCATTTTGGGCTCACAGATGGGATCTAGAGTAGGTTGTGAAGCTTTTATGGCTTCTTCTTGAAAAGACATACGCTCAGCCAATCCCTGCATCCTCTGATACAAGGACTCAACATGGCCTGCTAGGGTTTGTGCCGGAGACGGTGTGGATCCACTTGCATCCATTCTGACCTTGTCTCCGTGAGTGGGCCGGTTATAATGTAAGGAACCCCTCCAGCCGGCACAACACAACCCGGAGTCTATTCTGCCAGTCAGGTATTCACTGGAGCCCCTGATGGTGGGGACAGACTGGGCTGCAGACTGACAGAGGGTCGTGAAGTGTGTACCGGCTGGGGAGAACCCAGGCATGGAGAGGCAGGTCCACGCAGAGGTCAAAGGCCGGCAGCAGGTATCAGCATCGATGAACAAGCTGAGGTCAGAGGTCACAGGCAAAGTAGCAGAACGGGTAAACAAGCCGAGGATCAGGGTCACAGGAAACACGAGCGAAGTCCAATACAAAGCCAGGGGTCATACACGGGGAGTCAAACGTAGATATCAGGACACAGGAACAGGAACAAAGCAGGTCAGCAGACTGGAGCACAGAAGCTATAACCGGCAATGAGGCAGCAGACCTCATTGCCTTAAATACCCAGCTGAACCAATCACAGGTTGAACACACTCCTGCAGGTTAATAGAGCAGTCACTAATAGAGCCAATCAGGGCTTGCCCCTGGCCTGCACAGTTGCAGGCTAATGCCTGTAATTGCCTCCTATAATCTGCCCATATTAATTAGCCCACAGGCTATAGAACGCTGCGCCCGGCTTCCTCCTATTGCCGGGACGCAGCTCTGAAGCTTCTGCTGGTTGCCCCGGCAACGGCCGGGTTATGGCCGGAAATGACGTCCCGGTCGCCATGGCGACGGCCGGGACGCGGGTGAGTGAGTCGCGGCCGCTGGGCACCGCCGCGGCTCGTAACAATAACTATGTGTTTTAACTAGCATTGAGAAGAGCTTCTCTGAACACACAGCACATCAAATCTTGAAGTGGATGGGCAAAGACCACACCAGGTTCTACTCCTGCCAGCTAGGAACAGGAAGCTGAGGTATCAGTGGACACAAGCTCACCAAAACTGGACAGCTGAAGATTGGAAATTATATCACCTGGTGTGTCGAATCTTGATTTCTGCTGCAACATGCAGATGGTAGGGTCAGAATTTGACCTAATCAAGATGAATCCATAGATCCATCCTGCATTGTGTCAACGGTGTAGACTAGTGGTGGTGTAATGGTGTGGGTAATATTTTCTTGGCACACATTAGGTCCCCGAATACCAATAGAACATTGTTTAAATGCCACAGGCTACCGAAGTACTTTTGCTGATCATGTGCATCCCCCAATAACCACTATCTACCCATCATCGAATGACTACTTCTAGCAGGATAACTCATCATGTCACAAAGCACACGTCATTTGAAGCTGGTTCCATGAACATGACAATGAATTCAGTTGCATCTAGTCACCAGATCACAATCCAATAGTGCACCTTTGGGATGTGGTTGAGCATGAGATTCGCAACATGAATTTATACCCAACAAATCTGCAGCAACTGTGTGATGCTGTCATGTTAACATGGTCCAGAATCCTATAAATTGATTTGAGCAGCTTCCACTTTTGTATTTGTCTGAGAGGCATGTTGGTGTCAGTAGCTGAGAGGGGGTACTGGCACTGAATTGCTGTTTAGAGGCTTCTGGGGTACCTCTTTGGTAAGTTGGCTCTCAATTTAAAAACACATATGTATGGCCCAAATATATGGGACTCTCATTGTTTAGAGTAGGACCATCCTATTAGCAAAAGCGCCTTGGTGTGGCAGGATGGCTTAAACATACATTTGCAAATGTGTGCAACAAAGACTTTTGCATTTTTATCTACAGTAGAAATGGCAGATCTGTTGCTGGCTATAGCAGTGTGCTGGGGGAAAAAAATGTTGTGTGTATGTTCCTTGCAGGATAACCCCACCCTTTCAAGCACCTGTTATGGCCTATAAATTGATTTGAGCAGCTTCCACTTTTGTATTTGTCTGAGAGGCATGTTGGTGTCAGTAGCTGAGAGGGGGTACTGGCACTGAATTGCTGTTTAGAGGCTTCTGGGGTATCTCTTTGGTAAGTTGGCTCTCAATTTAAAAACACATATGTATGGCCCAAATATATGGGACTCTCATTGTTTAGAGTAGGACCATCCTATTAGCAAAAGCGCCTTGGCGTGGCAGGATGGCTTAAACATACATTTGCAAATGTGTGCAACAAAGACTTTTGCATTTTTATCTACAGTAGAAATGGCAGATCTGTTGCTGGCTATAGCAGTGTGCTGGGAGAAAAAATGTTGTGTGTATGTTCCTTGCAGGATAACCCCACCCTTTCTAGCACCTGTTATGGCCTATAAATTGATTTGAGCAGCTTCCACTTTTGTATTTGTCTGAGAGGCATGTTGGTGTCAGTAGCTGAGAGGGGGTACTGGCACTGAATTGCTGTTTAGAGGCTTCTGGGGTACCTCTTTGGTAAGTTGGCTCTCAATTTAAAAACACATATGTATGGCCCAAATATATGGGACTCTCATAGTTTAGAGTAGGACCATCCTATTAGCAAAAGCGCCTTGGCGTGGCAGGATGGCTTAAACATACATTTGCAAATGTGTGCAACAAAGACTTTTGCATTTTTATCTACAGTAGAAATGGCAGATCTGTTGCTGGCTATAGCAGTGTGCTGGGGGAAAAAATGTTGTGTGTATGTTCCTTGCAGGATAACCCCACCCTTTCAAGCACCTGTTATGGCCTATAAATTGATTTGAGCAGCTTCCACTTTTGTATTTGTAATGGTCCAGAATCTCCAAGGAATGTTTCCAGCACCTTGTTGAATCCATATCAAAAAGAATGCAGGCTCTTCTGGGTCAAAGGGGTACCTAATGAAGTAGCTCTTGAGGGTCTCATTCAAAGCGAGATGTACTGTTTGCGTAGCATATCCTAGCTCTTTTTTTTTTTTGTACTGCACATGTTCAGAAGGTACGTAACTGTTGCTATTCAGACCTGAGACTTTTTGGCACTACGACTCCTGGGGAGTGAAGGGTTGTTCTAATGTAGGCAAAATACAGCAAAGGTATGTTCAAGCAATTGCTTACGGATTCAGACTGGTACATAGACACAGATATGACTCAAAAAGTAGTTTTATTTGCCGGTGGTAAGAATCAGGTGTAAGTAGCAGATTATGATCATGATGAAAGTTACGCTTGCAATTAAGAGGCTTGATAATGACTCGCAGCCACTTATTGAGAGTTTAGTAGTCGCACGGCCTAGAATAGGATTTGCCAGTGTAAATAATTTTGTACACGGTGGAAAGTTGTTTCTGCACTATTAACTGGTTATTCAAGTTAAAATAATGCTTCGTAGCTATTGCATTTATAACATATAGATTAAAATAGTTTTTGTACATGCTGGCAAGTTGGACATAAGTGGCAGAGAGGTGTGACTATAGTCAAGTGGATGCATCTTCAACTCTGAATACAGTGCACATACGTATACATTTGCGAATGAAAAAGCTGCATGCAAGTTCCACTCTGATTCAGGACCTGAGTGTATATATGGGTTTGTTTTCTTTTAAAAGATGTGCACATTGATTTCTTTATATAATATTTCTTTTATGCGGACACTTTATTTACAATTATGATAAATAGCATTTCTAGTTTTTTATTTAGGCTTGGACATTTGATATTTATCTACGTATTAATGTTATTATATTGTTTGAGATTTTTTGCAGTTACTTTGGTACACTACCTTATTGTGCTTTTTTTCTTTATAGCTGCAGTAATAGAAGTTATTATTATGTACGGTCATCCCATAAAATAAAAACAAAACAAAAAAAACTATCATTTAATGACTTAAACAATTAATGCTGTTATCAACCTAAACTAACAGAAAAATGATACCATGTATCATCCCTTATAGAATATGGCACTACATAATCAAAATTATTTGTAATTGTATTACATGTCATTGCAGTGTAACGTGCCAAATATTGCTCCATTTTTTTTTTTTTAACTTTGCCGTAATTGAGATTTCCTATACAACAGACAATGCTATTACTTGCTTTGGAGTGTAGAGCTTCTTAGCACTGTGTTTTTTTTGGGAAATATTGAGACTGGTCAGATTAGAGGAGATTATGCATTTTCCAATTTGAGATGTAATTACCTGTAGTTACCCAACATAACAGATGTCATAATTTCACAGCTGTCTAAAACTTTTCCTATCTTTGTAACTTGAAAAACAATGACCATGCATTGTATCCTAGAGATGATCAACAAAATAACTGACCGTACATGTGGCACGTTTGATCTAATTGTGTCATTTTTGCAAAATTAACCAGAAAACATTGGATGCTGTGACCAAAACTGATTTCCAAATTATTCTAGTAAAAAGCGTGCATGGCTTAACAATGCCAAACCTTCCCAAATGTCTGATAAATCATCATGTCAAAACCAATAGGATCTATACGATATCTTACTCTTGATGTTTGTTTATACTTGGGTTACCTTGCATTAGATTTTCTTTTGCAATTACAGTTTGTTCAGTGTCAATTTATTTTATAGGTTTTGTATTTTAACATCTGGTGGTTGGCGATAGCGGCCGTGCCCTTGTTCTTTACACCACTTGACTTTCCATACCTGCCACCATGTATTGGGTTGATCTCTACATGGTCACCAGGTTCGGTACATTGTACTTAAACATAGTAACATAGTTGATGAGGTTGAAAAAAGACACCAGTCCATCAAGTTCAACATATTTTGGATATCCTGCACTTATATTTGAAATTGATCCAGAGTAAGCAACCGCCAATCTGATTCAATTGTGAAAATCCCCCCAGACAAAATTTTGCAGTCCTATTTTTACCCTATATCCACTACTATCCTTCATTTTAATTAACGGTCGTATCCCTGGATACACTTTTCCACTAAAAATTTGTCTAACCCTTTCTTAAACATATCTATTAAATCTGCCATCACAACCTTCCCTGGCAATGAATTCCATATCTTGACTGCCCTTACTGTAAAGAACCCCTTCCTTTGCTGGTTGTGAAATTTCCTCTCCTCTAACCTTAGGGGGTGACTGTTACGGACTTACCTTATCCCCGCCGCTCCGTCCAGCCGCACTTCCGCATTCAGGACCATGTGACCGCACCCGGAGGCGGTCACATGACCACAACCTAGAGGCGGGGATTTTGAATCCCCTTCTGTATAAAAACCTCACTCTGACACTCGCTGAGTGTCAGAGCAACACTTACCTGTTCCTGGCTCCTGCTCTTCGTGGATTGCAGTGTCTTCCTGTTCCTGTGTCTCCTGTGTGCTGATCTCTGCCTGTTTGACTTCCCTGGCTCTCTATTCCCTGTGTACCGACCCGGCTTGCTGACCATTCTCCTATTCTTGTGACCCGTGTACCGAACCTGGCTTGTTGACTCCGAGTTGCCTTCTGATTCTGCCTGACTCCATTCCTGTGTACCGAACCGGCTCGTTGATTCCGCTACCACCGCTTCACTCCGCTGTACTACATCTTGAGGCGAACCTGGGGACCGCGACCTGCGACTCCTGGCAGCGAAGCCCACCCCGCCTTGCGGCGGTTCTTGGTGAACACCGGGGAGATCGTTAGACTCCGCCCCTCAGGTAAGCCAGCGCTAATCAAGATTAGTAATATAGTATCCAGAATCTGTTACAGTTTGCTCTGACCATGGATACCACAGCTAAAGATCTGTTGGAGCATTTAGTAGGAAGGATGGATAAACAAGAAGCTAACCAAGAGCAACTTTTAAAATTCCTCAATAGTCTATCCACTCGCTTGGATGTTGTCCAGAACACCCTAGTGGCTGGTGGATCACCTGGGCCGGCAGTGGCCCCTGTACCTCAGGCCGCAGCAGCAGCTTCTTCCTCGCAGCTACGGTTGCCTAACCCACCTAAGTTCGATGGAGACCCTAAAAATTGCAGAGGTTTTTTAAATCAATGCTCCATACAATTCGAGCTTCTACCTGGGAACTTCCCCTCCGGAAAAACGAAAGTGGCCTATGTGATTTCGTTATTGTCCGGTCAAGCTTTAGCATGGGCTTCCCCCTTGTGGGAGAGGGACGACCCCATTCTACATAACTTCAACCTCTTCTTGTCCACCTTTAAGAAAATATTTGATGAGCCAGGAAGGGTGTCCAACGCCGCTTCCGGCTTACTACGTCTCCGCCAGGGAAACCAGTCTGTGGGGCAGTATGCGGTCCTCTTCAGAACCATGGCCTCTGAACTTCGCTGGAACGATGAGGCTCTAGTAGCTACATTCTGGCAGGGCCTTTCAGACCGAATCAAAGACGAGTTGGTATCCCAGGAACTCCCTACGTCTTTGGACGACATTATCTCCCTCTGTGTCAAAGTTGATTTGCGTTTCAAGGAACGTAATTCTGAGAAGGAACAGTCGCGGCGTAGCATGATTCGCTTGGCCCCCAACTTCCAAACCCCTGTTCTTCCCCCTGAAGAGCCCATGCAACTTGGGAGGACCCGCTTATCAGCCGAAGAGAAGGAGAGGAGATTTCGGAACAAGCTGTGTTTATATTGTGGAGAGAGTGGCCATCTTCTGAGTTCTTGTCCCAAACGCTCGGGAAACGACAGGGCCTAACGAGTTCTGGAGCTGTGTCGTTGGGCCTCTTTTCTCAGTGTCAGTCAGTTCCCAATAGTAATGATTGCCTGTCTATTCCCATTTCCCTTCAGTTAGGACAAAAGACCTTCCCGCAGTCGGCTCTTCTAGATTCCGGAGCCGCAGGAAATTTCATTTCCGCCACAGTAGTTAAACAATTCGCTATTCCCACACAAGCCTTGGAACAACCCATCTCTCTGATGGCCATTGATGGGGGAAGAATCCCTGAGGGGTCCATCCTGGTACGCACTATTCCTCTTCTACTTCAGATAGGAGCACTTCATCGGGAGAAGATTTCTTTTTTAGTAATACAAAGATCTACCAACCCAGTCATCCTAGGACTTCCTTGGTTTCGTGCCCACTCTCCCACCTTGGACTGGAAATCTGGTCACATATTGTCCTGGGGACAGTCCTGCTTCTCTCGCTGCCTACAGAGAGTGGTTCCCCCGAATAGTCCCAGACGTACCCAAGAATTTCCTGTGACTCTCCTGCCTGAGCCATACCAAACCTTCTCTGATGTTTTCTGTCAACAAGAGGCCACTAGACTTCCCCCTCACAGAATCTGGGACTGTGGCATTGATCTGATACCTGGTAAACCCATTCCCAGGGGCCGTGTTTACCCCCTTTCCCTCCCGGAATCTAAGGCTATGGAGGAGTACATCCAAGAAAATCTAAACAGGGGCTTCATCCGCAAGTCTGCCTCCCCAGCTGGGGCTGGCTTCTTCTTCGTAAAAAAGAAAGATGGGGGCCTCCGCCCTTGCATTGATTACAGAGGCCTGAATGCCATTACCGTTAAAAATCGGTATCCACTGCCACTGATTTCTGAACTATTCGACCGGATCAAAGGTGCCACCATCTTTTCTAAACTTGACCTCAGAGGAGCGTATAACCTTATACGCAACAAGGAGGGGGATGAATGGAAGACGGCGTTTAACACCCGAGACGGCCACTTTGAATATCTGGTCATGCCTTTCGGGCTATGCAATGCCCCAGCCATATTTCAGAGCTTTATGAATGAGCTGTTTCAAGACCTCTTGTACCAATCTGTAGTCATCTACTTGGACGACATTCTCATCTTTTCTCAAGATCTAGCATCTCATCGTACTCATGTATTGGAGGTCCTCTCTCGTATCCGAAGAAATCAGTTATTTTGCAAATTGGAGAAATGCACCTTCGAGCAGAGACAAATTCCCTTCCTGGGATATATTATTTCGGGCACCGGTCTACAGATGGATCCCACAAAATTGAAAGCCATACTTGACTGGCCCCAACCTTCAGGCCTTAAAGCCACTCAACGCTTCCTAGGATTCTCCAACTATTATCGTCAATTTATCAAGGGGTACTCCTCTCTCGTGGCTCCCATCACAGCATTGACCCGCAAATCTGCTGATGCTGGTATTTGGTCCTCTGAGGCTATCCAAGCCTTTATATTATTAAAGTCTCTCTTTTCATCCGCACCCATTCTTCAACAGCCAGATTGTTCTCGTCCCTTTGTCCTGGAGGTAGACGCCTCTTCTGTTGGCACAGGAGCCGTACTATCACAGCGAGGCCCTTCTGGAAAACTTCATCCCTGCGGATTCTTTTCCCGTCGCTTTTTACCTGCTGAGAGGAATTATGGGATTGGCGACAAAGAGCTCCTGGCCATCAAATTGGCTCTCTCCGAATGGAGACATTTACTAGAAGGAGCGCAATTCCCTATCACCATATATACCGACCATAAGAATTTGCTTTACTTACGCACTGCCCGATGTCTAAATCCTCGTCAAGCAAGGTGGTCCTTATTCTTCTCACGCTTTGATTTCAACATCACTTTTCACTCAGGATCTAAGAACACGAAGGCAGACGCCTTATCTCGCTCTTTTGATCCAGCTGACATGGAATCCTCGGAAGATAAGAAATTCATTGTAAATCCATGTCAAGTATTGGCAGCTACACACCTGAAAAAGGGTTGTCCTCCAGGCAAAACATTCATCTTGCCACATCTACGCACCCGGCTCCTTCACTGGGCTCATCACTCACTCTTCTCTGGGCATGCTGGCATTCGCAAGACCTGGGACTTATTGTCCCGAAGCTACTGGTGGCCTTCCTTGCTGGAGGATGTGAAGAGATTTGTTGCTGCTTGTTCCAAATGTGCTCAACACAAGACCTCTAGGAAGAAGCCTTATGGATGCTTGCTCCCATTACCCATTCCTGATTACCCTTGGTGACAAATCTCCATGGATTTTATCACGGACCTTCCCCCTTCCAAATCCTGTACTGTAGTGCTTGTGGTCACGGATCGCTTCTCTAAAACAGCCCACTTTATTGCTCTCAAAGGCCTTCCTTCTTCCTCCTCCTTAGCCGATATTTTTATTAAAGAAATATTTCGCCTCCATGGCTGTCCTCAACATATTGTCTCCGATAGGGGATCACAATTCATATCAAAATTTTGGCGGTCTTTTTGCAATAAATCCGGGATCAAGCTTGACTTCTCTTCCGCATATCATCCCCAGTCCAATGGGGCTACTGAGAGAACCAACCAAGAATTAGAGAAGTTTCTCAGAATATTTATCTCTAGTAACCAAGACAACTGGGTGGACCTTCTCCCTTGGGCCGAGTTCGCCCATAACAACCATTTTCATGAGGCCATCTCTAACTCCCCCTTTTTTGTTCTGTATGGCTGCCATCCTAGACTACCCACCTTCTCTCAAGTCTCATCTTCTGAAGTTCCAGCAGTGGACTCTCTGGTTCGTAACTTCTCTGATATTTGGGAACAAACCAAGACAAACTTAAAACAAGCAACTACTCGTTCCAAAAAATTCTACGATAAAAGGAGAAGAATGACTCCAAGTTTTGCAGTTGGTGACAGGGTATGGCTATCCACCCAGAACATTCGTTTAAAGGTTCCCAGTAAAAAATTTGCTCCCAAGTTTATTGGCCCATTTGCTATATCTGAGATTATTAATCCCGTAGCCTTTAGATTGAGTCTGCCTCCCTCCTTACGCATACCCAATGTCTTCCATGTCTCCTTGTTAAAACCGATGGTAACCAACAGATTCTCCACCTCATCCAGAACTCCTCCCCCTGCTGTGGATCGGGATCAAGTGGAATACGAGATTAAAACTATCCTAGATTCTCGTAAAGTTCAAGGTGCCATACAGTTCTTGGTGGATTGGAAGGGTTACGGCCCTGAGGAGCGCTCATGGGTAAGAGCCATTGACCTACATGCTCCCCGTCTACTTAAATCCTTCCATAAAAAATTTCCTTTGAAACCCTATTAGGTGTTCGGAGTCCACCTTTATGGCAGGGGGTACTGTTACGGACTTACCTTATCCCCGCCGCTCCGTCCAGCCGCACTTCCGCATTCAGGACCATGTGACCGCACCCGGAGGCGGTCACATGACCACAACCTAGAGGCGGGGATTTTGAATCCCCTTCTGTATAAAAACCTCACTCTGACACTCGCTGAGTGTCAGAGCAACACTTACCTGTTCCTGGCTCCTGCTCTTCGTGGATTGCAGTGTCTTCCTGTTCCTGTGTCTCCTGTGTGCTGATCTCTGCCTGTTTGACTTCCCTGGCTCTCTATTCCCTGTGTACCGACCCGGCTTGCTGACCATTCTCCTATTCTTGTGACCCGTGTACCGAACCTGGCTTGTTGACTCCGAGTTGCCTTCTGATTCTGCCTGACTCCATTCCTGTGTACCGAACCGGCTCGTTGATTCCGCTACCACCGCTTCACTCCACTGTACTACATCTTGAGGCGAACCTGGGGACCGCGACCTGCGACTCCTGGCAGCGAAGCCCACCCCGCCTTGCGGCGGTTCTTGGTGAACACCGGGGAGATCGTTAGACTCCGCACCTCAGGTAAGCCAGCGCTAATCAAGATTAGTAATATAGTATCCAGAATCTGTTACAGTGACCCCGTGTCCTGTGTATAGTCCTTGGGGTAAAAAGTTCCCATGAAAGATCTCTGTATTGACCCTTAATGTATTTGTACATAGTAATCATATCTCCCCTTAGACGCCTCTTTTCTAAAGTAAACATACCTAAACTGGCTAACCTTTCCTCATAACTTAATGACTCCATACCCTTTATCAATTTTGTCGCCCTTCTCTGAACCATTTCTAGTTCCAGATTATCTTTTTTATAGAGTGGTGCCCAGAACTGTACTGCATATTCAAGATGAGGTCTTACCAACGATTTATACAGTGGCAAAATTACACTATATTCCCTTGCATCTATGCCCCTTTTTATGCATGCCAATACTTTGTTTGCCCTTGCAGCTGCTGCTTGACATTGAGCACTATTGCTAAGTCTACTGTCTACGAGCACTCCCAAATCCTTTTCCATTATAGATTCTCCTAAATTAATTCCATTTAATTTATAGATTGCGTTCTTGTTTTTGATCCCTGAATGCATAACCTTACCTTTATCTGGGTTAAACCTCATATTCCATTTGGCCGCCCAATCCTCCAGTTTATTTAAGTCCCTCTGTAGAGAAGCTACATCTTGCTCTGATTAGTGTCATCTGCAAAAATAGAAACTTTACTCTCTAAACCATCACCAAGATCATTAATAAATATATTAAAAAGGAGTGGCCCCAGCACAGAACCTTGAGGTACTCCACTTAAAACTTTTGACGAATTTGAAAATGTTCCATTTATCACAACTCTCTGTTCCCTATTCTCTAACCAGTTTTTGATCCAAGTACAAATGTTGATTCCTAGACCTAGTTCCCTTATTTTGTAAACCAACCTCTTGTGTGGCACTGTATGAAAGGCCTTTGCAAAACCTAAGTAGACCACATCTACTGTGCTGCCCTGGTCTAAGTTCCCACTAACTTCCTCATAGAAACTAATTAGATTAGTTTGACATGACCTATCCCTCACAAATCCATGTTGATTCCCACTAATAATTGTATTGTGCACCAAGTAATCCTGAATAGTATCCCTTAAAATACCTTCCAGTAGTTTCCCCACTATTGATGTCAGGCTTACAGGTCTATAATTCCCTGGTTGTGATCTCGTCCCCTTTTTAAACAACGGCACCACATCTGCTATTTGCCAATCTCTTGGCACTGAGCCTGATGAGATTGAATCTCTGAAAATTAAGAATAGCGCTCTAGCTATTTCTGAGTTTAACTCCATAAGGACTACTTGTTCTTCTGTTTGTCTTGTTCCTCTGTATACTGTCTCTTTTCTTTCTTCAACCTCTTGGTCCTTTTTCTACTGTGCTCACTCCCAACTCTTTCTTTCTCGAACTTTCCTGCCTCACCCCCTGACTCCTCTTGGCCCACACCTACCGCTCCTCTGCTCACGTCTAAATTATGCCACCAACTAGTAACACTGTAGATGCCCCGTCCTGCCTCAGACCACTTCCTTAAAGTATATTCCATTAATGCTAAAGGCCTCAATGTCCCCCAAAAAAGATCCCAGGCACTGCGTTTTTTCCACTCTGACTGGGCTGCTATGGTATTTATTCTAGAGATCCACATTAAGTTGGGTTCAGCACCCTTCCTTTGTAGCATGCACTATCCCCATGCCTTTTTTTCATAATCCTGCAGGAGAAAACAAAAGATGTTGCAGTGTTACTTTCTAAATCTTTACAACTTTCCGACGTATCTCACCACTCCTTTGGCAAGGGATGGGGTCTTCTAGTGCAAAGTAAGATTTTTCACCACCAATTTACATTTATTAATGTTTGTGTCCCTAACCGAAACCAGGTGACTTTTCTGGCAACCAATCTGGATGATCTGGAACCTCGCTTGGAGGGTATGGTGGTTTTCGCAGGTGACTTGAATTGGAGCCTGGATCCAGCCTTGGATACCTCGGACGGTGGTCTGAGACATATGGGTAGTGTTTATTTTAAGGTAAGGCACATTTTCCATGACTGCTAGCTGGCTGACTTCTGGCGACTAAAACATCCCCTGGACCGTGACACATCCTTACACAGCATACTCCAGAGTGGACTACTTACTGGTTAGCCACAGACCTCTATATTTTATTAGACAGACAGATATTGCCCAAATAACCTGGTCGGACCATGCCTCGTTTTCCCTCACCATTCACATCCCTCTTAATGTCTCTAAACAGTGGACATGGAGACTTAACAAGTCTCTTCTTTATGACACCTATTGCAAGGATCAAATAGGTGATTACACTACTCTCAATGACTCTGCTGAAATGTCAAAGGTGACCATTTGGGAAGTCCACAAATGTGTCTTACAAGGCAAGGTTATTCAATTAGGTTTATTTGCCACAAGAAAATTATTTTGTCATTTAACTGATTTTCTGCTTAAAATCAGAGATCTGGAACTAAACGTAAGTCCTCTCTAGCCGGGGGAATGTTATGAGACTTGACAGAAGCTAGGGTAGCCCTTAATAAATAACTTGGCTATAGAACAAAATTGGTGTATGATTGGTGCAAACACAAATATTTTCAATCGGGAAACAAACCCGGGAAGCTGTTAGCTCGGGCATTAAGAGAAAAAAACGTGCAGCCTCTTTCAATCATTCAGTGAAGGATGCTAACTGGAAGGAGAGCCACTTGACGGTGCAAATTCACCAAAATTGCGGAGTTTGACAGGGAAGTGCTGGACCAACCTTTTACCTTGGAGGAATTAGAGGAGGCGGTTTCCTCCACACCAACTGGCAAAAGCCCAGGGCCCAATGGGTTCATCATTGGCTATTATAAGATGTTTAGCCAGGTGTTAAATCCACTTCTTTTGGGGATTATGAATGATATCTCTGACAAATCCAGCTTCTTCCATCAGTCGCTCGAAGCACATATTACAATTCTCCCTAAGGAAGGTAAGGACCCCTCCCTGTGCTCCAGCTATCGGCTGATCTCCCTACTCGATGTTGATTTAAAACTCTTTGTGGGGTATTCAATTGTTCCTCCGGCCGCCAGAAAAACGAGCGCGTTAAAACTATTACCGTTTATACGGTAATATTGCGCGCAAAAAACGTTAATACGGTAGTTCACTCGCTGAATTTCATCTCGCAGCTCCCAGAGATGAAATTCAGCGAGTAATTACCGTATAAACGGTAATAGGTTTAGAGCGCTCGTTTTTCCAGCGGCCGGAGGAACAATTGAATACGCCCCTTTGTGACAGCTAATCTCCTGAAAACTCTCCTGCCAGGTCTAATACATAGTGATCAAATCAGCTTTGTTCTGGGACAACATCACCAAGATTATTGACCTGATACATTTGGCGGACGTTCCCCTTCCCTATTGTTATCAACTGATGCTGAAAAGGCTTTTGACAAGGTGGACTGGCAATTTCTGGTGGGGGTGTTAGAGCACATGGTATTGGGTCCAGTTTGTCTTCATAGAATCCTTTCCGTTTACAGGAACCTCACAACTCATATTAAGATTAATAGTTCTCTTTCCGAGCAATTTTCTATATATATATTGGTACACGCCAGGGGTACTTGCTTTCCCCATTGATATTTGTCCTTTGCGTGGCGGCGTTGGCCTGGGCTATTATAAATAACCCTGACATGTCTGGGGGTGTGAGGGGAGCATAAATTAGCACTTTTTGCAGATGATTTGTTGGCAGTGGTCACCAATACTTTGCTTTCACTGTCCAATCTTATGCTAGAGTTTGAGAGATTTGGGAAACTGTCTGACTTTCAAATCAATTATACCAAATCTATAGCTCTGAATCTCTCCATCCCACCATACATAGTGGAAGGGCTTAGGTGCTCCTTGCACTTCACCTGGCATCCTTTTCAAATTAAATATCTCAGGGTGGGGCTGCAAAGGGATTTTTTCTACCCTAAAATTAATTTTGTCCCACTAATCCCCAGGTTCTGGGTGAATTTTGGATGCTGGAAATCTCTGTGATTCTCCTGGAGGGTGAGGATAACTATAATTAAAATAAACATTCTTCAAAAGATTCTTTGTCTTCTCCAGACTCTCCAACTGCATATCCCACCCCCCCCCCCCTCAGGTTTTTCCTGGAGCTACAAAAATTGGTGCGTGACTTTGTATGGGCAGGTGGGCCTCCCAGGTTTTGCCACAATATTTTATATAGGCTGAAGACACAAGGGGACATTCAGTTGCCTCACTTAGCCAAATACTAGCAGGCACTACTCCTCAATAGAGTTATGGAATGGACAAGAGCAGCACCCTCCAAGCAGTGGGTACATATTGAGGGATAGGCAATTGGGACTTCTACAACCGCATACCCCTGGTTACCTAAACTTTCATACACTTTCCATCCCACTCTTGACCCCACGCTTCAATGCTGGACTACGTTGCAAACATTGACATTTATTTTGTTCCCACTATCGCCCCTCACCCCCTTGACTGCTAATCCAGACTTTCCTCCTGGACTCACACCAAGAGCTTTTAGGGCATGGTCTACAAGCTCCCGGGCAGCTGGTGACCAATGGACGAGTACACGACTTCTGCTTTCTGCAAGACAAAAAAGGATTTATATACTTACAATAAATCTGTTTCTCTTTCATCCATCTGGGGGACACTGCTACCATGGGGACTTTCTAAAGCAGCCCTCTTGAAGGGGGGGACCGCTCTGATAACCCGGCACATAGAGCACTACGGCAAAAACTGGCGTCTGCCGACACAAATACATTGAATTAGTAAAATTTTGTAAACGTATGGCCCGAGGACCAGGTGGCTGCTCTGCATAACTGATCCGCTGAGGTCCCATTTCGTGCAGCCCAAGACGCCCCCACAGAATGGGTAGAATGGCAACAATATGATCTGGCACAGGACGGTTAGCACCGATATAAGCCTGCTTAATAGTCAAAGTAAGCCATCTAGCAATAGATTGCTTAGAGGCTGGCCATCCACGCCTTGAGAAATCAAACAAAAAAACAAAAAGGAATCTGTGCAGCGAATCTTTGAAGTCCTCTGCACATAGATTCGGAGAGCTCTGACAACAACCAGAAATTTCATAATTCCTGTTCCAGGCCCTTGAGGGCCTTCTGTGAACACCGGAACTACTATTCCTGGTTTACATGAAAACCAGAAACTACCTTCGGAACTGTTCTGAGAACCCCTCTGACATCATGAAACACTAGATAAGGTTCTCGACAAGACAGTGCCCCCAGCTCTGAAACCCTCCGGGCTGAGGCAATAGCAAGAAGGAAAAATCACCTTCCATGTTAAGAATCGTAAGTCTGCAGACTAACGGTTCAAATGGAGGCTCCTGAAGTATATTAAAGGAAGCAAGTTAAATTGCCAAGGAGGCGTGGGCGGAACATATGGAGGTTGGATATTTAATACTCCCTGCAGAAAAGTCCTAACATCAGGTATTTCTGCCTGACATCTGTGGGGAAAAAAAAAAAACCAGAAAGCGCTGAAACTTGTACTTTTAAAGATCCTAGGGAAAGACCTCCCTCCGGGTCATCCTGGCGAAACGCAAGAAACCTAGCAAGATGGAATGAATTGCAGACCTTGGTCTTACACCATTTAATGTATGTAAGCCAGATACGGTGATATTTTCAAGCCAAAACTATCTTTTTTGCCTTACTAAGGGTATTTTCCACCCGTGAGGCAAACCCTCTGGATTTCCAAAGGGTGGCTTCAAAAGCCATGCCGTTAAATTCAGCCAGGTCAAATCCTGATGCAGGAATGATCCTTGAAAGGAGCAGGTCCCCATGAAGGAGGTAACTGAAGACCTGGATCTTCCGCTATTAGAAGAATCTCCAGATACCACACCCTCCACGACCAAACTGGAGCCACCAGAATGACTGGCCGGCCTCCCTGTTTGACTCTCCAAAGGACCCGGGGAATCATGGAAATGGGTGGAAACAGGTAACCTAACCTGCAGTTCCATGGCATTGTCAGCAACATCTACAGCAACTGCCAAGGGATCTCTTGCCCTTGAGCAAAACTCAGACTTTTCTGTTGTGTCGAGACACCATCAGATCTCGATCTGGAAGCCCTCACCGATCGACCTGGATCTTAACGACCTCTGGATGAAGAGCCCATTCCCCCAGCAGAACATTGTGCTGCTTAAATGGTCTGCTTGGCAGTTGTGAATATCTGGAATAAAGACTGCTGAGGAGCGGGGACATGTCTTTCGGCCCATACGAAAATCTGACACGTCACCTACATCGCTCCTGCACGCCTGGTGCCTCCCTGCCTGTTTACATACGACTCTGGCGTGGCATTGTCGGACTGAATACGAACCGGAAATCTTAGCTGCGTTCCCTGCAATGCTCTCAACATGGCTTTTAGTTCCAGAACATTTATGGGAGGAGAGGTGTCTTGGACAGACCAGAGCCCCTGAAGTCTCAGATAAAGAGACACTGCTCCCCAACCCCCCCAAAGGCTGGCGTCCGTGGATACTAAGATCCAGGCCAGGGGGCAAAGGACATGACGACTAAAAAGTTGCTGCGGACTATCCACCATCTAAGAGACTGTTTCGCTTCCGGTGACTAGAAAATCAGATGACGCTCTAACTTCTGATGGGATCCTGTCCATTTCTTTAGAAGGTCCCATTGAAAACACAGAGTGAATTCGCCCATAAGGGAGAGTGCCGACACCATTTTCCCTAGTAGGCGCATGCACAGGAGGCCCGACGCACTCTGGCAGGACAGAAATCGGTTTGTCAAACCCTGAATGGACCTTATCTTGTCCTCTGGAAGAAAGACCTTTTGACAGCTGGTGTCCATTATTAGTACCAGAAACGACATCCTCTGACAAATAGTTAACTGTGAGTTCGGCCGGTTCAAGAGCCAGCCATGTTTTTCTAGAATGCAAATGATAAACTGAAGATGCTTTTCTAGCAACTGAGCTGAAGCAGCCTTGATCAGTAAGTCGCCCAAATAGGGCACTAACTGCACCCCTCTGGAATGAAGATAAGACGCTATAACCGCCATGATCTTTGTAAACACCCTTGGCGCTGTTGCTAGTCCGAATGGAAGAGCCCTGAACTGGTAGTGGGCAGACCCCACTGTGAATCTGAGAAGAGCCTGATGCGCTTTCCAGATTGGAACATGGAGGTAGGCTTCCTTGATATCTATTGACGCCATGAACTGACCTGCCTCCAGTCCGTTGATGACTGATCTCAGGGATTTCATTCTCAAAGAAACTACCCGCAGGTGTAGATTCAGCTGCTTGAGGTTCAATACTGGGCCGAAAGAACCATCTGGCTTTTGGACCAAAATGAGGTTGGAGTAAAATCCCTGAGCCTTTTGGTCTTCTGGGACTTTCATGAGGACTCCCTGCGAAAGAAGAGAAGCGACGCAATGGAGCATTGCTTGTCTTTTCTGTGGCTGGCGGGGCAAGCCGGTTACAAAAATCCTTTGAGGGGTTGGACCGTCAAGTCTATCATGTAACCTCTTGCCATGATCCCTCGAATCCAACAATCCTTCGAAAGCTCTGCCCACTGATCCTTGAACAGTAGCAGACGTCCTCCCACCCCTGCCGCCAACAGTGGAGGGTGGGTGTCATGCTGCCGGTCTATTCAGAAGCTTGGAAGAGGGACGGCCTGAGGAGGAGGGGGACCTACCTCAGATAGAATGTCTCCTAGCTCCAGACGACCTGGATCTAAATATCTGACCCCTGCCAGACGAGCCCCCCAAAAGGGGGGGGGGGGGGGGCATTTACAAGCAAAACTGTACTTTTGCCTCCCGTAGCCTGAGAAATCATGGAATCCAACTCCGGGCCGAATAAGACTCTGGAGGGACTCTAGAGACTTTTAAAGGCTCAAAGTCCGCATCCCACAACCTCAGCCATAAGGCTCTTCTAGCTGCCACAGCTGTTGGCGAGATAGAAGAGAAAATAGAAGCCGAGTTCTGAGCAGCCTCATAAACATACCCTGAAGCCTTCTTAGGATACAGTGCCAGCAGAAGCAACTCAGAATTCTGTAAAGCTGTAGCTAACTGGTCAGTCCACGCTTCCATCGCCCTGACCACCCATGCAGATGAAAATGCAGGTCTGAAATTAGTACCCACTGTCGTGAAGATGGTCTTTAGAAACGCCTCTAACTTACGTCAGTTGGGTCCTGTAACGAAGCAAGTTCCTGGGACAGGAAACGTAGTTTGACGAGCTAATCGCGCCACAGGAGTATCTACTCTTGGGACTTGTACCCAACGAGTTAGATCCTCCTCCTGCAGAGGGTATAATGACAAGTACCTCCGCGGAACAGCAAACTTTTTGTCTGGTTGTTTCAAAGATTCTTCTGCGATCTCTCTTAACTCAGCAGAAGGTGGGAACCGGACCGCCTGTCTCGTGGCTTTCTTAAACAGACCTGTAGATCTAGTCTCATTCAGGTCCAGGAACCCCAGGGCCTGACACACTGCTATTACCAGGTCATCAATACCCTTATATCTAGGCGACTCCTCTGGGTCCGCCTGAGCGGAATCTGAGTCCTCCCAAACTTCACCTTCCTCTTCTGAGGATCTCTCCGAATCAGAGAGGGCCAGAAGAGGGTTAGATGATCTATGTCTTTTGCTTCTGGGTAACTGTTTCAGGTTTTCTAAACATCGGATTAACCGATCTAGACCCCGGACCAGCTAAGTGGACCACGCCGCCGCCCCCCCATGAGGGGGCCTGAAATGACAATGTAGAGGGATGACCCATCAGTCCTTGAGTAACTGATTTGGCATTCCCCGAGGCTACCCCAGAATTGAGAGGCTACTATTCCAGAGGTTGAGGGGATAACCGCTGCCACCGCTGGAATTTCTGAGGGGCCAGAAAGCAGCTGTACCAATGTACTAACTCCCTGCGTCAGGGTAGCCGTCCACACTAGAGTTTCTGTCATAAGTATGGCCGTATTCTGTGACTGCGCCGCTCTGGCAGCTCTACTGCAGTCAGTACAGAGCGCCTTGGGGTCGTGGTGTTCCCTAAATAATTTAGAGTTACACTTGGAACAAGTATAGTATTTGTTTTTGTGTACTTTCCCTTATCAGACATTTTAAAAGAACAGTACAACAAATAGCAAACAGGCACACATATAAGAATAATCAAAGGATACTAACTAATCTATGATGAAAGACAGTATCCCTGAGGAGTGTAATATGTGAGAGCAGGGTATCTAACCATATACAACGTCCCACCATATATAAACATAAATCCACCAATATTCTAATACAGCCTATCTAAAAAGTATATAGGAAATATATAAAAGTAAATATGGTACTTAGCTTTCTTCTCCAGACTACGTAACCAGAGGGAGAAGCCTGTCAGCTCTGTTGCTGCATGAAGAGCCAGTGACCGGATGCCTGTCTTACCGGGCTGGTTTGGCACCATTTAGACTGTTGCATCATCCATATGCAACGGGGGAGTTATTATCTTTGACTTATAAGGCGCCACAAAGGGTCTGCAGCGCCGTACATTACATATACAGAAAACAGAACCAAGACACAACATGATATAATCTGATTTGCTTTACCCTGTCACCTGTGTTTGTATATATTTTTGTATCTGGGACAGATAGTGAAAGGGATGGTAGAAATCAGCGAGAAGAAGGCCAAAGCTTAAAAATACAGGGAAAACAGGGCTAGCGAAGCAGGCCAAGAGGTACAGAGGGAGGACAAGGACTGATAGACTTAAAGAAAATGAGTCTTAAGGGCACGCTTGAAGCCTTTGAGAGTAGATGCTAACCTGATGGAACGTGGAAGATCGTTCCACAGCAGGGGAGCAGCCCGGCAAAGTCCTGAAGACGAGAGTAAGAGGAGGTGATCAGTGGTGAGGCAGCGGTCACAGGCAGATCGGAGGGGGTGGGTATTAGTGTAGGTAGAGATGAGATTGGAGAAGATTGACTAAGAGCTTTAAAGGTGAGGGTGAGGAGTTTAAATTTAATTCTGTAGGGTATGGGGAGCCAATGTAGTGACTGTTGGAGGGAGACTGCAGATACAGAGCGGCGGGAGAGAAAAATGAGGCAGGCAGCAGCATGAAGGTTAGACTTGAGAGTCAAGGTGAGAATCAGGTAGGCCAGAGAGAAGGAGGTTACAGTAGTCAAGGCGAGAGATAACAAGCAAGTGAACAAGGGTTTTCTTGGCTTCCGTGGTGAGAAAGGGACGTATCTTAGATATATTCCGAAGGTGGAAGTAGCAGGATTTTGAGAGGGACAGAATGTGAGGCTTGAATGAGAGGGAGGAATCAAGGATGACCCCAATGCATCAGACATGGGGGACAGAAACAAGGGTAGTGTTATTAACAGAAATAGAGAGGGGGGGAGATGGGAGAGTCCTGTTCTATATTCATAACTCCCCCTTCATCCAGGCTTCAACTAAGCAGAGTCGTCTTTACTGTCCTCCAAAACCTCCTGCACTCTCCTGGCAGCAGCGCCAAGTTTCCCCCCCTCCTTTCACCGAGGGTGGAATTTGGTCTCTTACAATGTCAGCCATTAGTGTTGTGCAGCGTACCGGCGCTCCATGCCCTGCGGGCAGCGCCAGTATTCTGCCTTTGCAGTGCCACAGCGGCTTTGCTAAGCTGCCCGTCACACTGCTAGAGAAGCCCACTGTTAATAAAAGAAAAAATCCCTCCCGTCAGCGAGAGCCGGCCGACTCTCCGCTGACTGGTGCTTCTCAGTCAAACGAGTGTGCTCTGTTATAAACAAAGCTTCGTCTTCTAAAATTAAGCAAAACAGTAAAATAAAATCTATAAAAATACAGTGACTATATTTCACTGACAAAAAACAAGCCCAAATCCTTTGGGCACCTAACTTAAACTGAGGACTCAGGGGGTTGGCAGGGGGAGGAGTCTGTCGGCAGCTAAAAGTTAACTAGTTATGTGCCAACTCCTACTCCCCCTCACTCAACCCCCATGGTAGCAGTGTCCCCCAGATGGATGAAAGAGAAATTGGGTTAACCCACCCCAAAGTTCTGGCTATAACTACAGGGTAAACATTACTTACAATTGAAGGCAGTTAAGGGGGGAGCGGGTGGAAGCCTGACTGGCTTTGAGGAGCTGTGCTGCGTCTCCACTGAACCGAGACACACTATATTTACGATTTACTAATTGCTCATTGTTAATTTGTACCCCAACCTACGGGGCTATGCCGGGCTTTTGATAGAGATCGCGAGAGGCCCAACTCCGATCAGTTCTGGGCCAAAGCATTCCAATATGCCATGATGAGCTCCTCTAGTCTCTCTGTGGTGGAGAAGCAGTACAAAGTTCTCTCTTGTTGGTACAGGTGACCCTCCCAATTAATAGTATACACCCAGGTGTGGCGGGGTCATGCTGGAGATGTGGTTCTGGGCCGGGATCTCCTCTTCATAGTTGGTGGACTTTCCCTATAATAGCGTTGTATTTGCACAAGGTGCAAACAGTCATAGAGGAAATCATGGGTTGCCCGGTCCCAGTAGAATCAGATTTCTGGTTGTTTAGTCTTTCAGCAGATTCCCATTTCTCAATCTAAATTTTTTTTCTCTTCAACATTTGTGTAAAGCTGCCATACCAGTTATCCCGGTCCACTGGCGGGCTCCTGCGCCTCCCTACCTGCGGGAGTGGTTTAGATGGATAGACCGTTACAAGCTTATGGATCACATTATCTTTTCTGGCCAAAAGAACGCCACATAAAACATGGCAATGTGGCTTTGATGGCTTAAGTTTAAGGAGTCTCCGTCATACCGCTCCCTCAGATTGTTGCTAGCCATTTTTCTGGTGGCGATCAGTGTGGGCTGGCATGTCGGAAAAAAGATAAACACTATACTATGAGGAGTCCTCTATCTTTCGTCCCACCTCTCCAGTATCCTCCCCTCTTTTCATTTTGCTCACCACTTGCCCTTCTAATCAATATACCTTTTTCTTGTCTGGTGTGTATTGTATATTTCAATACAATCAGCACTAAATTTATTGGTTAAATGGGCTGTGATTTCATTGCATAATTCTGTCTTGAATTATGTTTCATTTGCTGTAATCTCTTAAATATTTCAATAAAAACAAAATGACACAAGATCAATAGTGTTATTATAAGTGACGGGGGAAAATGAGTCAGAAAAATGACTGCTATAGGCCTTACCTGGGTACGTGGTCATCTTTTGACTATAGTATCAAGCTGCAGGGCAGCCAGAAGTCATCTAGTGGCCGAGATCCAAATAGGCTGCTCCTACGCAAATATGTACACCCAATTGCACGCCAAAATTAAACAATCATCTGCTCTTGGTAAAAGGGGCTGGGTGAGCCTGTGTGTAGCCACCTCTAGTCTTAAGAAAAATAAAATATACAGGCAAAATTGTGCACAGTTTTCACGGTACACTAGCACAAACATATCGGTATACAATTGTCTTAAAAAAAACCCAAAAACTAACAAATTAGTGTAATTAAAAAATAATGTTTTACATTTCTCATTTACTTGGAAATACATCACATATACTTGGTTTATAGAACAGAACCCAATGATGTAAATTGCTGTCAAAAAACAGAGTAGTTTGTTTATGAAGCAAATCATATATGGGTATAGGATACAGAGAATAGCATTTTCCTGCCTATCTGTATTTATTAGCATAACCTGGAGTTGTTTTGCGCTGCTCGGTCATATGAAATATTATCCATGGACACCAATAAAATTGAGCACCTCAGAAGCCAATTATGAAACATGGTAACACACAAGCTTGACATTACCAATCATTAACCTAAGAATCACCCTTACATAACTTCAGGTTTAGCTTTCCACAGTAGCCCACCCTCCCCTAGTTATCAGAACTAGTGTCGGAAGAATTTTGAACACAGGCTTTGCAATCAGCATTTTGTAAACTGCAACCAATGTGTCAGCTATGGCACACAAACATCCATATACTTAGGATTAATTTTCCCAGTAGCAGTGACTGAACCATTCCTATGAATCCAGGGGGCATGAATACCCTGAACAGCAGGGGAGTCAGACATGGAACTCTAGTGGTTCTGCTTCTTGAGCAAAGTTTGGATGGCAAGAACCTTGCCATATATAAGTTACAAAATAATTAGTTACTACAATTAAGTAGATTTTTAATGAATGCCAAAAGGCACTTTTAAATTAATCCATGTCACTAGCTTGCAGCATTGCTCAATGACCCAGTTGGATTTGAACAAAATACCAACATCTATTTCAGTTAACTGTCAAATATGCCAGAATGAGCAGTGAAATTAAATGGTGCTTCTTCTAAATTCATTTTATTGTACACAATCAATAGTTAAAGTAAGACAGAAGACTAAATGGTGCTATTAATTTATAAGCTTCCAGTCTTTGTGGAATGCCAAGTACACGTTGCTAGCCAGGATATTGAAACCTGAAGAAATTAACTTCACAGATGGATGTTATAGTTGAATCTAACATTGTTAAGGTCTGCGTTCATCATTCTTTAGAGCCCTGCAAATGTTATTCATTGCTACACAATATAAATGTTCATGCTTATTGCATTCCCAGTGGCATTTGTGTACAATACACAGAGTTATTGTATAAGTTACCATAGGATATTCAGCCCCTATATGCTATGTTATGTTAAAATGTAAAACTAGTTTGGGTAACTAAGTTTAAAGTTTCAACAATAACTTTATTCAAAAGCATAATACATATATAGAATAGAAAACAAAATTGTTTAGACATATAATAATAAAAAAAGTTTCTTTAAAATATTATTTGAATCTCAAAATGAAATATCGTATTAGTGACCCTTTACACAATGAGCAATCAGATATTTCATTTTCAGTGTTTCCTGATGATTTTGGTCATTAAATTACTTGCATCGTCCATATTACAGTTTGTTTTCTTACTCAATGCAAGTTGAAAATAACTCTAATTAGCTTTAATTTTAACAATTAAAAAAAAGTATCTGTATATCGTGTTTTGTTGCTGTTTTTGTAAGTGGTTTAATAAATCAGTCCTGGTTGAAAAATTGTTTTTGGGCGGCAAACTCATACGGGTCTATAGCAATTTAGACGTAAATACCGACACGTAGAAACCAAAATAAGCTAACAGAGTAATAAGCTAAAGAAATTTGGCAGGAATGTAACAAATCTAATGAGACTGCTGAATGGCTAATTTAGCTGTAATAGCACTGTGTTAAACAAAAGTCTACCCATTTTCTAGACTGAAGTATTTCTCATCTAAAACTACATTACATGCCAAACACATAGTTTAGGTGAAATTTAAAAAAAAATGATAAAGACAAGACTCTCGTGGTTTTAAAAAATATTTATACTATGAAAAAAAAAAAAAAAAGGCTCATCACAATAAACGTGACAAATTTAGATATTTTCTTATGAAGTAGATGAAACATACAGCCTGTAGCACTCCACTCTGATAAGATATTACGCCCATCAAAGAAGAGGACTGTGATAATTATTAATCTCCGAGGTCCAGAGTTCTAAACTTGTCCAGATTGTAGAAGCACGCCTTAACAATACGGCCACCAAAGTATCTCCCATTTAGATCAACCACAGCTGGAAAAGAAGAAATACATTCTGAAACTCAATAACATGATTATCAATAGTCTGCATGCTAAATTTGCACCAAACATTTCGTTTTCAGGATGACACAATAAGCAATTATCTGCAGTAAAATTAAGAATACTGCCGTTTCTTTCTTGGGTGGTGCGTACATCAGGCATGCAGTGTTCACGTAAATTACACCACCCAGTTCTACACTTAGCACAGGCAATTAGATGGGGTAAAAATCAGAAGTGGCAGATTGTATTTATTTTTCCATAAGGATCAACTTGGTATGGATATCATCTTAGGTGGAAAAAAATGCTGCATGCAACCAATGCAGTTTACACAACATCAGTTCACTTGTGTGAATGAAAATGTCAGCATTGGCCTTAGCAACCAGATTCTGTTGTTGCTTTCATATCCTAAACTGCACTAGACAAACAATGGCTGCTAAGGGCAATACCACAATTTTCCTTTGTACCCGTTTACATGAATGTCCCTCAAAGTTTAGATTTGACACACAGCATGTAAAACAACCATCGCAATTTGCAAATGGGTAAATATGTGGCCAAATATAAAAGTTACAAGGTTAAACATAAATCAAATATGCAAAACATAACCAGATGACAAAATGTATGTGAAAGGGGGAACCATTCTTCCTGCTCTACTAAGCAGTTGTTCAAGCACTAACATACAGGTATGATATCGGGTCAGGTTCCATAAGTCAGTAAAAAAAAAAAAAAAAAAAAAAAAAGTTCTTAAAAAGCAAAACCTAATGTATTAAAGCAATTTATAATTCCACAAACATAGTAAAAACAACAGCTACTAGGATAATGTGGCTGACTCCATTTCACATTCTATGAACAACTGCAACAGATTCCTCGTCACTGGTCAGCAAGTCCTTAATAATTTTTTTGTACCTCAAGGACTAGACCCATTTCACTTATGTACAGGACATTGGGTCCCCAGTAATAACAAAAGGCAAGAGGGCACAGGCTGTGAGAGCATGGAGTAGGTAGCATAGTGCATCCTCTCTGTTCAATTATCCTGAAGCCTTGTGGAAATGGTATTTCCCTTGATTAATGGTGTGTGGGAACGCACCCTTTATGCTTGCAGAGCACTGGAACAGTATTCTAGCCTGCTACACGATGATTTATGCTTTTCTGTTGTAACCACGACCTAAGCTACCAATCAGTTTCTGACAGCCCTGTACTGCAGCTGTGAGTCGTTTCTCCAGTACCCACGGTACTGCTCTGCTGGTTGAAAATCTACCCATTAGCAGATCCTGATAGCATGCATAAAAACCTTAAAAGATGACCCATTTATTAAGTAAGTAGTTGAGATTTGGATTGCTGCCCACAGGCTCTTGGAAGGTATAGGCACTGGCCCAGACACCCCACTTTGGAGCACTAACAAACTCTGAGCTGGCAAAACTGAAGAACAACTATATATTGACCTAAGGCCAATTATATATTAATAACCACCTAAAAAGTAATTTGAACAGCTAAGACTAGAATATGCAAATACAAATGCATCATTCTACAGATATTTACAATGTCCTGGGTGCCCAATTCAGAGAAGACACCCCCAGCTCAATGACTCCCTACTTAAAGGTTTTCTGCAAACCATTGGCATCCATAAGTTCATTTCTACACTATGCACAGCTCCTTCCACAAGGGTCTCCAGAGGGCTTTGATGCACTCAAACTGAATAGGAAATTAATATTGGCCATATTTCTAATGAAGAGTTGAGTTTTTTTGTCATTAAAAGGAGGAGACCCAATCAAAACTGGGCTGGTACAGAATTAAGAGTTCTTGTGCGAATGGGGAATGACTGACCATGGCGAGGAACGCCCCTGAAAATGCTCTGTCACCATCCTTTTATCTAATTAAAATAATCCTGCTTCCCAAAACGAAATATGGTTTCTACTCTGCTCCTTATAGCTGGACACAGCAGCGTGCCTCTTCCATAGTTCAATGGGAACGCCTTCACTCCTCCCCTATGCCTGTGTAAACTTATGCGCCTCTGCAAATGTGGAAACCTATGAGCCTAGGTGAAAATATAGGTACATATACACAAATTGAGGCTCAGTGTTTTTTTATTTTAATTTACAGAGAAACACAGACAAAAATCAGAAAAGAATCCCCCCTCAAAAAAACAAAACAATTCTAAGATTCCTTCAAAAGGTAGGTTCACACAAAAAATTCATCACCATTCATTTAATTTTCTAAACCTAAATTAGCTATTTTCCCTACATAGGGAGGTACAATATATATATTAACATTTTTGAGAAAATTATATAGGGGAGAAACAGAATTTTCTTTTATAATTATTTAACCAGTAGGGCTTTCAGAAGTTACAAGAATTGGTCTCCACTATAAGCAGCACTAAAATATCCACTATAAACTGGACCCAATAGTAACTGGTGAGCAAGCTTGCCTAGATCTATTAGTGCAGGCAGGCAAATTATACTCTGCTCTTACCTAGGCTGTCTGTCACTGAGGGGATGATTTCCCCTTTTAATGTAGAAATGCCTTGCACACTGCATTGGAAACACACAGCATTCAGTTTTTCATGATCCTGGGACCAGGAACCAAAGAGAATATCTCCTGGCTCCAAAGCTGGAACCAAGGCTGTCCTTGACAGCAGGTAGTCCAGGGACGGTCTACCATTTAATGCCAGTCTATACATGTCCACTTACATTAGATCCCCAGGATGGCTGCTTAAAAACAACCCATTAGCTCACCGATGTATTGCTTGTGTTTTCACACTTTTCTGTAAGCTGGAGTTTGATAATTTCAACATCTAAAGTACTGAGATGTGTGCGCTAACATCAGTGGCGCACGCCCCTCCGCTAAAAAAGTGCAGCGGTGCTGTATAGTACAGTGCAGCCGAAACGGAGCTGCACGCACGCACGGCAGCTCTCTAAGGGGTTTTTTCGAGGGTGGAGGAAACCCCACCTAAAAAATCCTCCGTGCACCCCTGAACATGGTTAAGAAACTGAACTGTTTCAAATAGTGTTTACAATACATACTTAGGAGATAACAAGTGAAATCCATTATTAGATGAGTAATCACTAGGCACGGTTATTATTCTGGAACCTCCCTTCCCTCCCACAGAAACCTCTCACAAGCTAATCAGGCTTTACAAAAGCTATTCAATTTACCTTTAATAGCCGATTCTACGCGCTCAAATTCCAAAAATATCCTCACTGCTTCTTCATCAGGAGCACCGGGGGTCTGAAATGAAAACACCATGACAATTACTGATCTGTTTAAAACCACTGTACACATTCTGTCTCTGAGCGGGTTACAGATGTGTCCTCATTACCTTACCAGAAATTCCCTCATATCACAAGATGAAGAAAACCATCTCACATTAAGCTGTCAGGAGACCGAATGCAGGGCAATAACAGTTTGCAGACAGTAGGTAGTGCTTTACTTAAATTGTGCTGTATAAAACATGTGCACGTTAGCATTATGGATTCCCACGACAGTTATGCTTTCTCTACGTAGTTCTCATCTTTCATTAAGCAAGCTGACTCAACCTTAATTAACAGTGATCCAGTATAATCTTCTGCACTACACTCCAGGCCGGCTTGTCAATAGTTACATAAGGACAAAGCAAAAACTGACACACACATTGGAGCTTCTGCCAAAGGGGTGGAGTTTCAGCCCAAAGTGGGCAGGGCTCATCTTCTCCCAGAGAAGTATATTTTTAATTTGAATCTCCTTAATCGTTTTGTCCTCTTGTCACGTCATTGTCCCTCCAAGACAGCCCCTAATATTAAGGCATTTTACCAGGTTAAATTTGTGAAAGTGGAGGGTGGCCATGGTGTTTAAAGAAGCGTATTTCAAGAAGTATCACAGGTACAAAAAAAGTTTAAGAAATAAATGGACATTTTAGAATTTCCACCCCCTCATTGAAGTCACTAATTTATTCACTGCACAATGAACTGGGAGTGGGAAGTTTAAAAACTGCTTTGACTTTAATGCACTGATCACTGGAAGATCAGTGCATGAAATAGAAAGTACTTACAATTTGATGACTGAATAAACTTAACATTTAAATTGTGCAAAGCAAGCACCTATTGTAATATATCTGTACTTAATAGTAACCCGTTGGTTTAATTTCTGATGAAAAGCTGTCTGAATCTGATTCAGACATCAGATGTAAGATAAACTGGATTTAAGCATACTAGCAGGTGCCACAAGCAAGTTTTTCCTGTTGTGATGTCAAAAGATAGAAGTTTACTGCTGTGCTCAAAATGTGTAGTCTGTCCCTCTCCACTTTCACAGCTGTTCCTCTGGGGGGAGGTGTAAATTAGTTTACTGTTTCAAGGGAGAGGGATCTTTATTTTGTTTTTATTTATCTACTGAAAGCCTGGGAACGTGCTTTCGTGATCCAAGTGCGCAAAAAAAGGTGCACAACCATAAAAAAGTGCACTAAGGGATGCAGAACGTTGCCCTCTTCTAAAGAGGAAGGGTCCTAGTCCCCGACCTTGGAACCAAACGGTCCTTTAGGAGGCAAGGGTCTTCAGATCTCCTTCGTTGCAAGGCTAGGGAGGCCCCTGGGATCCACAAAAACTTCACCCAGGGTTCAACAACTGGCCCAACCCACGGAAGAGAAGGGCATACAATGGTTTCAGGGTGGGCAAGAACCTCAGGGCCACACAGCCCCCTCCCCCCCCCCCTAGATATTTGGGGACTGAACCCAACAGGGCTTACGCCTACCTTAAAATCTGTGAAAAACCCCCCATAAAATTGAAGGTGACAAAATGTGGAGAAAAATAAATAGTTCCGAGTGGGTACGGCCCCAGCCTAATAGCTGGGCTGGTTATAAAAGTTCTCTCGCCCAGCCAAAATGCCAGGGCAAAGAATAAGGGCAGTGTTTAAAAGAAAGTGGTCAAAAATACGTGGGTGCCAACATAATCACATAATATCTGTTTCAAGGTTCACCGCCCATGATTTTTTGGCACCCCCGGGTTGCCACTCCAGATGCACAATTGTCCCAGGTTTTCAAAGCAGCATATCCCGTCCCTGGCCAGAGGACAAAGTGCAGCTCTGCCACAACTGCACTTGATTTTTGCCAAAAAGGTGGAGAAGCAAATAGGGGAGGGATATTTAGTATACAGCTGGAGAAGCTTGTATCTTGTTAATTGGTGACAGAGATATTAATACATGTTTGTACTGAATAATAATAGAGAAACATTCACACAAGTATTATTTTTTTAAGTCATCACTTCACTTGCAAGTAGCAATGTGTTATGTTCTGACAAGTACAGTAGTTTGTAGACTTTGACCATGCTTCATCAGAGATTATAGAAGTTAGAGCTTTTGTGAAAAGGGTGGAGTTTTGCTCAGAAATGGGTGGGACTTATCTTATGCCAAGACGTTATTAGAATCTCCATATCCTTCAATTTGTTCCCTTGTCCTTTCATTGTCCCTCCCACCGTTTAAGATCCTTACTGCTGCAGCTCGTGGAAATCACATACAGTGCAAACAAGTTTGGAGAGTGTATACACTGTTACCTGATAAATATATATTGTATTTAGTGATCTTAGACATACAGTATGCTTCCTGGAATCTTTAACAGACATGCTGGCCCAGTATAGATCTAGTTATAACATTGTTTTTTCTCGTATTGTAGAGATCTGTAATCTAGCCTGTTTTTGCTTCTCACTGTCACTGTATTGGAAGCAAGTCTGTCGTAGTCAAAGCAGCACAGTGGCCACCCAAAAGTTGCACTATGAATTGCAGTATGGCACGAGAATTTAACAATGTGTTTATTCACAATTCTTACCACTAATCAAGACTGTAAAGATGTCATTATTGCAAAATCCTCTCTCCATGCTCGCTTTCATCACCGCGATCCTCCTGCGCTTGTTCCCCTCTGACTCCCTTTGTGCCAGCCGTCTGTTTGCCCTCCCTTCAGGATGCAAGCTTTTCTGAGGGAGGAGGGCCCTGCTAATGTGTGTGTACATACTTTTCTGCTCCAACTTCACTATAATTGCTTTGCCTGGAGCCTCTGAAGTCATAGTATTACTCGTTTAATGTTCTGTATGGCGCTGCAGAAACTTGTGGCGCCTTATAAATCAATGATATTAATAATAGTGTAACTGCCACTAAAAGCAATGCAACTTAGGAAAGTACTATACAGTACAGTATATAACCTAAGACTGCTGTATTGTCAGCAATAATGAAAATGGCTTACATCCCAAAGTAATACCATTACTAACCAGGATCAGCCAATAGCAAATAAAAACGTCTTTATTTTACCCACGATTCAACAGCTCCGCATCAACAGATGCTGGAAAGGTAAGAAAGAATATCAGTATGTCACTTCTTCATACTTTCTGCTATAAATAAATGTTAATGGGTTCTGAAAATACAGAGTTCTATTTAAGCATGGTTAACATTTAATCAACATGAAATCGCCAGGGAAAGGTAGGAGCCCACTATCATTTCACTATACCAGCAATTCTGCAAATAAAAAACTACTAACCTCAAAAATGACACATTTTCCAACTTTGCCATATTTTTCACATTCTTCTTTTGTTTCAGCCTCCAGGTCTTCGTCAACTTCCCCTGAACCAACCATGTTCTGAAAAGAAAATCCAAATTAGCATATACATTCACACTCCGATTGTACAATATTTAAAATGGCAGTAACACACTTGGGGGAAGATGGGGGAGGCACATTGCTCCTATTGTCCAGAAACTTCCTTCCGGGCCCAGGAATTGGATGACACTGTATGCGTCCTTGTGGCAGCCCCTGCACCAGTCACCTTACAGCATTCGGGTGTGGCTCGTTCTGATGCATTACTCCCTTCTCCCGCATGCCCTAGCCTTAGGTAAGGAGGCTTTTAACGTAAGTGTTGGAGAAGGAGTAATGCAAAGTGGATGCTGACAGCTGGTGAGGGAAGTCTAGAGTGTTCATTGCTACACTTTCCATATTTCATGTCCTTATCCTTTTTACATTACAGTATCCAGACAAAGAGCAACTGAGCTTAAGACACAAGTAGAAGCAGGGAGTGAAACTTGCAAGAAGTGGTATTAGAGAGCATGTCAGTCTGCCAACTGTTCTGATTCTGGAGTTGCAGTCCCAGTTTTATACTGAATAAGTCCCTTATTTCTCTGAGGCAGTTTGCCATGTTAGGAAAGTGCTGCTTCTCTAACTATGCAGCCAGAGTTTGAGGGACCGCTTTGTAGGCTTGCTATGCAGAAAAACAATGTGGTTTCATACACAGGACCAGGGTCAATGTTATCACAGCATGCCTGCAAAACAACAGCAATTTGACCTACACAATCTCTTATCTATGCTCAGGCTTCTAATCCCAAACGCCTTTTCAATACATTTAAATATCTTCTCAATCCTCCCACCCCGAACCCTCCATCTTATCAGTGCTCAGGATCTTGCTTCCTACTTCAAGGACAAGATTGACAAGATCAGACTATTCCTTCGCAAATTGGTAGATCCCTGTCTTCTGTGCTCATTTCACCTCTAACTCAAATCTGTAATCTCTCACTCTCTACTGGCATCTTTCCATCACTATACAAACATGCAGTGATTACTCCTATTCCAAAAAAAACAAAACTCCGACCCAAACTCTCTCTCAAATTACCGTCCCATCTCTCAGCTCCCTTGCCCCTCCAAGCTTCTAGAGAGACTTGCCTACACTCGCCTCACATGCTTCCTTTCCGCTAACAACCTGTTGGATCCTCTTAGGTCTGGCTTTCGTTCTCAACACTCCACAGAGCCTGAGTTGACCAAGGTTGTCAATGATCTGATCACTGCTAAAACTGAACGCCATTACTCTCTCCTAATTCTCATGGATCTCTCGGCTGCATTTGACACCGTTGACCACTCTCTTCTCATACAAACGCTGCAATCCCTAGGTCTTCAAGACACTGTTCTATCCTGGTTCTCATCCTACCTCTCTAATCGCTCTTTCACTGTTAATTTTTCTGGAGCCACCACCTCTGCTCCGTTTCCCCTATCAGCTGGAGTACCACAAGGCTCCGTGCTAGGTCCTCTGCTGTTCTCCATCTATACCGCTTCTCTTGGAAATCGAATAAGTTCCTTTAGCTTTCAGTATCATCTCTATGCAGATGATACCCAAATCTATCTATCCTCTCCTGATCTCTCGACATCTGTGTTGTCCCGTGTAACAGACTGTCTTTCTGCCATATCATCTTGGATGTCCTCTCGCCAACTCAAACTTAATCTTTCTAAAACAGAGGTAATAATATTCCCACCCACCAACAAGAGCATAGCTGACATTTCTATCTCTGTTGATAACATGACCATAAATCCCACCCCACAAGCTCGCTGCCTAGGTGTAATCCTTGACTCACACCTATCCTTTGTTCCCCACATTGACTCTATATCTAAATCCTGCTACATACATCTAAAGAACATTTCCAGAATTCGCACATATCTCACGCAAGACACTGCAAAAACCTTAATTCATGCACTTATCTCCTGCATTGACTATTGCAATTCCCTCCTTACTGGTCTTCCCAAAAACAAACCCCTACAATCTATTTTGCACGCTGCGGAAAGACTGATTTTCCTTGCAAATTGTTATTCCTCTGTTGAATCACTCTGTATGTCTCTACACTGGCTGCCTGTTCTGTACCGAATCCAATATAAAATACTTTTACTAACCTACAAGGCCATCAACAAAGCTGCACCAACATACATCTCCTCTCTTGTCTCAAAATATCTCCCAACTCGGCAACTCCGTTCTACACAAGATCTGCGTCTCTCATCCGCCCTCATTACATCCTCCCATTCCCGGTTACAGGACTTTTTTCGGGCTGCACCCACTCTATGGAATTCTCTCCCTCGCACAGTAAGACTCTCCTCCGGTCTACAAACTTTCAAGCGTTCTCTGAAAACCTACCTCTTCAGACAAGCTTATAATATTCCTCAGCCACCCTCAACCTCGCTACCTTTAGCCTGTTACACAATTTCACACAAGACAACTACCCCCTGACCAACATTGTTGTGTGACGGGATCATTTAGCTTATGAGTCACTTTTACCTTTGCAGTCTGGCTGGGCCAAAATGCAAAATGTAGACTTAACCTCATGTGTCAATCTCCCATTGTCCCATAGATTGTAAGCTTGCGAGCAGGGCCTTCTCACCTCTTTGTCTGTTTTACCTAGTTTGTTTATTAGGTTTGTCCCCAATTGTAAAGTGCTACGGAATATGTTGGCGCTATAGTCTAAAGATGAAGTAGAGTACAAGATAATACTTCTATTTTAACTGAGTTGCAAGAGAGAGAGATAGTGAGGGTAATACTGGAACATATTTTTTTAGGTATGAATGATGGAGGCAAGGGTTTAGTGGTACTTAAACCTGGTTATAAAGTTTCTTTTGTGCTTACCCGAAGTAAAACCACCTTGGTAGGAAACTTTAATATTTCTGTTAGAGGGTTTGGATCAGCTTTCTTGCTGGTGTCAGCTGTAATACAGGAATGCAATTGTTAGGCTATATAACCCAAAATAACAGAACCATAAGCTAGGTAGTGAACTAACAATTCTAAATACAAGCCTTATTATTAACACATTATGTACACTGGCAACTATTCTCTTTAGCATAACCTCATTTGTTTAGTCATAAATCATGTATTGTGCCACACAGAGAGATGTGTACCACTAGATGGCACATATACAAAAATAAACCCGGATTGTGAAATATGAAAAAAGCAGATGTATATTTCAGAAATGTAATGATCTGTAGAAATGTAATTTAATAAGGAGGAGGCCTATAAAGAAACCAACACACCTTTGTCTGCCACATCTCCAACAATGATTTTGCCTCCTCTCTTGCTGGTTTTCTCAACAGATAGTGCAGTGCTGAGCCCCTGCTCATGTTTTCCCAGACCCTGCCCTTCCCGGAAGCCATACTTCTGCATGATTTTGTGAGCTACAGTTCCCCTGTGAAACAAAAAAGGCAATAAAAACAGCTGATGAGAACACATAGATAATTACATTATCAAACAAAGCTACAGAGTAATCACCTGTTTTGGTCTTGGGCAGAAAAAAGAAGCACAGCTACAGCATTGCTGTATTGTGCTAGCCAAGTGCATACAATAAAGAGGGAGTCTAAGCTCATTTCCTGCATTATACTTTGAGAAAGGAGAAGTGTACATGGAGGACCCGTTTATAGTTTTTAAATGATAAATTCACAACTTTGATTTTGTTTTCTGACATACAAAAGTCTATTGCTTAAGTTGTTTGGTTGGTTATATACTTTTTATAGCAGAAAGCATCTAATGGTACAAGGATGCAAAAGGGGCAGATATCTCAGAGGTGCGAGCAAAAATCTGCGGTTTTGTTTTCTTAACAGTAAAAAATATCAGTAAAAAAACCCCCAAAAAACGCTTCTGCAATGTTCTTGGCAACATCGCAGGCAACTGAATCTACCCCCCAAAAAAATCTACCTTCTTAAGGACGAGGACTGTAAACAGTCTTCTGCATTGGAACATTCCGCGTCATTGCATCATCTGTCCAATGTCAGTGGTATTACAAATACATTTTACAAATTCCCTAAAAATACGTACAATGCTGAACTTCTTGGTCTATTATGTATAATTCCGGAGGGTGGGAGAAAAAAAAAAAAAAAAAAAAGTCCAAAAATTGTGCAAATGGTGAAATTAAGCTACTATTCCTACCAGAAATAAAATAAAAATAAGCATAGAAGTATGAAACCACATGTCATATAGGGGTATACAAATACTTTAAATGAGGGACACTGCTCACTATAAAATGTTTAAAAACATAGTCCTACCCCATGTTTGCAATGAAGGAATTGCTTGGCCCAGTTGGTGACCGTGGCCTCTCTGGTTCATCATATATAGGGGGTGGAATTGCAGCCTTCGCTACTGGGGGACGAGGCCTAGGTTCATCATCATAGGATGGGACTATAGCTGAGAAGAGAAAATCCAAACAATAATTATACCTCACTCACATGTAAAAATGTGTTTACACAGAGTTATATGTATTCATATATCAAGGTTTTTCTCTATATTTTAACAAATGCCTTTATTGTTCTTCACACAGTAGTGTATGTCAAAGCATGTTCTATTGCAATACACAGCAAGCAGAATGCACACTGAGCATTTTTACTGCAAGTGTAAGGATCACAGGTGCTATAAATAAGCAACAGCAAGATGGTATCCCCATAATGTACATGGTCCCCTTTCTATTTGGCCTTATAAGTGGACTGTCTGATTAGGGATCATGCACAGTTTTGCAGATACCATTTTTGTGTAAAGAAAGAAGTCATAGGAAGGCATACATTACAGAGCAAACAAAAGGCATTTAACAGTATTTTTACAATTAAAAGAAATATTGAAAGTTTAACAAACAATACTACAGTATATGGCAATACTTCACATGGGCAAAGAATTCATAAAGACAAGCTTTTCAGAGGTCAAATAGGTACAAAATGGATCTTTAAAAAGGTGTTCTCTAAAACACAGTCTATTGCTATAAATATTATGTGTGAAGGTTAATTGTCAAATTATGGGTTTATATGTAGAGGGGCACATATTTTTTTTTCTTTCATTTTCTTAAACAAAAAATATAGAATACATACAAATAGTTTAAAATACATACACAGTTGATGATATCCTTATGTTTCAGAAAAATATACGATTACAGAGAGACCATCAGACATTTAAAAAAAAAAAAAAAAAAAAAAAATTTACCCTTAGGGGCATATTCAATTCTCGGCGGAAAATCTCGCGGTGCGTGCACGATTACCTTTATTACGGTAATAGTGCGCGGAAAAACAGTTAATACGGTAATTTACTCGCTGGATTTCAGCTCGCAGCTCCCTGAGCCGCGAGAAGAAATCCAGCTACATGTTACCGTATTAACTGTACTAGTTTTTCCGCGGCGCGGAAAACAATTGAATATGCCCCTTAACGTCAGACATAAATCACATTAAACAGTATAGCTGTCTTTGACATATGTGAGAACAGACAAAATATATAATTTTCTTCTTTTAGAAGGGCACAAATTAAAGACAGCAGTAATACAAACAAGATCACAAACACTAAAAAATTAGTAAAGTTATACAGGTCATAGAAATAACTTTAGCAATGGCTAAGACGCCATCTAGTGGCAGCACTAGTCATTAATCTTTTAAGTCATATCAACACTTACATTCCCTGTCTTTTTCAACAAGTGATGTTGGTGGTGCAATAGCTGCTCCTCCTACTACTGTGAAGAGAAAAAAATATATAGAATCAAATTATGAGCACATAATGTAAGATGCTAATCAGACAACAACAATGCATTGAAATGAGGAGGAAGGTTAAAATTCAAGAAGGTAATAAACATGTATACATATATAAATCTGGATTATTCAGAACAGGAGGAAATGGCATGCCTCAAAATATACTGCAATTTACAAGACATATAAAACTATGGAACTTGTATGCAATAACAATGCCCTGTTTTTATAGAAAACTACAAAACAAATACACATAAAACAAGTATCTTCCCCCAATGTTGCTTAAGAAGGACGACGAAAACTCCAGAAGAATGGCTGCTTCTTTTAAGTCTGAAAATATATGATCTAATGTTATGCATTGTTATCCATAGATTGTAAGCTTGCGAGCAGGGCCTTCTCATCTCTGTCTGTTTTACCCAGTTTGTTTGTTTATTAGTTTACTATGTTTGTCCCCAATTGTAAAGCGCTACGGAATATGTTGGCGCTATATAAATAAATGATGATGATGACGACGACTTGCTATGCTCACGGTTATATTGATGTTGTGCTGGAAAAAATGCACTGGGAGGCATACAATACACTATTTTTTCCTTCAAGTATGTTGGTAATCCAGCAATAAAAAGTGAAATGTGTGGCTAGAAGGGCTAGGTAATAGCTAAAAAGTGCAGTGGCAAAAAGGACAACAAATATTTTGTGCCTATATTATAGGGAAAGTCATTATCCAAGTAGAGAAGATTGTTTGGTGATGACATGCTTTAAAAAAAAATAAAAAAATATATAATGAATACCAGCAGTTGAAGTTAATTTTACACTTCCATTACACTGCAAATTAATGATATGTCATGTTTGAATATTTTTTGGGGTCAAGATTCAAAAAGTTTAATCTTTTGTCTGGGAACATTTGACCTTGAATTCCACAGTGTTTGGTCTACAAGTAGGCATCAGATCATGTCATCTCTACTAGTAACACGGATAAGCCAGGTTGGCGTCTGCATATCATTGAGCGCGTAAATATTAAATCTCTTAATCCCATTGCTGGGAGCGACCTTCAGCTTTCTCTCATAACATTGATTCATTCAATTCAAAAAAACATTAGTAATTATAGTCCTTCAAACAAGTTAGATGTACCATCGTTGTTTGAAGTAGAGGGTGTGTTACACACGTGACTCTGTATACAGTGAAGAAAGAGTATACGATCCGCTCAGGGGGACTCCACTGGATTGAATGAAGTTCTGCTGAATCATACACTTGAAATAATGCACACTGCATGACAGGTAATATGGAATTTTCATATAAATTTATATTTTCTATTGCCTTAATCCTAGAATAAAATATTCAGTTTATTCTAATGTTATTTCAAGTCTTTGTTCTCTGCACCAAGTGCATATTAATTCCAGTCATAATCATATATAAGAATCATTGGACTGTTTGTCTGTGCTGTTATGCATGCCGACACCCTTGCACTGATTGGGATGAAACAAACGCAAGGTGGTCCAGTTGTATCCTGGCCAAGTTTTAGGGGGGTAGTTAGGGTCTCAGTCGGACCTCCCGTTGGTGTACGCTGGGCAGAACTTTGAACCCAGGGAGCCTGTTCTGGGTCTTTCACTGGATGGATGTGGATGATGTTTAATATAAAAACAAAAATGACACTAGGCAGTCACCTCATGGGTGTGTTGGCGGAGCTGCTGAGCAGCTAATTGTTTTTAAAAGATTGACAGTTACATCCAACTCATTGATAACTTAACTTGAAGATTTATACCCAAGCAACGCTGGGTACTTCAGCTAGTAGACAATAAAAATATAAAATAAAATAGAATATAAAATTTACATAATTCAGTTCACTGTTTTGCTTCACAGGGGAGAGGGGGTAGAAGTATAATGTTCTGAAATGGATCCATACAGACAAGAATAAACTTAGCAATTTAATTCCATCTAGTACAGAATTAAGCGATCTTATGACAATTTATATAAGAATGAGCAAGCCTTAGCGTTACCAAGTACTAACACATACCTCTCTTACGCCTCTCTCTCTCATATTCTTCATCCTCATCAGATTCAGGATCAGGCCTACGAGAAAAGCCACTAGCTTCATGCCGGTCCTTTCGCCTTCTGAAACAAAAAGTACAAGTATTATTTGTACTTCATTTAGTACAGCATCAACAAAACCATTTGTAAACTACAGGAATGTGAAACATAATGTAGATATATGATAATATATAATTTAAAAGCAGGAAATGACAAGTGCATAATTAATAAAAAGGCTACTAAAACAAAAACACCAAAGCAAAACAAAAAAAATCTGCATACATTTAAAAACATATGTGGGACACTGCCCTTGATATAAATGAAAACTTGTTCAGTGACATTCTGTGGGATAGGTTTCTCCATTACAGGAGACAGCATCACAACACTATATTTTAGGCTGGATATAATATATGGGATTCCAAACTGTGTAACATTTGTCTAAAGCATTGACAGGGACAGCTGAACACTCACTGAAACCTTCGTTAGGGTCCATTTACACCAGTGTAATTGATAAGGTTAGGAATATTAGTTTCATGAAATTAGACTGTCTCTAAAATAAAATTAAGACAGTATAAGAAATCAATCACAGCATAAGAGGTTTATCTGAAGACGTCTTCAGTCATAAGGCAATTATTAACCCAGAATTGCATACATTCGTCTACAAACTAGTGCACATCTTTACCCACTATGAACTGTAAACATCGTTTAACATGTAACATTTCCCTTACTACTGTATCTTATAACCCAGCAACACATTGTCACAAGAACAATGAATGCCAATACCACTTTAACTCCACCCATAATACCCTTTCCCAATTCACAGACCTGGGGCTCTCGTGCAAAGGGCCTTTGCAGTGCTAAAGAAAACCATCACTGCATTAGTTAATAAAACAGACAGACACTTATTAAAAAGAAAACCCACAAAACAAAACAGAAGCCAACAGCTGTAGGTAGGGAACAGCAGGAGTCAGAGGGCCGATTAACCTGGAACTGGGGACATCTCCCACATAGTTCTTCTAGTTGGACAGGTATATTATTGACAAAAGAAAATAAATAAATAAAAGAAAGAGTATTACTACTCATGCCAGCAATAGTGAAAATAATTAATAATCCTAGGAAAACATAAGATTTAAATAGCGTTAAGAACAGTAGCAGATGTGAAGTAAATCATACTGTAGTTTATAATCTTGTATAGGGTATCTGAAGGAAATAGATTACCCATATCAAGCAGGAACAAATGACCTTCCAGCTCTCTCAGCTGGCTTAAACATGCACACACTGTCTGAAAACACATGCACAGGAAAGATTGCTAGTATTAAAACAAATCCTCTTCATCAGTGAGCTGATTAGATGGTATATTATTAAGAACTATAAACAATTTGAACAGTTTAACCCACATACATAGAGTACACAATTAATCAAATCAGGATAGTTCTGATGAGTTTATATTGTTTATTTTTACACGAATGTAAAGATCATTTTATGATCAGAAAAAGGCCCTCTTTAGAACTGGGTCCTTCTGTTTCATGAATATGTAAGTAAGGATATAAAAGTATTATTTCAAATTTGTACAATCTTCTTTGATTCAAAAGCTAGCTACACATACAGTATTCTCATGAATTGTGATCTTGCACTAAAAAAACGAAGATCTTTTCATTGAACTTGTACAAGTTTATATCAAGGTTATCAAATTAAGATTGTTCTAGGGAACATGCATATAAAAGATTGAGTATTTATTAGCATTTCATCTGCTCTTGCAGAGCAATATACACATTTACAGATACTGAGCGGTCACAATTTTCAAACGGGAACGATATTTTTGAACAATCTTTTGTCTGCAACACATTTGTCAATAATTGAACAATACACGTAATATGATCACACAACGTAAGTTTTAAAAACATGATATAAAGTTTTCAGGTGTATATTATGTTGAACAATCTGAAAGCATTAGGTATATATTTTTTTAATCTTCAAATAATCAGACCAATAAATAAATGAAAACTGCACCTGATATGCTAATTTCTATCAGAAAGTGGCAGATACAGCATAATATGCATTGTATGAAAAAGGGCACCACCCATGCATGACAGTATGGAAGGAGCACCCCACACTAGCTGGAGCCACCAAATGGAGAATGGGTGAGGGGGACACAATGCCCACGTTTCAAATCAGTATCTACAATACTAGGCTGCAGCGGTTTTTAAACTGGGGGCCACTATGGAACTGCAATTAAGACCTAGACTCTCCAGAGGTTGTCTCTCTTTCCTATTTACTCTACTAGGGATGATTTTGTTTTTGTTTAAAAAAAAACAAAAAAAACAACATCAGAGCTAAAAATGAAATATTAAAACACTATACATTTCTGAAACAAAGAAAGCATGATATCTAGTTATTGCGTCACATTACAAAACGTTAACTTATGATACAGGGTACACTTTAAAAGGTCTACTTTAACACCTGAAAGGGTCACACACGTGACACATTCAATGCACTTCTCTATATAAGAAATCTGCAAACAGTTTGCTTTTTTTTTTTTTTTTTTTTTTTTAATTAAAAAAGACACACACACACACTGCAATATGATAATTAATGCCTAAACTTTACAGCTAGAATTACATTTCCTGCTAGTCTGACCTTTCAGGTAAGTGCAGTTTATGTTAAAGCTAGCTAAGCTTTTAAGGTTTTGGATCACTTGCAAGAACAATTTGAATTAACTTGTAGGTTCCAAATGAGAAATTACAAATTGTCATTCATTGTCTGCAAGTGTAAGTGAATAATATGAACCTTGTGGTAGTATAGTGTGCAGACGGTCATGTGCAAGGAGAGGCATCTGGACACGCTGTAAACAACCATGGATATACGTGGTAATATTGTTCTCATAAACAAATACCACGCATGAGGTTACTAGCATAAATGATCACCTACATACAACTATTGGCACATGAAAATGTGCTAAACAAGGCACCTAAATAGAAAACAAACTCACATTATTATAGTAAATTTCTCTATACTGATGAAAACTTCAGGCCTATTACTGCCTATTATAAAGTAGACTACTCAATAACTATTCAATATAAGCAAACAGAAATTGACATGACCACTGCAGTGGCGAGTCTGGTGTGATAAGTTCACTGAATGCCAGAATGTGCATAGGAAACCATGTTCCAACAAGTACCAAAGTCTACAGAATGTCACTTATTATCTGCATTAAACTAATACATAAATGCATGACACAGAACTTGTTTTTTTATGCAAAAATAAACCAACTACTTTATATAAAAAAAAAAAAAAAAAAGTGCTAAAACTCAGACATTTCCCACATAGTTTTACTTTAAAAATAATGGACAATGATTTGGGAGGAAGTTATACTTTTTTTTTTTTTTTAAAAAACATATTATAGAGTCTTATTTTAGTTTAAATATTCTTTATAATTTAAGGAATATAGGATGGTCCTCTATTTACAAAGTTGTTCTGTGGCTGCAGGAACATCACATTGTTTCATAAATAATAATTTTGTGTATTTCAATACCTAGCAGCCAGGCAATAAAGCCCTATAATTAAATGTGCCCATTTCTCTAAATTTCTGTTTAAGAAAAGAAAAGAAATAAAAGGATTCTACTTACTTTTCTCGCTCTTCAATTTCTTTTTGCCTTTCTATCTCGCGTTGCCGCTGCCTCTCCTCCCTCTGTCGTTTCACCACTTTTTCATATTCATTAGGGTACATGGGGTCATATTCATCAGCTAAAGGAACCAGGACCTCTCCAGCAGAAAACCCACTGGGAACTGGGTCCTAGGAAGCAGGGTAACATGGTTTTATTCCAAACTAGTTCTCGTTTTTCCTAAAATATCATTTTAAGGACTATGTATTTTGATTTGGTACAGCAAAATAAAACCCAAAGTCTGAGCTGAAACTAAACTGCTGAATAATTTTGCAATGAAAAATAAAGAGGTACCAGATGGTCATTGTATAACTATACCATATGCACATCCAAATATGCTAGATCAGCATTTCTGAACTCCAGTTCTCACACACCCCCAATAACTCATGTTTTCAGGATTTCTTTAATCATGCACAAGTGACTTACTAACTTGGCTGGGTCAGAAATGATACTACCTGTTTCCACAGACAGAACATGGATTGTTGGGGAACGAGAGGACTGGAGTCCAGAAACACTGTTCCAGATAAGAGAAAGCAAGACAGCAAAAATGTACAAACATGTGTACAAGAGTAAAAGAATACTCAATATGAAGACCATCCAAGCAGCATGGTGGGTAATGCAGGACAGGCTGTGTATATCTGGAGGTCATGATACATCAGTTATAATCAAAAGAACATGTCTCTAGCTCATAATCAGTAAGCTGCAGTGGTACAAATATACTGTAGCCAAGAACAAAAATATATCTGCTTTGATTAGACTAGTAGTTAACAAAAATTAACTTGCAACACTTTTATATTTAACCAAGACTACAGTAATTGTTATGGTTGATATAAACGATTGATAAAAAATAATGACTATCCGTTAGATGAAATAAAGCTATTGAGATGTATAGGCGGAATGAATAAGCTATTTTCATTAGATACCAAGTGAACAAAATGAAGTTACTGAAACATGACGGGTAGGTTCTGCTACCCACTGCCAGTCACTGCGCTGTTCATACAGTAACTGCACAAAGGGGCTGGCTGGGAAGCAAATACGGAGGTCATAGAGCTGGTATAATGACCAGGGGACCATGCTGGTATAATCTATGGATACATAATGGGTTTAACCACAGTGGACATAGCTGTAATACTGTGAGGGATGCAGAAGTATGACTATGTGCATCATATGCCTAATGGGAGTATAACTGCAAGTTTGTCTGCATGTATGACTGCCTCAATGTCTATATGGATAGCTGTGTATTACAGTGTATAAGCTTGTATGTGTGTGTAGGTTCATGTACCTGAATTAATACAGAATGACATTTTTCTTATTATTATGACTGCTGAGTAAAAGGTTTTCATGAAAAAATGAAGGTACCAGACACTCTTTAATATACTAAAACTGCAGTAATGCAATAAATCAGAAGTGTTATTGTCAGATTTTACACATGAAATGTTAACGTTTCCTTAGAAGTTGCTCACAGCAGTGCTCTGACAGTGGCAGCACTAGAGGAGGGCGACTGGGGTAGTGGCCCCCCTAGCAGCACATGACATACATTTGCATAGCGGCAGACAGAGGACCCTGCCCGGCTGCTCCGTTTAGGTTTAAAACACAATCTTGCCTACTAGACTGCCTCGGTATTTGGGGAATTTGATAAGCATCCATGAAAAATTATGTCTCCCTCCCCCACCCACCCACAGCATGACATAGCCCCAGATTTCATCCAGAACTGTTAGCTGAACCACAAAGTCCCGTTGAATAAAAAAGGTCATAGATGGAGATGCAGCTTTATAACTTTGAAGGTTTAAATGCTAAATAAGAACTCACTAAAATGTTGTCAGAAACCAGTAATGTGAGCACAAATAAGTGCAAAGGTAACTTAGCATGTCTATGGGATATTTAAAGAACTTTCAATAGTGCTTAATAACAAGACAAGAATAAATGTACCTTCACTGCAGCAGCCACATGTGGTGGAGTATCAATGATTTGTCGATCATCACTACCTCGCTTAAGGTCTATTACAGGTGCGAGTACTGTGCTCTGTTTCGTCTTGTGGGTCTGTAACAAAACACACAATATTGTTCAGACCAATCTTAAAACATCAATCTGAAAGTATATTAAACACAGTAAGGACAGTTTGCAACTTCTTAATTCATCTCAACTCTTATAGAGACAGAGACCTTTTTCTTTTTAATCTTTAAAAAAACAAATCTCCCGAATCTGTTTCACGCATCTCTTTCAAAGACAACTTGACAAGGAAGTATACAGATAATCAAGCAAAGAAATAAACAAAGACCCTGACTCAAATATATTGTATAGGCAGTATCCGATGCATTAATTACAAATGTTAATTACTACATATCAATTTTAAGCTAAAAAGTAAACAAAAATCCTATAGGTGCCAAATTTCTTCCCAAAAATACATTACTGCACAACACTAGGGGTCTCAGAACCCTGGTGTAGCAGAGATTCCACCTAAACCATTTTAATTAAAAAGCACCTTATATTAGGGTTTGTTTCTTCTATGTTGTGTGCATCATAATCAGTTGGCAATTTAATTATTGTAAAATAATTAGTACAGTGGTATATTTAGTTATTTTGTATAGGAAGTGCCACATCTATATTATAATGATTGTTTTATCTTCCTAAACCCCAATTTTAAAAGAAAAGCAATAATCTACAGCATAGACTATAAGGCATAAAGGTTATTGGTACATATGGGAACTGTTAGGAACTCCTCCAGCTGCCACAACACAACCCGGAGTCTACTCTGCCAGTCAGGTGTTCACTGGAGCCCCTGATGGTGGGGACAGGCTGGGCTGCAGACTGACAGAATGTCGTGAAGTGTGTACCGGCTGGGAAGAACCCAGGCAAGCGGAGTGGAGTCCAAGCAGAGGTCAGGGGCCGGCAGCAGACAACAGTACCAATAAACAAGCCGAGGTCAGGGGTCACGAGCAGACAGGGAGGTCAGTATTCAAGCTAGAGGTCAGGGTCACGAGATACACTAGCAAAGTCCAAATCCAGGTCAAGGGTCATACACAGATAATCAGCAGCAAGTCCAACAGACAGGAACAAGGCAGAGAGCAGGTTTAGCAGACTGGATACAGAAACTATAACCGGCAATGAGGCAGCAGTCCTCATTGCCTTAAATACAGACACAGACCAATCAGGTGTTGGATACACTCCTTCAGGCTAATTACTAGTATCCAGCAGGGCCAATCAGGGCTTGCCCCTGAAATGCACAGTTGCAGGCTAATGCCTGTTAATACAGCCTCCTCATTAAAATTAGCCCACAGGCTGCCTGCTACGCGCATGCGCCCGGCTACCAGCACCGCCGGGACGCAGCGCTAGTGTAGAAGCGTCCGGCCGTTGCTCTGGTGACAGCCGGACAGAAAGAGGAAACGACGTCCCGGTCGTCAAGGTGACGGCCGGGATGCCAGGGGGAGCCAGAAGCGAGCCGCGGCGGCTCTGAGTACCGCTGCGGCTCGTGACAGGAACAGTAAGTTTCCTTTCAACAGTCTTGGCAAAAATGGATAAAAATAAATAAAAATGTATAGTACTAGCTATAATAAATACCTATCTATAATGTATGAAAGTTCTGACGACAACACAAAAGTCAAAGCTTACCTTTGCTTGTGTTAGCGCTGCCTTTTTAACTTGCAGCTGTGACTGCAAAAGTTTGAAGTTTTTCGACCATCCTTCTGTTTTTGAGTCACTTGTCTCCACCCCCAAATCGTCATATAAAGACATTTTTACTATCCTTCAAGCTCTAAAAAGAAAATGGGAAAGAGAAAAAAAAAAAAAGTCTTAAAAATCAATAAATATAAATTTTGCCCACTGGATGGTCAATGTTCTAATGCACGTATACAGGAGTACAATTTAAAAAAAGCATTAACAGGTTTTGGACAATTCTTTCTTTTTAGCACCTGCCTCTTCTGGGAAGAAATTCAGTGGGGCCCCTCGCATGAGTTCCCCTCCATTATTTTGTAAGCGTCTTCAGACTGCAAGGTTTCTCTCTATGAAGAGCAGAATGTGGTCAGCACTGGAGAAGGGGACAGGTGGGAGACTCAAATCTACTAGACAGGAACAAGGAAGTAAATACAGAACCTGATTGAACAGAAGGCCGCCATCTACTCAGGTGCCGCCACATGTACTGTTCTTAGGACAGCTCCAGCCCTCCAAGGCAGTATATTTTCTGCTCTTCATAGTGAAAAATAATCCCAGGAAAGGGACGCTCACAGACTACATTAGAATAGTAGAGTGGAGTGGTATCACAAAGTGGAGGATACTGTCAAAATACAAAAAACAGATGGAAAAGTCTGTACTGGTTCACTGCATCTACCCAATATCCCCGAACAGTTGAAATTAACAAAAACAATGCTAATTTTCTTGCAATTATAGATACAAGTCCATAATTCACAAGATGTAAATGATCACACTATATACCTTACAATACACATATTGGATGATATTATACATTAAATAGCAAAATGAGCATTGTTGACAAAATGTGAATAGAGTTTCATGGGTTTTCTTGGGAATATAAATTGCTATTGGGTAGAAAAACTTTAGGCATGCAGTCTAAGCAATCTCTAAAATGACAAGTTCATCTAAAATGATTATGATGTATTGTTTTCATTTTAAAACACTTTTTCAATAAATAAAATGTTCTAAAGTCTAGATTAAAAAAAAGGAATAGAGTGGCACTTGTATTAGACATGAAGAGCAAGAGAAATGTTGTTTTGCAGTTGGTCAATACAGGGACTATTCCAAAGACAAATCTGGAGATTAGGGACAGATGACAACTAGAAAGAATAAGTATATACAAAAAGGGGATATATTTTAAAGAAGAGGGCCTACACTTCGCCAAGGCTGCTACATAAAGCCAATTTTACCCAAGCCACTCCATTCCTCTCAGCCCTGGCTATAAACTTGGGATGGGCCTTGAGTTAGTAGGCAAACTAATCACAATCCATGAACAAGAGATTGCAGCTTGTGATTGGTTGGGGGGGGGGGGTGAGTTTGAGGACCACTCAATGCCATTTTAGAGTGGTCAATGGCAATAATTTGCTGGTTCTGTATTTCAGAGGCTTAGGTGAGTAGAATCTTTGTAAAAATTTACAGTAGAAGATAGTAAAGTATTACACAAGAATATTGTCATTTGGGTGTATTTCGGAAAACACAAGCTTGACGATAGCTTTGTATTCGGCCAGCTTCTTATTCTCCCGTTATTGGTGCTCCAGTTTATTTAAAAAGAAAATACAGTGGAGGCCCACATAAGACCACTTAAACACATTGGAATTTAGCCTGTCCCCACAAGCTTTTGCACATGATATCAGATGGAAAAGTGAGCATATGAGCTATTTTTAGCAATTTGAAAAAGTAACTGTAGTTTTTTTTAAGGATTAAAAAAAAATCCACATTTGTTTTTAGCCTGCCCCAGCAAGGTTTCAGGTAGTGGCAAAGTGGGCACACAAACTATTTTTGCCAATTTGACTATTATGACGCTGTAGATATTGATATTACTAATATACAGTTTTCTTTATGCTAGTTGTAGAAGCCAGAGCTAGTAATATAACAGCCCAATAGCTAGAACCTATTTCTTCCTAGCTGTAAACAGTCTGATAATATAAACAGACAAATTGGGGGGGGGGTTACAATTTAGCACGAGGTGCAGCGATGTGTCTTCAGAACTGTCCATGGAGACATCATGGTGGAGTTTTCTTAAATCTCCACTGATTTCCCCTTGTATTCCATAGGGATGTGAGGAATAAATGAGCTGAGATTTTGTACTGTGATATCTGGCTGCACATCAGCAGCAATTATTATTATTAATTTTTATTTATAGGGCGCCACAAAGGTATCCGTAGCGCCGTACAAGGACAAACAATGGCACAATACAAGGTGAAACAGCACAGTACAAGTAACAGTAAGCACTATAACTCTGGGGGCTCAGGCACAGCATGAAAGAGAGGGAGGGGAAAAGTGAGTATAGGCAGGTAACTATGGCCCAAGAGGGTGGGTATGGATGACAGGTTGAGAGTCAATGAGGGGAGCGGAGAGAAGCGAGAGGAGACAGAGGGCAGAGGGACTGAGAGGAGGTGAGCTGAGTAGCTGGAGAACACAGTTAGAAGTGATGGAAACAGAAGGTAGGAGAGCACTGCTCAAAGGAGCGAACAATCTAAAGGGAGGGGAAGACAGACAGACACATGGATGAGACGGAGAGACGGGAGAAACGGAGATGGAGTCGAGGAAGGGGGAGAAGGGATGAGAAAAAGAGGTAGCCGACCGGTGGGAGTTTAGGCATGAGATTGGAAGGCTTTAAGGAAAAGGTGGGTTTTTAATGTTCGTTTGAAAGAGGACAGATTAGGGGAAGTGCTGATGGAGCGGGGGAGCTTGTTCCAATGGAGGGGAGCGGCGCGGGAGAAGTCTTGGATACGTGCGTAAGAGGAGGCAATTGAATTTCCCCCCTATATGCTGCAGTAATTGGAGTTAATTAGATCAACAATCCTAAATCTATATAGTGATTGTAGCAATCCAGCTGCTATTGACTGATTTCTACAAACCCCAGCTTTTTGCTAATTAAAATGTTTCTGGATTGTTTGTATTAGTAGATATAAGTTAATATTTTCTTCAGCAAAACCATTAGTCAAAGGTGGCTTGTTTAAATTAATCTTCTGTATTACTGTATTTTAAAAACTGTTATGATAAAGGTGGATATGGGTGAAAACATTCTGGTTTTGCAGCATTCCTGGCTTTTACCCAATACTCATAAAAGTTATGTTTTAAGTTAAAATCACATACAAAAACCTGTTACCAATAGACTATATACTAAGTAGCTTAAGGACTAAATTATTTTAGGCCAGCAATTTTACAACAAAAGAAAGGACTTTGTGTCAGAATTTGGAACACCAATAAGAAGTGAATAAACAAGAAAGCTGAATGAAAAGATAACTTTAACTCCATAAGGGAAACGTAACATTTTTAGCTTGATTTTTTTTCTTCAAGTATAGTATCAAATACTGTAATTATATTAAAAGAAGGCCATTTACTGCCTCTCCTTTACAGCACAATAACGCAAGCCAGGTCCTCGCATGAGAGTCATTTGGGAGACTAATAGCAATAAAAGTACGCAAGGATCACCTACCCTGCCTCCTAATGCTTACCTACTAACCGTAAGTTCTCCTCCATAAAAACCCAGACTCGTTGCTAATAAGGTGATGGCTAGATCCGCTTCATGGACAGGACCTGATGACATCACCAGGTCATGTGACTGCTGTAGTCACATGGTACACAGAGGAGGCTGCTGCAAATGTACTTGTCCCTACTGAAAGTAAGGTAACGCTACATCCGCTTCATCTAAAGGACCCTATGACATCACCAGGTCATGTGACTGCTGCAGTCACATGATACACAGGGGAGACCGCTGCAAATACACTCACGCGTAGCTACTGAAAGTAATGGAAAATCAGATAGAGGAATGTTCTAGTTACAAACATTACAATATTTCTACTAAATTCAGATGGAAAAATCGTCTTACCTGTTCACGTGTGAGGTGCTTTACAAGCATTATTTAATCCCAGACAAGAGTCTTAAAAACAGGTTGAAGTGTATTGGATAGTTTACTTGTTGGTCCAGGCAAAAGACAAGTGGTTTGCATGTAACTGTGTTGATTCCTACTATCAAATTAGTGGCCCAGCGGCAATTAACCCCTGTAAAACTATAGCTACTTATTCAAATGATAAAATATAGTCACTGCCAACTTTGCCACCTGATTTAATGCCCTATTCCGTGTTGGGCCAAGCTAAATACTATTGCAATTTCTGCAATGCACTCTTTAGTGTTAATCTAATGTGAAATCAGTGATTCGTCTTCATTTAATCCTTTAAACAAAGTTTTCTGAATAAGAAGCATATCTAACCTCGAGTGAAAAAATAAAGCAAAACAATATAGCCTTTCATTTTGCTTGTTTTATATATATATATTATATATATATATATATATACACACACACACAAGTTAACCCGTGCATGATACTCATGCATTCTAGTCAAATCAAGCTACTTAAGGTGTTAAAAAGGTTCTTGTCATGCATTTGGGCCATAGCCCAGGCCTCAACCACCAACCACTCCCCACTGTCACCCCCGGCAACCACCAACCACTCCCCACTGTCACCCCCGGCAACCACCAACCACTCCCAACTGTCACTTCTCCTTCAAGAAATATATATATATATTTTTTTTTAAATCTTTATAAACACTTTTAACAATTAACAAATTAAATTAACAAATAAAAAACATCTTAGTATACCAAATTTCAGCCCTTTCTGATTTTTTTTTTCCACACACACTAAGAATTTAGTAGGTCAGTGTATAACTCCGCCCAGCAGGTGGCGCTGCAGCTTGGTTTTATTTTTTCCACACACACACAGACAGACTAACATACGCCACTAGACATTTATATTATAGATATATATATATATATAGATATATAGATATTTAAAACTTTATTGAAAACACTCAGAGCACAACAGATACCTGAAACAGTAACAAAGATGTAGCCACTATGGACAAGAAAAGTTAACAGCAGTGCATAAGGTTCTGCGCACAACATACATATTAATAATTATAAAGATAAAATAAAGACTACAAACTACAGCGAGGGCTCGGTATGCCAATGTTTTTTTTGGGAAGTAGGATAATAACTTGGGTGATGGAGATAAAGAATGGTTAGGGGGATCAGTAATATATCTTAGTAATAGATTGAGGTGTGCTTCTGCGTATTCTGCAGCCACTGCAAAAAAGTTGTTTACATCAAGTAAATCCAACAGGTCTTATTTTGAGAATTCATGGCTAGGACACAAGCAGGATTGAAACACACAGGTTTTCAGCTAGTAAAGAGTGGCCCCTTTCCTTGGCACATAACAGCAGTTTACTACAAAAGCACTTAAGGCGACATACTGAAAGTGCTTGTGGGTGATTGGACGAGCATTCTCCAAAGTACTGTGCAATTGATGAAGTGCTTTTTACATTTGTAACACCCATGTGCCAAGGTCATTACAGCTCAGGAACATATGGGACAATTACTGGTTCAATCAAATGCATTTGTTCAACTTGCATAAAAAAGAAAAGCCAAAGAGTGCTCAACATATGGTTTGAGGGTGGTACTTAAAGGAGGGTGGACACACTGTGGTTTACAGCGCCACTACTTACAACACATCATTAACTTAGCAGACCATCAGAGAATACACAATTCAGGAATGGAAAACAACTGTATCCCTCCAACACAGAGACAGTTTGGTCAGTTATGTCCAAGAAAGCTTTTCCACAAGAAAACATTATCCTTGATTTTATGATTTTATAGCGTTGCAGCTCTGTACAACGCTATAATTTTATTCAAATATATCAGTACCTGTCCCAATGGAACTTACAATACAATTTCCTTACGCAAAAGGAACCATGCAAACACAGGTGTTACATCCAAAATGTAATCGTTATAATCCTGGTCCATAATGTAACCCAAGGCCCCAGTGTCGGGATTCAGCACTATTATTTTGTCTTTTAGCAGGGGCTGGCAGGCACATTTTAGCCTGAGGGGGAGACTCAGCTTAGCAGCCTATTAGGAACATTTTGAAGGAAAAAAAATAAATAAATGCTGGTAGCCCAGTGACTCAGCCCAAAATAGCCCACTATGTGACCGTCATGGGGGGCAGATGCACTCCTGTTCCCCAGCTCATCCAGCTTCTGTAATATATGATCCAAACTACTAAAAATGATTGATTATAGTCAAACATCAACATCCACAAAGATGCACTATGTCACAGGGCAGACATACATGCAATAAAGTAGAGGTTGTATATAACCTTTTTTGGGTTTAAATATCATTGAATCTGAGTAACAAAGTGTAGCAAATGAGAGCAAGAAGTATGTAAAACTATGTCAACTTTTACAAAGCTGTGATTTTAGAGACTATAGCAACTAAAGCAGCCATCCAGGTGCTTTCTGTTCTCCCTTATAGTGATAGTTAAGTTGTTGGCACCCAGCACTTGTTGATGAACTGCCTGGACTGAAAGTGGACTGGGTTCATCATAAGACTATGAACTGCTGCCCCTGACATACAAATAAGCCTGTATTTCTGTTTTTCACAGGGATAACCTATGATCTGTGTAATGTTCAGCTTACCCTGTTGCAGGAGGCCCTACTTTGAAAGTGCAGTAAGTCACCACCATAAAGATAAGAAGATCTGAGCATTAAGGTCACCCCTATACCTTGCACGGAGACTCAGGATAACAATAGGGAAATAAGAACATACCACATATTTAATCTCCACCTTATATTTTATAATACACAGGATGAAAGGATCCTCGGCAGACTTTGATGCCCTTCCATATCTGTCCCCTTTCTATATACTCTCCCTGCAACTTTCAGCCCCGTCCTCCTAGGTCCTCTCCGGCTGTATGTCTGTCCTGTGATAATATCGGTAATGGCTAGATCAGAGGAGAAGGGCTGATACAAATGTACTTGTTCCTGTGTAGCTACTGAAAGTAATGGAGAATCAGGTAAGAAGATATGGCAATGTGGAGCACATTTGTAAAAAGCTGGTGTGCAGGGGGGCATGCGAGAGAAAAGTCGGTGTTCAAGGAGGCATGTGAGGGAAATGCTAGTGTGCAGGGGGGCATGTGAGGTAAAAGCTGGTGTGCAGGGGGGGTATGTGAGGTTAAAGCTGGTGTGCAGGGGGGCATGTGAGGTAAAATCTGGTGTGCGGGGTGGCATGTGAGGTAAAAGCTGGTGTGCGGGGTGGCATGTGAGGTAAAAGCTGGTGTGCAGGGGGGCATGTGAGGTAAAAGCTGGTGTGCGGGGTGGCATGTGAGGTAAAAGCTGGTGTGCGGGGTGGCATGTGAGGTAAAAGCTGGTGTGCAGAGGGGGCATGTTAGAGAAAAGCTGGTATGCAGAGGGGCATGTGAGAGAAAGGTTGGTGTGCAGGGGGGCATGTGAGGGAAAAGCTGGTGTGCAGAAGGGCATGTGAGGGGAAGGCTGGTGTGCAGCTGGGCATGTGAGGGAAAAGCTGGTGTGCAGAAGGGCATGTGAGAGAAAAGCTGGTGTGCAGGGGGGGCATTGAGAGAAAAGCTGGTGTGCAGGGGAGAATGTAAGGGAAACACTGGTGTGCAGTGGAGCATGTGAGAGAAAAGCTGGTGTGCAGAAGGGCATGTGAGGGGAAGGCTGGTGTGCAGCTGGGCATGTGAGGGAAAAGCTGGTGTGCAGCGTTGGACTGGCCCACCGGGATACCGGAAAAATCACCGGTAGGCCCCGCTGTCTTACGGCCACACCCCCTTCTGGAAGTGGGTGGAGCCCATCCAGCTCACCTGGGGGTCGGTGTCCTCCTCGGCGTCCCCGCTG